>NC_141878.1:83188409-83491439 GCF_056163025.1 Triticum urartu | reverse complement strand
GTTTTCATAAATACAGGATAAAATGAGAAAGTCTCACTCAAATATTACATCTTTTGAACACTCGTCCGCTATGAGACGGGCACCCGGCAGAACACCCTCATAGTACAGCTCGGGGTGGCGGTGCTCCTTGCCCTCCAGCGGCCCCTCCTTGATCAGCTTCACGGCGTCTAGCTTGACCCACTACAATTTCACACGGGCGAAAGCCCGGCGTGCACCCTCAATGTAGACAGATCGCTTGACGACCTCCAGCCACGGACAGACATCCACAAGCTGCCTCACCAGGCCGAAGAAGCTGTTCGGAAGGGCGTCGCCAGGCCATAGCCGGACTATAAAGCCCTTCATGGCCTGATCGACCGCCTTATGTAGCTCGACCATCTGCTTCAGCTCGTCGCTCATTGGCACCGGGTGTTCGGCCTCAGCATACTGAGACCAGAACAGCTTCTCCATTGAGCTTCCATCCTCGTCCTGGTAAAATTGTGCGGCATGGGACACGCTGCGGGGCAAATCTGTGAATGCTCCTAGAGAGCTCCGGATTCGGGTAAGTAATCGGTAATTTACTTTTACATGCTTGCTTTGCATATAGAAATCCTTACCCGCCACTATCTTCTTCATTCCGTCGATCTCCTGGAGGGCCCTTTGGGCTTCGCACTTGGCACTTTTTGCGCTCTCGAGGGCCGCAGCAAGCTCAGACTCCCGCGTCTTTGAGTCAAGCTCCAACGCCTCGTGCTTCGCCACGAGAGTCTGGAGCTCTTGCTGCACCTCGCCCACCCGAGCCTCGTGCTTCTCTCACTCAATGCGCTCCTTGGTCGCGTTATCTTTGGCCTTGGTTAGCGCTTGCTTCAGGGTCGCCACCTCGGTCCTGGCCCCTGGCGAATATACGATGATCCTATCATTTTGCAATCACTTCTTCTTTTATACATACATATCTATAGATAGGGTATTACTTACCCTTGTTCTCCCCGAGCTGCCTCTTGACAAGGCCGAGCTCTTTCCTGGACCCCTCGAGGTCCTGCTTCAGTACGGCGACCTCCGCAGTCAGTGCGGCGGACGCCAGCAGCGAAGCCTGCATATGCATATTGACATACTTATATTAGACTCCTGCGATATTATTTGATCCTCTGTTCGGCTTTTCTTTGTGAACACCGAACAAAGCATCAGGGGCTACTGTCTATGCGGTAATATTTCTACTACATTTTAAAACACTTACCTCAAAGCCTGTTAGAAGGCTGGCACAGGCTTCAGTCAATCCGCTCTTGGCGGACTGAACCTTCTGGATCACCGCACTCATGATAGTGCGATGCTCCTCGTCGACAGAAGCGCTGCGAAGCACTTCCAACAGATTGTCCGGCGCCTCTGGATGGACAGAGGTCACCGGCACAGGCGTCTTGCCCCTCTTAGAAGGAGGCCGCCTGCCCGAGCCCGGAACCACTAGAGGTTCCGGCGCGGTGTTCGGCTGAGGGCCAAACTTGGAGCTCTCAGGGGCCCCGTCCCCACGGCTCCCGGAGTCCGGAAGGTCGCCTTGAGGCGCCTCCAGGACTGTCTCCCCTCGACCCGGTGCCTCTTGAGACAGCACCTCGGCGTCGTCAGCAGGATGAGGGGAGGTGGCGGTCGGGACTGGATCGCTATCCATCTCCGACAAGCCCAGGGAGCCGTCCGATGATACATCGATACTGGCTCGTGGCGGCCTGCATAATTATGTTCGGTGTTAGGGAAAGCAGTGCGACAAAGGAATGCTATGAGTTACTCTAGTATCCGAATACTTACGATCTCCCCAGGGGCTTGGCCCTGGGCAACCACTCGTCTTCGCCTTCGTCGGCGGTGGTGGAACTGTCCGGAAGGAGAGTCCTTCCCTTCTTGGACCCTTCGGCCCCCCAATTGGGGCGGCCTTCCTTTTCTTATCTTCCCCAGCCGGAGGGGGAGCATCTTCTTCCTCTTCCTCGTCTTCGGGGGAGGAGTGCGCCACAGAGTCATCGGACGGTGAGTCCGACGACGCCTGGCGTCAGGAACTCTTTCGGGTTCCCTTGGCCTTCTTGGTCTTCTCCGGCACCGTATAAGGAGCCAGAGTCAGCATCTTCGCCAGAAGAGCATCTGTTGGGCCTTCGGGCAAAGGAGCCGGACAGTCGATCTGTCCGTCCGTCTCCTGCCAGTCCTGTCAAAGGTACGGGAGTTTAGATCCCGCATGGAGTCAGTCTATAAAAAATAAGTATCCTGTAAAAGGTAAAGCAGCTTACCGCACTGGCTTGGCGCTTCGCGCTGAATCCACGATCCTTAGTAATGGGAGGGGGGACCTCGGTGCTTTTGAACAGCACCCTCCAGACATCTTCGTGAGTTGTGTCGAAGAGCCTGTTCAGAGTTCGGTGCTGCGCCGGGTCAAACTCCCACAAGTTGAACTCCCGTTGTTGACACGGGAGGATCCGGCGGTGGAGCATGACTTGGACCATGTTGACAAGTTTGAGCTTCTTGTTCACCATGTTTTGAATACATGTTTGGAGTCCAGTCAGCTCTCCCGAACTACCCCAGGACAGGCCCTTCTCTTTCCAGGAGGTGAGCCGCGTGGGGATGCTAGATCGGAACTCGGGAGCCGCTGCCCATGCAGGGTCGCGCGGCTCGGTGATGTAGAACCACCATGATTGCCACCCCTTTATGGTTTCCACAAAGGAGCCCTCGAGCCATGTTACGTTGGGCATCTTGCCCACCATGGCGCCTCCGCACTCCGCCTGGCGGCCGCCCACAACCTTCGGCTTGACATTGAAGGTCTTCAACCATAAGCCGAAGTGGGGCTTGATGCGGAGGAAGGCCTCGCACACAACGATAAACGCTGAGATGTTGAGGATGAAGTTCGGGGCCAGATCATGGAAGTCCAGGCCGTAATAGAACATGAGCCCCCGGACGAATGGGTGGAGTGGGAATCCCAGTCCGCGGAGGAAATGGGTGAGGAACACTACCCTCTCATGGGGCCCGGGGGTGGGGATGAGCTGCCCCTCATCTGGGAGCCGGTGCACGATGTTGTCGGGCAAGTATCCGGCTCTCCTCAGCTTCTTGATGTCTCCATCCGTGACGGAGGAGACCATCCACCTGCCTCCCACTCCGGACATGGTTGGAGAAGGTTGAGGTGGGAAGTGTGGACTTGGGCGCTAGAGCTCGAGTGTGCGAAAATGGATGAGCAAAGGAGGAACAAGGCGTGGATAGAAAGGTGAATCCTTATCCCTTTATATGGGCGGACGAAACTAAGCGTCCCCACTTGCCTGGTAAAACTCGCTTATCCCCCAAGCGCCGTAATCGATGGCGCGGTTGGGTTACCCACTCCCGTATTGATGAGAATCCCGTAATAAGGGGACACGATCTCTGCTTTGACAAGACATGTCGAAAAATTGCCTCGTGTTATGTGCGGGGCTAGTTAAAGGAAACGGTTTGAATAATCACCGGGCCATGACATAACGTCATACTGTCAAAACAAGTCAGCAAATTAGATTTGCGAAAATATTATTCTCTCTACGGAAGTATGTGGAACTTATGTTGCAGGGTCGGACACTATCCTCGTATTCAAATTCTTCTATGATGTATCCGGAAGAGGAACCCGCCTTGAAATGTCGAAGACAATACTGCGCGCCGGACTCATCGTCATTGAAGCCTGGTTCAGGGGCTACTGAGGGAGTCCTGGATTAGGGGGTCACCGGACAGCCGGACTATATCCTTTGGCCGGACAGACAAACTATGAAGATACAAGATTGAAGACTTCGTCTCGTGTCCAGATAGGACTCTACTTGGCGTGGAAGGCAAGCTAGGAAATACGGATATGGATATCTCCTCCTTTGTAACCGACCTTGTGTAACCCTAACCCTCTCCGGTGTCTATATAAACCAGAGGGTTTTAGTCCGTAGGACAACAGATAATCATACCATAGGCTAGCTTCTAGGGTTTAGCCTCTCTGATCTCGTGGTAGATCTACTCTTGTACTACCCATATCATCAATATTAATCAAGCAGGACGTAGGGTTTTACCTCCATCAAGAGGGCCCGAACCTGGGTAAAACATTGTGTCCCCTGCCTCCTGTTACCATCCGGCCTAGACGCAAAGTTCGGGACCCCCTACCCGAGATCCGCCGGTTTTGACACCGACAGCTATTCTTGTGCACCGTATTCATCCGCTCCATCATCATGTTAGCCTGATGGATGGCTTCCGCAGCCGCGTCCAACTGGTTTTTCGTAACATGGTAGTTGGTGAAGAAGGGAGCAGACGACCCAGGTGCGGCAGCTTGGAGCTCCGGAGCGTCAGATTGGACGACTGAAGGAAACACCGGTACAATCGACGGTGCAGGGCGCTCACTCGACAAGGGTACATCGAAAGTTACAGAGGCCCCGCCTGCGTTTTCAGATTGACGGACGGTTGGTGTTGTCATTGGTCCCTGCTGAGACCTCTTGCCAGCTGCTACTTTTTTGTTCTTTCTGGGCCTAGGGGCCACATCTTCATCATCATCTGGAAGATCGATGATGTTGGGTGGAGCTGCAGAGAGATCAGTCGACCCCAAGTGAATCGCTAGAATTCAAATAACCGAGTAATCAAGAACAAGATCATAAGAGTTTTTACCTGGGTTGGAGGTAACCGCGTCTTCCATCTCCTTGTATCGATATTGGTAGGAAGAGGTTCCCGATGTAGCGGCACTGCAAATGTCCACACTCAGTCGGTTATGTTCTGTTGCTCGAGTCGACGAAAAGAACAGATCAGATGATTACCCAGAGATGGTGGGGACGATCACTTTGATTCTGGGCAAAGCCTTTGGTGGTTTAGAGGAGGTGGCTTTTGATGCTTTTGGCGCAGGAGGCGGCACAACCTTGAGCTGCTTCGATGCCTTCTTAGTCGGCGCTGAGGAAGATGTCCGAGGGCGCTTCGAAGTTTGCCCAGTCAGCGCGGTCGCCAGGACCGGGGTGCTCGTCGGGTCATGAGCATGCTTGGATCTCCTCTCTTTGCAAGGAGGCGAATCGACCTCTTCGTCATCACTCGAGTCGTCGCTCTCCTCGTCCTCCTCTGCATCCGAGTGCCACTCGCCACTCTCACCCCCGCTCGCCCCTTCCTCGACGTCTTGCTCCTGCACTCCATTGGGCATCGAGTACATATCAATGAGAGCCTGAAAGGACAACGAGCAAAAGAAATACAGTCGACCATCAACAAAGTGCTGCACAATGAATCGAGAAGATACTTGACAATGCAGAATCACACCTGTTCCAGCTGGTGCGAATGGTCGAACGGAATCACCCTCCTAGACCCCCGGGGATTATCTTTGTTGCCGGTGATTCCTCTCAGCC
The DNA here is from genome assembly GCF_056163025.1 of Triticum urartu. NCBI lineage: Eukaryota > Viridiplantae > Streptophyta > Magnoliopsida > Poales > Poaceae > Triticum > Triticum urartu. The sequence goes on along the minus strand of NC_141878.1, from coordinate 83,486,136 downwards.
ACTTCTCCACCGTGTCTTCGCTAACTTCCTCCGGGTGGATCCGAGTGGAGTCCTCGAGACCCGAGTACATCCACATCGGATGGTCATGGGCTTGGAGCGGTTGGATGCGTCGATTGAGAAAGACCTCCAGCAGGTCCATCCTAGTGACCCCGTCGCGGACAAGTTGGACGACCCGATCGAACAACGCCTTGACCTGCGCCTTCTCTTCTGGGATCACCCTCAAGGAGGAGGGCTTCTCCACTCGAGCCAGGGAAAAGGGGGGAAGTCCAGTCGACTGGCCCGGTGTCGGCTGGTCCTTACAGTAAAACCAGGTTGACTGCCAGCCCCGGACGGACTCAGGAAGGATCATCGCTGGGAAGGTACTCTTGTTCCTCATTTGGATTCCAAGGCCCCCGCACATCTGTATCACATGTGTCCTCTCGTCACTCGGGTTGGCTTTCTTGACCGACTAGGAGCGGCAGGTGAATGTGTGTGTTTGAAGAGACCCCAGATCGGCAGGTGAATATGTGTTTGAACTAGGTATGATGATACCGACGATCGAATCTTGGGAAAGTAACATACCGATGACAAAGGGAACAACGTACGTTGTTATGTGGTTTGACCGATAAAGATCTTCGTAGAATATGTAGGAACCAATATGAGCATCCAGGTTCCGCTATTGGTTATTGACCGGAGATGAGTTTCGGTCATGTCTACATAGTTCTCGAACCCGTAGGGTCCGCACGCTTAATGTTTGATGACGATATGTATTGTGAGTTATGTGATTTGACATACCGAAGGTTGTTCGGAGTCCCGGATGAGATCACGTACATGACGAGGAGTCTCGAAATGGTCGAGACATAAAGATTTATATATTGGAAGGTTATGTTTGGACACTGGAAAGGTTTCAGATAAGTTCGGGCATTTCCCGGAGTACCGGGGGGTTACCGAAACCCCCCCGGGGGGTGTTAATGGGCCTTCATGGGCTTTAGTGGAAGAGAGGAGGAGGCGGCCAAGTGGAGGGGCGCGCCCCCCCAAGCCCAATCCAAATTGGGGAGGGGGGCCGGCCCAACTTTCCTTCTCTCCCTCTTCCCTTTCCTTCCCCTCTTAGTTGGACTAGGAAAGGGGGGAACCTACTCCTAGTAGGAGTAGGATTCCCCCCTTGGGGCGCAACCCATGAGGCCAGCCGGCCCCCTCTGATGAAGCTATGTACCTAGGGTAGGGTCATGGATCTGTTCAGGATACCCTCCCCAAGGACATCCCTAAAAGAACCAGAAGCAGTCGAAGAAAAATCATCATCCACTCGACCCTAAAGCCATGTTCCACTCGACAGTCTTGAAGACACTCGACCGTACGAACAACCACTCGACTACCTGAAGATCTAGAGCCACTCCACTCTGCAACGGTCGGGATTTAAGTCATAGCTTTAATGGTTATTATGTACTTTTATTACGGGCGTTACCAGTAACGTCTCCATCTTTATGTACCTTAAACCCTTTGAAACTGAGGGCGGGAGGGGTCTGGCGAACTCTATATAAGCCACCCCCCTCCTCAGGGACAAGGGTTCGCACCCCTGTAACACACACGCATATAATCCAGTCGACCGTCTCCGGGCTCCGAGACGTAGGGCTGTTACTTCCTCCGAGAAGGGCCTGAACTCGTAAAACTCATGTGTACAACTCCTCCATAGCTAGGATCTTGCCTCTACATTCCTACCCCCATTCTACTGTCAGACTTAGAACCACGACACCCTCTTCTACTCCTTTATATATGGGGGAGGGGGCATCCCATAGACACACAAGTTGATCTCTTAGCCGTGTGCGGTGCCCCCTCCACAGTTTTCCACCTCGGTCATATTGTCGTAGTGCTTAGGCGAAGCCCTGCGTCAGTAACTTCATCATCACCGTCAACACGCTGTTGTGCTGAAGAAACTCTCCCTCGGCCTCAGCTGGATCTAGAGTTCGAGGGACGTCACCGAGCTAAACGTGTGCAGATCGCGGATGTGTTGTGCGTTCGGTACTTGATCGGTTGGATGGTGAAGACGTTCGACTACATCAACCACGTTACTTAACGCTTCCTCTTTTGGTCTATGAGGGTACATGGACACACTCTCCCCGCTCGTCGCTATACTTCTCCTAGATAGATCTTGCATGATCGTAGGCAAAATTTTGAAATACTAAGTTCCCCAAGAGCCACAACCCCTCTTGCTTGCCGCCTTCTCTTTGGTCGCCATCGTGACGGCACCCTTGGAATTTCCGGCCATATTGGAGGTCAGGAAGGAGGTGGAGGGAGGATGTAGAGGCTGGCTCTGGGCTCTGTGCTATGTGAGGGAGTCCTGGATTAGGAGGTCCACGGGTGTCCGGTCTATTCGATATGGGCCAGACTGATGGGCCGTGAAGACGAAGCAGAAGATTATCCCCGTGTCCGGGTGGGACTCCTATGTGCGTAGAACAGCAAGTTTGGTGTCCGGGTGTAATGTTTCCTTCCTCTGGAAGCCGAATCTGTACAACCCTAGGCCCGTCCGGTGTGTATATAAACCGGAGGATATAGTCCGTAGAGGCTATCGAAAGATGGATAGGCTAGACAGCTAGGGTTTAGCCAATACGATCTGGAGGTAATTCAATTCTTGTAACCCCTATACACATGAAGAAAATATGCCCTAGAGGCATAATAAAGTTGTTATTTATATTTCCTTATATCGTGATAAATGTTTATTATTCATGCTAGAATTGTATTAACCGGAAACTTAGAACATGTGTGAATACATAGACAAATAGTGCCCCTAGTATGCCTCTACTTGACTAGCTTGTTAATCAAAGATGGTTAAGTTTCCTGACCATAGACATGTGTTCTGATTTGATGAACAGGATCACATCATTAGAGAATGATGTGATGGACAAGACCCATCCTTTAGCTTAGCACTTTGATCGTTTAGTTTATTGCTATTGTTTTCTCCATAACTTATACATGTTCCTATGACTATGAGAATATGTAGGAGCCAATATGAGCATCGAGGTTCCGCTATTGGTTATTGACCAGAGATGTGTCTCGATCATGTCTACATAGGTCTCGAACCCGTAGGGTCCGCACGCTTAACGTACAATGACGATTTGTATTATGAGTTATGTGATTTGATGTATCGAAGGTTGTTCAGAGTCAAGGATGAGATCACGGACATGATGAGGAGTCTCGAAATGGTCGAGATGTAAAGATCGATATATTGGAAGACTATATTCGGACATTGGAAAGGTTCTGAGTGATTCGGGTATGTTTCGGAGTACCGGAGAGTTACAGGAATTCGCCGGGGGAAGTAGTGGGCCTTAATGGGCCATACGGGAAAGGAGAGAAGGGCCTCAAGGGGTGGCCGCGCCCCTCCCATGGCAAGTCCGAATTGGACTAGGGAGGGGCGGCTCCCCCTCTCTTTCGTTCTCCCTCTCCTACTCCTTCCCTCTCTTCCATCTTGGAAAAGGAAGGGGACTCCAACTAGGATTGAGAATCCTAGTTGGAGTCCCCCTATAGGCGTGCCCCTCCTAGGCCAGCCTCCTCTTCCCCCCTCCTTTATATACGTGGGCAGGGGGGCACCCCAAAGGCACTACAAGATTTGTCTTAGCCGTGTGCGGTGCCCCCCTCCACAGTTACACACCTCGGTCATATCGTCGTAGTGCTTAGGCGAAGCCCTACACCGGTAACTTCACCATCACCGTCGCCATGCCGTCGTGCTGACGGAACTCTCCTTCGGCCTCAACTGGATCAAGAGCCCGAGGGACGTCATCGAGATGAACGTGTGCTGAATGCGGAGGTGTCGTATGTTCGGTACTTGGATCGGTTAGATCACGAAGACATTCGACTACATCAACCACGTTACTAAACGCTTCCGCTTTTGGTCTACGAGGGTATGTAGACACACTCTCCCCCCTCGTTGCTATGCATCTCCTAGATAGATCTTGCGTGATTGTAGGTAAATTTTTGAAATACTGCGTTCCCCAACAGTGGCATCAGAGCCAGGTCTATGCATAGATGTTATATGCACGAGTAGAACACAAAGGAGTTGTGGGCGTGGGTATATACATATTGCTTGCCGTCACTAGTTGTTTCTTGATTCGGCGGTATTGTTGCATGAAGCGGCCCGGACCGACATTACATGTCCGCGTTCATGAGACTGGTTCTACCGACGTGCTTTGCACACAGGTGGCTGGCGGGTGTCAGTTTCTCCAACTTTAGTTGAATCGGATTCAATGAACAGGGTTCTTTATGAAGATCAAAAAGCAATCACTATACCGCGTTGTGGTTTTTGATGCGTAGGTAAGAACGGTTCTTGCTAAGCCCGTAGCAGCAACGTAAAACTTGCAACAACAAAGTAGAGGATGTCTAACTTGTTTTTGCAGGGCATGTTGTGATGTGATATGGTCAAGTCTTGATGAGATATAAATTATTGTGTGAGATGATCATGTTTTGTTAAAGTTATCGACAACTAGCAAGAGCCTTATGGTTGTCTCTTTATTGGATAAGATGCAAGCGCCATCTAATTGCTTTACTTTATCGCTATGCGATAGCAATAGTTGCAAAAGCAATAGTATGTGAGACGACCATGTGATGACATGTTGATAGAGATCAAGATGATGGAGATCATGGTGTCATGCCGGTGACGATGGAGATCATAACGGTACTTTGGAGATGGAGATCAAAGGCACAAGATGATGATGGCCATATCATGTCACATATTTTGATTGCATGTGATGTTTATCTTTTATGCATCTTATTTTGCTTAGTACGGCGGTAGCACTATAAGATGATCCCTCACTAAATTTCAAGGTATAAGTGTTCTCCCTGAGTATGCACCATTGCGACAGTTCATCGTGCCGAGACACCACGTGATGATCGGGTGTGATAAGCTCTACCTTCACATACAACAGGTGCAAGCCAGTTTTGCACACACGGAATACTCAGGTTAAACTTGACCAGCCTAGCATATGCAGATATGGCCTCAGAACACTGAGACCGAAAGGTCGAACGTGAATCATATAGTAGATATGAACAACATAGTGATGCTCACCATTGAAAACTACTCCATCTCACATGATGATCGGACATGGTTTAGTTGATATGGATCACGTGATCATTTAGATGACTAGAGGGATGTCTATATAAGTGGGAGTTCTTAAGTAATATGATTAATTAAACTTTAATTTATCATGAACTTAGTCCTGATATTATTTGCAAATTATGTTGTAGATCAATATATAGCTCATGTTATAGCTCCCCATTTATTTTTGATATGTTCCTAGAGAAAAATAAGTTGAAAGATAATAGTAACAATGATGCAGTCTGGATCCGTGATCTGAGGATTATCCTCATTGTTGCACAGAAGAATTATGTCCTTGATGCACTACTAGGTGACGGACCTTTTGCAGGAGCAGATGCAGACGTTATGAACGTTTTACAAGCTCTGTATGATGACTACTTGATAGTTTAGTGCACCATACTTTAACGTCTTAGAACCGGGACTTCAAAAATGTTTTGAACGCCACAGAGCATATGAGATGTTCCAAGAGCTGGAATTGGTATTTCAGACTCATGCCTGTGTTAAGAGGTATGAGACCTCTAACAAGTACTTTGCCTACAAGATGGAGGAGAATAGCTTAACCAGTGAGCATGTGCTCAGAATGTCTGAGTACTACAATCGCTTGAATCAACTGGGAGTTAATCTTCCAGATAAGATAGTGATTGACAGAGTTCTCTAGTCACTATCGCCAAGTTACTGGAACTTCGTGATGAACTATAATATGTAAGGGATGACGAAAATGATTCCTGAGCTCTTCGCGATGCTGAGATCAGCGAAGGTAGAAATCAAGAAAAGCATCAAGTATTGATGGTTGACAAGACCACTAGTTTCAAGTAAAAGGGCAAGGGAAAGAAAGGGAACTTCAAGAAGAATGGCAAGCAAGTTGCCACTCCCATGAAGAAGCCCAAAGCTAGACCCAAGCCTGAAACTGAGTGCTTCTACTGCAAAGGAAATGGTCACTGGAAGTGGAACTGTCCTAGATACTTGGCAGATAAGAAGGATGGCAAAGTGAACAAAGGTATATTTGATATACATGTTATTGACGTGTACTTTACTAGTGTTTATAGCAACCCCTCAGTATTTGATACTGGTTCAGTTGCTAAGAGTAGTAACTCGAAACGGGAGTTGCAAAATAAACAGAGACTAGTTAAGCGTGAGGTGATGATGTGAGTTGGAAGTGATTCCAAGGTTGATAAGATCACCATCACACACTCCCTTTACCTTCGGGATTAGTGTTGAACCTAAAATAAATGTTATTTGATATTTGCATTGAGCATAAATATGATTGGATCATGTTTATTGCAATACGACTATTCATTTAAGTCAAAGAATAATTGTGGTTCCATTTACATGAATAAAACCTTCTATGGTCATACACTCAATATAAATGGTTTATTGAATTCGATCATAGTAATACACATATTCATAATATTGAAGCCAAAAGATGCAAAGTTAATAATGATAGTGCAACTTATATGTGGCACTGCCGTTTAGGTCATATTGGTGTAAAGCGCATGAAGAAACTCCTTGCTGATGGACTTTTGGAATCACTTGATGCTTGCGAACCATGCCTCATGGGCAAGATGACCAAGACTCCGTTCTTCGGAACAATGGAGCGAGCAACGGACTTGCTGGAAATAATACATACTGATGTGTGCAGTCCAATAAGTATTAAGGCTCGCAACGGGTATCGTTATTTTCTGACCTTCACAGATGATTTGAGCAGATATGGGTATATATACTTGATGAAACATAAGTCTGAAACGTTTGAAAAGTTCAAAGAATTTCAGAGTGAAGTGGAAAATCATCGTAACAAGAAAATAAAGTTTCTATGATCTGATCGCCGAAACAAATATTTGAGTTACGAGTTTGGTCATCATTTGAAACAATGTGGAATAGTTTCACAACTCACGCCACCTGGAACACCACATTGTAATGGTGTGTTCGAATGTCATAACCGTACTTTATTAGATATGGTGCAACCTATGATGTCTCTTACGAATTACCACTATCGTTTTGGGATTATGCATTAGAGACATCTACATTCACGTTAAATATGTCACCGTCTAAAAATCCGTTGAGACGACACTGTATGAACCGTAGTTTAGCAAGAAACCTAAGCTGTCATTTCTTAAAGTTTGGGGTTGCGATGCTTATGCGAAAAAGTTTCAACCTGATAAGCTCAAACCCAAATTGGAGAAGTGCGTCTTCATAGGATACCCAAAAGAAACTATTGGGTACACCTTCTATCACAGATCCGAAGGCAAGACCTTTGTTGCTAAGAGTGGATCCTTTCTAGAGAAGGAGTTTCTCTCGAAAGAAGTGAGTGGGAGGAAAATAAAACTTGATGAGGTAATTGTACCCGCTCCCTTATTGGAAAGTAGTTCATCACAGAAATCAGTTCCAGTGATTCCTACACCAATTAGTGAGGAAGCTGATGATGATGATCATGAAAACTTCTGATCAAGTTACTACCGAACCTCGTAGGTCAACCAGAGTAAGATCCGCACCAGAGTAGTATGGTAATCCTGTTCTGGAGGTCATGTTACTTGAGCATGACGAACCTATGAACTCTGAGGAAGCGATGATGAGCCTAGATTCCGCAAAATGGCTTGAGGCCATGAAATCTGAGATAGAATCCATGTATGAGAACAAAGTGTGGAATTTGGTGGAGTTGACCGTTAATCGGCAAGCCATTGAGAATAAATGGATCTTCAAGAGGAAGACGGACGCTGATAGTAGTGTTACTATCTACAAAGCTCGAATTGTCAAAAACAAATTCAACAAGTTTAAGGTGTTGACTACGATGAGATTTTCTCACTCGTAGCGATGCTTAAGTTTGCCCGAATCATGTTAGCAATTGCCACATTTCATGAAATCTGGCAAATGGATGTCAGAATTGCATTCCTTAATGGATTTCTTAAAGAAGAGTTGTATATGATACAACAAGAAAGGTTTGTCAATCCTAAAGGTGCTAACAAAGTGTGCAATCTCCAGCGATCCATCTATGGACTGGCGCAAACATCTTGGAGTTGGAATATACACTTTGATGAGTTTATCAAAGCATATAGTTTTATACAGATTTGCGGTGAAGCCTGTATTTACAAGAAAGTGAGTGGGAGCACTACAACATTTCTGATAAGTATATGTGAATGACATATTGTTGATCGAAAATAATGTAGAATTTTCAGAAAGCATAAAGGAGTGTTTGAAAGGAGTTTTTCAAAGAAAGACCTTGGTGAAGCTTCTTACATATTGAGCATCAAGATCTATAGAGATAGAACAAGACGCTTGATAATTTTTTTCAACGAGTACATACCTTGACAAGTTTTTGAAGTAGTTCAAAATGGAACAGTCAAAGAAGTTGTTCTTGCCTATGTTGCAAGGTGTGAAGTTGAGTAAAGACTCAAAACCCGACCACGGCAGAAAATAGAAATAGAATGAAAAGTCATTCCCTATGCCTTAGTCATAGGTTCTATAAAGTATGATATGCTGTGTACTAGACCTATTGTGTACCTCACCATGAGTTTGGCAAAAGGGTACAATAGTGATCCAAGAGTGGATCACTAAACAACAGTCAAAATTATCCTTAGTGGAATAAGGAAATGTTTCTCGGTTATGGAGGTGACAAAGAGCTCGTCGTAAGGAGTTACGTCGATGCAAGCTTTGACACCGATCTAGATGACTCTAAGTCTCGATCTAGATACATATTGAAAGTGAGAGTGATTAGCTAGAGTAGCTGCGTGCAGAGCATTGAAGACATAGAAAATTTGCAAAATACATACGGCTCCGAATGTGGCAGACCCCTTGACTAAACTTCTCTCACAAGCAAAACATGATCACTCTTTGGGTGTTAATCACATAGCAATGTGAACCAGATTATTGACTCTAGTAAACCCTTTGGATATTAGTCACATGGATATGTGAACTAATCACATAAAGATGTGAACTATTGGTGTTAAATCACATGGCGATGTGAACTAGATTATTGACTCTAGTGCAAATTGGAGACCGAAGGAAATATGCCTTAGAGGCAATAATAAAGTTGTTATTTATATTTCCTTATATCATGAAAAATGTTTATTATTCATTCTAGAATTGTATTAACCGGAAACTTAGTACATGTGAAAATACATAGACAAACAGAGTGTCCATAGTATGCCTCTACTTGACTAGCTCGTTAATCAAAGATGGTTAAGTTTCCTGACCATAGACTTGTGTTGTGATTTGATGAACATGATCACATCACTAGAGAATGATGTGATGGACAAGACCCATCCATTAGCTTATCACTTTGATCGTTTAGTTTGTTTCTATTGGTTTCTCCATAACTTATACATGTTCCTATGACTATGAGATTATGCAACTCCCGAATACCAGAGGAACACTTAGTGTGCTATCAAACATCACAACATAACTGGGTGATTATAAAGATGCTCTACAAGTGTCTCCGATGGTGTTTGTTGAGTTGGCATAGATCGAAATTAGGATTTGTCACTCTGATTGTCGGAGAGGTATCTCTGGGCCCTCTCGCTAATGCACATCACTATAAGCCTTGCAATCAATGTGACGAATGAGTTAGTTGCGGGATGTTGCATTACGAAACGAGTAAAGAGACTTACCAGTAACGAGATTGAACTAGGTATGATGATACCGATGATCGAATCTCGGGCAAGTAACATACCGATGACAAAGGGAACAACGTATGTTGTTATGCGGTTTGACCGATAAAGATCTTCGTAGAATATGTAGGAGCCAATATAAGCATCTAGGTTCCGCTATTGGTTATTGACCGGAAATGAGTCTCGGTCATGTCTACATAGTTCTCGAATCCTTTGGGTCCGCACACTTAACGTTCGATTACGATTTGTATTATGAGTTATGTGATTTGATGTATCGAAGGTTGTTCGTAGTCCCAGATGAGATCACGGACATGACGAGGAGTCTCGAAATGGTCGAGACGTAAAGATCAATATATTGGAAGGCTATATCCGGACATCGGAAAGGTTCTGAGTGATTCGGGTATTTTTTGGAGTAATGAAGAGTTACGAAAATTCGTCGGGGGAAGTAGTGGGCCTTAATGGGCCATACGGGAAAGGAGAGAAGGGCCAAGGGGTGGCCGCCCCCCCCCCTCATGGCAAGTCTGAATTGGACTAGGGAGGGGGCAACACCCCTTCTCTTTCCTTCTCCTTCTCCTACTCCTTCACTCTTTCCCCCTCTTGGAAAAGGAACGGGACTCCAACTAGGATTGGGAATCCTAGTTGGACTCCCCCTATATGCGCACCCCTCCTAGGCCGGCCTCCTCTTCCCCCCTCCTTTATATACGTGGGCATGGGGGAACCCCAAAGGCACTCCAAGATTTGTCTTAGCCGTGTGTGGTGCCCCCCTCCACAGTTACACACCTCGGTCATATTGTCGTAGTGCTTAGGCGAAGCCCTGCGCCGGTAACTTCATCATCACCGTCGCCACACTGTCGTGCTAATGGAAATCTCCTTCGGCCTCAACTGGATCAACAGCCCGAGGGACTGATACGTCTCCATCGTATCTACTTTTCCAAACACTTTTGCCCTTGTTTTGGACTCTAACTTGCATGATTTGAATGGAACTAACCCGGACTGACGCTATTTTCAGCAGAATTGCCATGGTGTTATTTTTGTGCACAAATAAAAGTTCTCGGAATGACCTGAAAATCAACGGAGAATTATTTTGGAATATATAAAAAATACTGGAAGAAAGATCCACGTCAGGGGGCCCACACCTTGTCCATGAGGGTGGGGGCGCACCCCCTGCCTCGTGGGCCCCTTGACGCTCCACCGACGTCCACCTTGACTCCATATATTCAGATCCGGGGAGAAAAAAATCAAAGAGAAGGATTCATCGTGTTTTACGATACGGAGCCGCCGCCAAGCCCTAAACTCTCTCGGGAGGGCCGGTCTAGAGTCCGTTCGGGGCTCCAGAGAGGGTAATCCATCGCCATCGTCATCATCGACCTTCCTCCATCACCAATTTCAAGATGCTCACCGCCGTGTGTGAGTAATTCCATCGTAGGCTTGCTGGACGGTGATGGGTTGGATGAGATTTATCATGTAATCGAGTTAGTTTTGTTAGGGTTTGATCCCAAGTATCCACTATGTTCTGAGATTGATGTTGCTATGACTTTGCTATCCTTAATGCTTGCCACTAGGGCCCGAGTGCCATGATTTCAGATCTGAACCTATTATGTTTTCATGAATATATGTGAATTCTTGATCCTATCTTGCAAGTCTATAGTCACCTACTATGTGTTATGATCCGACAACCCCGAAGTGACAATAATCGGGACCACTTCCGGTGATGACCGTAGTTGGAGGAGTTCATGTATTCACTATGTGTTAATGCTTTGGTCCGGTACTCTATTAAAAGGTGGCCTTTATATCCCTTAGTTTCCAATAGGACCCCGCTGCCACGGGAGGGTAGGACAAAAGATGTCATGCAAGTTCTTTTCCATAAGCACATATGACTATATTCGGAATACATGTCTACATTACATTAATGAATTAGAGATAGTTCTGTGTCACCCTATGTTATAACTGTTTCATGAATAATCGCATCCGGCATAATTCTCCATCACTGATCCATTGCCTACGAGCTTTCCATATATTGTACTTCGCTTATTTACTTTTCTCTGCTATTGTCACAATCACTATAAAACCCAAATATATTACTTTTGCTACCATTACCACTACTATCATATTACTTCGCTACTAAATACTTTGCTGCAGATATTAAGTTTCCATGTGTGGTTGAATTGACAACTCAGCTGCTAATACTTGATAATATTCTTTGGCTCCCCTTGTGTCGAATCAATAAATTTGGGTTGAATACTCTACCCTCAAAAACTGTTGTGATCCCCTATACTTGTGGGTTATCAAGACTATTTTCTGGCGTCATTGCCGAGGAGCATAGCTCTATTCTTTGAGTCACTTGGGATTTATATATGCTTATCACTATGAAGAACTTGGAAGATCAAAGAACCAAGATTTTTCCCTCAACTACAAGGGGAGGTAAGGAACTGCCATCTAGCTCTGCACTTGATTCACCTTCTGTTTTGAGTAAGCTTGCGACACCTAAACCTGCTTCTGCTATTAATTCTGATATGTCGCATGTTATTGATGATGCCACTTCTGCTTTGCATGATACTTATGATGAAACTACTTCTATGCTTGATACTACTGTACCACTTGGTGAATTTCTTGATAAACAACTTGCTAGGGCTAGAGAGAATGAAATTATTGAAACTGATAATATTGATGAAAGTGATGATGAAGATTCTCCCCCTAGATTTGAATTGTCTATTGTTCCTGAGGGTTGTGTTATGGATGAAGAAACTGCTAGAGACTTGCTTGCCTGCAATGATAGAAATGATCTTAAGAAATTATTAGCCAAGCTTAAAGACAAGTCTTTGAATGCTAGAATGAAATATGATCCTGCTTATGCTACTTCACCTATCTTTATTACTGATAAGGATTATGATTTCTCTGTGGATCCTGAGATAATTACTTTGGTTGAATCTGATCCTTTTTATGGCTATGAATCTGAAACTGTTGTGGCACATCTTACGAAATTAAATGATATAGCTACCCTGTTCACTAATGATGAGAAAACTCGCTACTATTATATCCTTAAATTATTTTCGTTCTCATTAAAGGGTGACGCTAAGATATGGTTTAATTCTCTTGATCCTGGTTGTGTGCGTAGTCCCCAGGATATGATTTACTACTTCTCTGCTAAATATTTCCCCGCTCATAAGAAACAAGCTTCTTTAAGGGAAATATATAATTTTGTGCAAATTGAAGAAGAGAGTCTCCCACAAGCTTGGGGGAGGCTTCTCCAATTACTTAATGCTTTGCCTGATCATCCTCTTAAGAAAAATGAAATACTTGATATCTTTTATAATGGACTAACTGATGCTTCCAGAGATTACCTGGATAGTTGTGCTGGTTGTGTTTTCAGGGAAAGAGCTGTTGATCAAGATGAATTGCTATTGAATAATATGTTGACTAATGAAAATAATTGGACACTTCCTGAACCAACTCCTAAGCCAACTCCGAAGAAAAGAGGTATTCTATTTCTCAGTCCTGAAGATATGCAAGAGGCAAAGAAATCTATGAAAGAAAAAGGTATTAAAGCTGAAGATGTTAAGAATTTACCTCCCGTTTAAGAAATACATGGTCTTAATTCACCACCTATTGAAGAAACACACGGTCTTGATAACCCGACACAGGTAGTAAAGGTAAACTCTCTCTATAGATATGATAAAGCTAAAATCCCTCCTGCTAAGTTTGCTAGCCAATGTTTGGATGAATTTGATAACTTTATCGTTAAGCAAGAAAACTTCAATGCTTATGTTGGTAGACAATTGAAACATAATGCTTATATGATTGAACACTTGAGTGATTATATGTCTAGTGTTAAAGGTGAACTTAAACTTATTAGTAGACATGCTTCGATGGTTACCACTCAAGTAGAACAAGTGCTTAAAGTTCAGAATGATTTGCTCAATGAATTAAATAATAAGAAGAATGATAATGCTGTTAGATTTATGACTAGAGGTGGTAAAATGACTCAGGAACCTTTGTATCATGAGGGCCATCATAAGAGAATTGAGCAGGACTCTCACAGAACTAATGTTGATGCACCTAGTCCTTCTAAGAGGAAGAAAAAGAAAAATGATAGGACTTTGCATGCTTCTAGTGAACCTGTTGTAGACACACCTAAGAATCCCAATGATATTTCTATTTCTGATGCTGAAAAACAATGTGGTAATGTTACTGATGATGTTCATGTTGATGCTCAACCTAGTAATGATAATAAAATAGAGATTGAACCTACTGTTGATCTTGATAACCCACAATCAAAGAATCAACGTTATGATAAGAGAGACTTTGTTGTTATGAAGCACGGTAAAGAAAGAGAACCATGGGTTTAGAAATCCATGCCTTTTCTTCCTAAACCATCCAAGAAAAAGGATGATGAGGATTTTGAGCGCTTTGCTGAAATGATTAGACCTATCTTTTTGCGTATGCGTTTGACCGATATGCTTAAAATGAATTCTTATGCTAAATATATGAAGGATATTGTTACAAATAAGAGAAAGATACCGAAAGATGAAATTTCCACCATGCTTGCTAATTATACTTTTAAGGGTGGAATACCAAAGAAACTTGGAGATCCAGGAGTACCAACTATACCATGCTCCATTAAAAGAAACTATGTTAAAACTGCTTTATGTGATCTTGGAGCCGGTGTTAGTGTTATGGCTCTCTCTTTATATCGTAGACTTGATTTGAATAAGTTGACACCTACTGAAATATCCTTGCAAATGGCTGACAAATCAACTGATATACCTGTCGGTATTTGTGAGGATGTGCATGTTGTGGTTGCAAACGTTACTGTTTTAACGGACTTTGTTATTCTTGATATTCCCGAGGACGATAGTATGTCTATTATTCTTGGAAGACCCTTCTTGAATACTGCAGGGGCTGTTATTGATTGCACCAAAGGCAATGTCACTTTTCATGTTAATGGTAATGAGCATACGATACACTTTCCGAGGAAACAACCTCAAGTCCACAGTATCAATTCCATTGGAAAAATTTCAACAATTACTATTGGAGGTTTTGAATTTCCTCTTCCTACTGTCAAGAAGAAATATGATATTCTTATTGTTGGGGATGTGCATATACCCGTTGAGGCAACCTAGTGTTATTCGAAAATTCTCCGGTTTCATGTTATTCGAAATGAGTTTGTTAACAAGACCTGATCAACCTTGTTAGTGGATTCCTTTTGATGAGCATGAGATGGATGAATTTAGAAAACACAACTCTCTGTATCCTCCTTTTACTTTCTGATATTTATATTAAATAAAGCAAAAATAGTATATCATGTCTGTTTTCTGAATTATCCATGCAATAAAAAATACCCCAAAAATAATATTTCTCCAAATGCCTTGAAATTTAAATATGATTTTTCTAGAATATTTTAGAATATCTGGCACTGAAAACATAACAGGGGAAGCAGCCACGTGCCCATGAGGGTGGAGGGCGCGCCCACCCCCTGGGCGCGCCCCCTGCCTCGTAGGCCCATGGTGGCTCCCCTCCACTTATTCCAGCCACCACACACTCCTTCTTCCTCCCAAAAAAACACTAGCCAGCTCAAACCCGAGTTCTTGCTCATCTTGCTGCCATTTTCGACCTCCTCGCTCAAAGCTCCATTCACAAAAATGCTTTGGGGGATTGTTCTTTGGTATGTGACTCCTCCAATGGCCCAATTAGTTTTGTTCTAGTGCTTTATTCATTGCAAATTTTTGCTTCTTAGGTGACCCTGTTCTTGAGCTTGCATGTCAAATTTATATGGTCAAAAGTAGTTTTAATGCATGATATATCCTCTAGGCACTTGTGGAGTAGTTGCTATCAATTTTGTTGAGTTTGGTTCACTTTTATTTTGAAGTTCCTAAAAATTTCAGAAATTATAAGAAAATGATGAAGAGATTTTTGAGGGGCTCATCGAGCCGAAGCTCAAAGGACAAGCAAAGTGAGGAGGATAAGAGGCCCAAATATAATATCCCTCGCACCGCGGAAGTTCGGCCGTGTGAATGGCCTTGTGATGATTTCTTGAGAGCAGCCGGGATTTACGATGATTTTTATGAGTTGGCTGAGAATGCAGGCCTCACCGACTTCCTCCACGACCAATGCGAACAGCAAGTACCTTGTTCCGCTGGAGGCCTGATACGTCTCCGTCGTATCTACTTTTCCAAACACTTTTGCCCTTGTTTTGGACTCTAACTTGCATGATTTGAACGGAACTAACCCGGACTGACACTGTTTTCAGTAGAATTGCCATGTTGTTATTTATGTGCAGAAACAAAAGTTCTCGGAATGACCTGAAACTTCACGGAACAACTTTTCGGAAATAATAAAAAATCCTTGCAAAATATGAAGGCCAGGGGGCCCACCACCTGTCCACGAGGGTGGGGGAGCGCCTGCCCCCCTACCTCGTGGGCCCCCTGGAGCTCCTCCGACCTCAACTCCAACTCTATATATTTGGTTTCAGGGAGAAAAAAATCAGAGAGAAGAACTCATCGCGTTTTACGATACGGAGCCGCCGCCAAGCCCTAAAACCTCTCGGGTGGGCTGATCTGGAGTCCGTTCGGGGCTCCGGAGAGGGGAATCTGTCGCCGTCGTCATCATCAACCATCCTCCATCACCAATTTCATGATACTCACCACCGTGCGTGAGTAATTCCATTGTAGGCTTGTTGGACGGTGATGGGTTGGATGGGATCTATCATGTAATCGAGTTAGTTTTGTTAGGGTTTGATCCCTAGTATCCACTATGTTATCAGATTGATGTTGCTATGACTTTGCTATGCTTAATGCTTGTCACTAGGTCCCGAGTGCCATGATTTCAGATCTGAACCTATTATGTTTTCATCAATATATGAGAGTTCTTGATCCTATCTTGCAAGTCTATAGTCACCTATTATGTGTTATGATCCGTTAACCCCGAAGTGACAATAATCGGGATACTTACCGGTGATGACCATAGTTTGAGGAGTTCATATATTCACTATGTGCTAATGCTTTATTCTGGTACTCTATTAAAAGGAGGCCTTAATATCCCTTAGTTTCCGTTAGGACCCCGCTGCCATGGGAGGGTAGGATAAAAGAAGCCATGCAAGTCCATAAGCACGTATGACTATATTCGGAATACATGCCTACATTACATTGATGAACTGGAGCTAGTTCTGTGTCACCCTATGTAATGATTGTTACATGATGAACCGCATCCGGCATAATTCTCCATCACCGATCCATTGCCTACGAGCTTTCCATATATTGTTCTTCGCTTATTTACTTTTTTGTTGCTATTGATATCATCACTACAAAATACCAAAAACATTACTTTTGTTATCATTACCTTTTGCTATCGTTACCACTATTATCATATTACTTTGCTACTAAACACTTTGCTGCAGATATTAAGTTTCCAGGTGTGGTTGAATTGACAACTCAACTGCTAATACTTGAGAATATTCTTTGGCTCCCCTTGTGTCGAATCAATAAATTTGGGTTGAATACTCTACCCTCGAAAACTGTTGCGACCCCCTATACTTGTGGGTTATCAAGACTATTTTCTGGCACCGTTGTCGGGGAGCATAGCTCTATTCTTTGAGTCACTTGGGATTTATATCTTCTTATCATTATGAAGAACTTGAAAGATCCAAGAACTAAGATTTATCCCTCAACTACGAGGGGAGGTAAGGAACTACCATCTAGCTCCGCACTTGATTCACCTTCTGTTTTGAGTAAGCTTGCGACACCTGAACCTGCTTCTGCTATTCGTTCTGATATGTCGCATGTTATTGATGATGCCACTTCTGCTATACATGATACTTATGATGAAGCTACTTCTATGCTTGATACTAATGTGCCACTTGGTGAATTTCTTGATGAACAACTTGCTAGGGCTAGAGAGAATGAAATTATTGAATCTGATAATACTGATGAAAGTGATGATGAAGACTCACCTGTTATTCCTAAGGGTTATGTTTTTGATAAAGAAGCTTCTTTTGCTATTTTAGCTTGCAAAGATAGATACGAACTCAAGAGGTTATTAGCTAAATGGAAGCAGCAATCTCTTAATGCTAGAATGAAACCTGACCCTGCTTTTGCTACTTCACCAATCTGTGTTACTGGTAAGGATTATGAATTCTCTGTTGATCCTGATATAATTACTTTGGTTGAATCTGATCCTTTTCATGGCTATGAATCTGAAACTGTTGTGGCACATCTTACTAAATTAAATGATATAGCCCCCTGTTCACTACTGATGAGAGAACTCGTTACTTTCATATCCTTAAAATATTTCCGTTCTCATTAAAGGGTGATGCTTAGATATGGTTTAGTTCTCTTGATCCTGGTTGTGTGCATAGTCCCCAGGATATGATTTATTACTTCTCTGCTAAATATGTCCCTCCTCATAAGAAACAAGCTGCTTTAAGGGATATATATAATTTTGTGCAAATTGAAGAAGAGAGTCTCCCACAAGCTTGGGGGAGGCTTCTCAAGTTACTTAATGCTTTGCCTGATCATCCTCTTAAGAAAAATGAAATACTTGATATCTTTTATAATGGACTAACTGATGCTTCCAGAGATTACCTGGATAGTTGTGCTGGTTCTGTTTCAGGGAAAGAACACCGGATGAAGCTGAAATTCTATTGAATAATATGTTGACAAATGAAAATAATTAGAAACTTCCTGAGCCAGCTCCTGAGCCTATTCCTAAACCAACTCCGAAGAAGAGGGGTATTCTATTTCTCAGTCCTGAATATATGCAAGAGGCAAAGAAATCTATGAAAGAAAAAGGTATTAAAGCTGAAGATGTTAAGAATTTACCTCCTACTGAAGAAATACATGGTCTTAATTTACCGCCTGTTGAAGAAACATATGATCTTGATCCATCACCTATTAAAGAAGTACATGGTCTTGATAACCCGACACAGGTAGTAAAGGTAAATTCTCTCTATAGATATGATAAAGCTAAAATCCCATTTACTAAGTTTGCTAGCCCATGCTTAGATGAGTTTGATAAATTTATGGTTAAGCAAGAAGATTTAATGCTTATTTTGGTAGACAATTGAAATACAATTCAAATATTCTTGAACACTTGGGTGATTATATGGCTAATGTCAAAGTTGAACTTAAACTTATTAGTAAACATGCTTCTATGGTTACCACTCAAGTATAACAAGTACTTAAAGCTCAAAATGATTTGCTCAATGAATTGAATAGTAAGAATAATGATAACGATGTTAGAGTTATGACTAGAGGTGGTAGAATGACTCAGGAACCTTTGTATCCTGAAGGCCACCCTAAGAGAATTGAGCAAGATTCTCAGAGAAATAATATAGATGCACCTAGTCCTTCTAAAAGGAACAAAAAGAAAAATGATAGGACTTTGCATGCTTCTAGTGAACCTGTTATTGAAACACCTGAGAACCCAAACGATATTTCTATCTCTGATGCTGAAACACAATCTGGTAATGAACCTGAAACTAGTGATAATGCTAATAATAATGTTCATGATGATGCTCAACCTAGTAATGATAATGATATAGAAATTGAACCTGCTGTTGATCTTGATAACCCACAATAAAGAATCAACGTTATGATAAGAAAGACTTTGTTGCTAGGAAACACGGTAAAGAAAGAGAACCATGGGTTCAGAAACCCATGCCTTTTCCTCCCAAACCATCCAAGAAAAAGGATGATGAGGATTTTGAGCGCTTTGCTGAAATGATTAGACCTATCTTTTTGCGTATGCGATTAACTGATATGCTTAAAATGAATCCTTATGCTAAGTACATGAAAGAAATTGTTACTAATAAAAGAAAGATACCGGAAGCTGAAATTTCCACCATGCTTGCTAATTATACTTTTGAGGGTGGAATACCAAAGAAACTTGGAAATCCCGGTGTACCAACTATACCATGCTCCATTAAAAGAAACTATGTTAAAACTGCTTTATGTGACCTTGGAGCCAGTGTTAGTGTTATGCCTCTCTCTTTATATCGTAGACTTGATTTGAATAAGTTAACACCTACTGAAATATGTTTGCAAATGGCTGATAAATCAATTGCTATACCTGTCGGTATTTGTGAGGATGTGGCTGTTGTAGTTGCAAACGTTACTATTTTAACGGACTTTGTTATTCTTGATATTCCCGAGGACGATAGTATGTCTATTATTCTTGGAAGACCCTTTTTGAATACTGCAGGGGCTGTTATTGATTGCACTAAAGGCAACGTCACTTTTCATGCTAATGGTAATGAGCATACGGTACACTTTCCGAGGAAACAACCTCAAGTTCATAGTATCAACTCTATTGGAAAAATTCCATCGATTATATTTGGAGGTTTTGAATTTACTCTTCCTACTGTCAAGAAGAAATATGATATTCTTATTATTGGGGATGTGCATATCCCCGTTGAGGTAACATAGTGTTATTCGAAATTTCTCCGGTTCCATGTTATTCGTAATGAGTTCGTTAACAAGACTTGATCAACCTTGTTAGTGGATTCCTTTTGATGATCATGAGATGGATGAAACTAGAAGGCACAACCTTCTGTACCCTCCTTTTACTTTCTGTTATTTATATTAAATAAAATAAAATTAGTATTTTTCTATCTGTTATTTGATTATCCGTGCAATATAAAAATACTCCAAAAATAAAAGTTCTCCAAATGCCCTGAAATTTAAATATGATTTTTTCTGAAATATTTGAGAATATTTGGCACTAAGAACACACCAGGGGGGGTCATCCACCTGGCCACGGGGGTGGAGGGCGCGCCCTACCCCCCTGGGCGCGCCCCCTGCCTCATGGGCCCACGCTGGCCCTCCTCCACTTATCCTTTCACCCACACACTCCTTCTTCCTCCCCCAAACACAAATATCCAGTTCATACCTGAGTCCAAGCTCGTTTTGCTGCCATTTTCGATCTCCTTGATCAAAGCACCTCTCACAAAACTGCTTGGGGAGATTGTTCCTTGGTATTGACTCCTCCATTGGTACAATTAGTTTTTGATCTAGTGCTTTATTCATTGCAAATTTTTGCTGCTTAGGTGACCCTATTCTTGAGCTTGCATGTCAAATTTATATGGTCAAAAGTAGTTTTGATGCATGATATAGGTCCTAGGCACTTGTAGGAGTAGTTGCTATCAATATTATTGAGTTTGGTTTACTTTTATTTTGATGTTACTAAAAATTTCAGAAATTTTTCAGAGGAAGAAATATGCTTAGGAAAATGTTCCGAGGTGGTTCTTCAAGAAAGCAAGGACCCAGGCTTGCAATGCGTGATGCTGATGAAGAGCCACCAAGAGACGCTCCAGTGCGTCCTTGTGAATGGCCTTCTGAAAACTTTATGGATCGAGCGGGAATTAAGAAAGAATTTAATGCATATTTGTGTAATGCTGATCTTGTGAGCTTCGAGGAAGAAAAGTGCAGCCAGTATCACTATCTCACTAGTTCCTTTGTGAGGAGGTTTGAATTTTCATCTTCACGTAATTCTCCAACTATCCTGTTTGATCTTTATGAAAATTCTTACACTATGGACTTAGAGGATTTTACCACTGCTTGCAAACTTCCACAATGGGGTAGTATCAGGGATCCTCACAAATCTGAATTCAGAGATTTTCTTGCTAGTATAAATGTGGGAGAATCTAGAGATATAACACAAGCTACCATAGGGAGCATTCACTTTCCTGCTATACATTATTTTGTTGTTTTCATATGTAGATGCATTAATGGTAAAGATGAGGCATGTCACATGTGTGTCCCTGACCTCAGTATTCTTAGGAGTGCTGTGTTAGGAGATAAATCTTATAATTTGGGAGCCAGTGTTGCACGTAGGTTGCATCTTAATAGATTTAATGGAGAATTCTTTGGTGGAATTTATGCAACCCGCATAGCTAATTTTCTTGGTGTAGCCATACGCGAAGATAATATTGAATTACCCCTGCTTACCTAGACTTTAATGCTATGGTTCACCACCAGTTTGTCGACAGGAATGAATCACCTCTCCAGTATCGTTTAATCTTTGATAGACGCCGTGCTGTCCATATTACTCTCCCTGCTCCTGCCTTCTTTGATTATCAGGCAAAAGGAAGATATGTTATTACCAGAGAGGAGGCAGATGAGTACGAGAGGAGGGCGGAGGCCGCTCGTCGCCACGCTGCAGCTCAGGAGGCGATAGCCGCTGCATCGCAGTACGACCCCAACTACTATTATGGATATCCGCCAGGCCAGCCGTGGCCATAGACCAACTTAGGCCAAAATCCTAAGCTTGGGGGAGTAAGTATTTCTCACCGACATTACATTTATGTTCACGCACTCATTGCTAGATGTCGGTGGTCATACTTTTTCATTGTATCATCCATGCTACTTTATTTTTCTTTTTATGCTTTCTTCTTGTGTGTTTGATAAACCTTAAGAAAAACAAAAAAATTAGTTGTAGCTTTTAATTAGTTTACTTTCCATGCTTGTAGTAGTAATTAAAAAGAAACCCAAAAAGATTTCCTGTTCTTCTTTTACTTGTTGGGAGGTTTCCCGTGTAAATAGTTTTATTTCTTTTCTTTTGTTTGGGGGTCGATAGGAGAAGACCATAATTAAATTGTTGAAATAGCTCTTGTATGCATTATTGTTGATCTGACAAAAGAGCCCATATTGCCTTGTCTTCTCCTGTTTATTGAATGCTTGCAGATTCCAGCTTAGTCCAATGCACGTGCACTATTACTATTATTCACATCGTTCGGTCGTCTAAGTGAAAGGCAATTATGACGATATATGATGGACTGACTGAGATGAGAAAAGCTGGTATGAAGTCGACCTCTCTTATTTTTGTAAATATGATTAGTTCATCGTTCCTGATTCAGCCAATTATGAATAAACATGTTTGCAATGACAACTAGAGATCATAGTTCTTGTGCCATACTTGATTAGCTAGGAGCTTATAATGGTTTACCTTGCGTGCCAACATGCTATTAAAATGGTTGTGATGTGGTATGATAGGGTGGTATCCTCCTCTGAATGATTCGAGTGACTTGTCTTGGCGTATGTTCACGCATGTAGTTGAAACAAAATCAACATAGCCTCTACGATATTTATGTTCATGGTGGATTATATCCTAATCATGCTTGCATTCGGTGTTGATTAATTTTAATGCATGTTCATGACTGTTGTCGCTCTCTAGCTGGTCGCTTCCCAGTCTTTTTCTAGCGTTCACTTGTACTAAGCGGGAATACTGCTTGTGCATCCAATTCCATAAACCCCAAAGTTGTTCCATATGAGTCCACCATACCTACCTATATACGGTGTCTACCTGCCGTTTCAAGTAAATTTGTATGTGCCAAACTCTAAACCTTCAAATAAACATTCTGTTTTGTATGCTCGAATAGCTCATGTATCAACTAGGGCTGTCCGTATCTTCCATGTTAGGCGGGTTATTCTCAAGAGGAGTGGACTCCGCTCCTCACTCACGAGAAAATGGCTGGTCACCGGGATGCCCAGTCCCATGCTTTATGCAAATCAAATCAAAATAATTGCAAACAAAACTCCCCCGGGACTGTTGTTAGTTGAAGGCACTCGTTGTTTCGAGCAAGCCATGGATTGATGCTTGTTGGTGGAGGGGGAGTATAAACTTTACCGTTCTATTTGGGAACTTCCTATAATGTGTGTAGCATGGAAGATATCACCATCTCTTGGTTGTTATGTTGACAATGAAAGTATACCGCTCAAAATATTATTCATATCTATTTCAAAACCGAGCTCTGGCACCTCTACAAATCCCTGCTTCCCTCTGCGAAGGGCCTATCCATTTACTTTTATGTTGAGTCATCATCCTCTTATTAAAAATCACCAGTTGTAAAGCACCGCCATCATTTGCATCCATTACTGTTAGTTTACATTGAGTGTGACTTGACTGGATCTCTTTTACCATGAATTACAATGTCTAATCAGTCCTTGATCTTTAAAGGTGCTCCGCATTTATGTTTTGCGGTCTCAGAAAGGGCTAGCGAGATACCATCTTGTTATATCATATTATGATTGTTTTGAGAAAGTGTTGTCATTCGAGATTTATTATTATTGCTCGCTAGTTGATTATGCCATTGATATGAGTAAACATGATACCTAAATGTTATTGCGAATGTGGTTAGTTCATAATCTTTGCTGAAAACTTGAATGCTGGCTTTACATATTTACAACAACAAGAGGAAACAGAGTTTGTAAAAGTTTTTCTTTATCACTTTCAGTTTATCAACTGAATTGCTTGAGGACGAACGAAGGTTTAAGCTTGGGGGAGTTGATACGTCTCCATCGTATCTACTTTTCCAAACACTTTTGCCCTTGTTTTGGACTCTAACTTGCATGATTTGAATGGAAATAACCCGGACTGACGTTGTTTTCAGCAGAATTGCCATGGTGTTATTTTTGTGCAAAAATAAAAGTTCTCGGAATGACCTGAAAATCAACGGAGAATTATTTTGGAATATATAAAAAATACTGGAAGAAAGATCCACGTCAGGGGGCCCACACCCTGTCCACGAAGGTGGGGGTGCTCCCCCTGCCTCGTGGGCCCCCTGACGCTCCACCACGTCCACCTTGACTCCATATATTCACTTTCGAGGAGAAAAAAATCAGAGAGAAGGATTCATCACGTTTTACAATATGGAGCTGCCGCCAAGTCTTAAACTCTCTCGGGAGGGCTGATCTGGAGTCCGTTCGGGGCTCCAGGGAGGGGAATCCATCGCCATTGTCATCATCAACCTTCCTCCATCACCAATTTCATGATGCTCACCGCCGTGCATGAGTAATTCCATCGTAGGCTTGCTGGACGGTGATGGGTTGGATGAGATTTATCATGTAATTGAGTTAGTTTTGTTAGGGTTTGATCCCTAGTATCCACTATGCTATGAGATTGATGTTGCTATGACTTTGCTATGCTTAATGCTTGTCACTAGGGCTCGAGTGCCATGATTTCAGATCTGAACCTATTATGTTTTCATGAACATATGTGAGTTCTTGATCCTATCTTGCAAGTCTATAATCACCTACTATGTGTTATGATCCAGCAACCCCGAAGTGGCAATAATCAGGACCACTCCCGATGATGACCGTAATTTGAGGAGTTCATGTATTCACTATGTGTTAATGCTTTGGTCCGGTACTCTATTAAAAGGAGGCCTTAATATCCCTTTGTTTCCAATAGGACCCCGCTGCCACGGGAGGGTAGGACAAAAGATGTCATGCAAGTTCTTTTCCATAAGCACGTATGACTATATTCGGAATACATACCTACATTACATTAATGAATTAGAGCTAGTTCTGTGTCACCCTATGTTATAAATGTAGCATGAATAATCACATCCGGCATAATTCTCCATCATCGATCCATTGCCTACGAGCTTTCCATATATTGTTCTTTGCTTATTTACTTTTCCACTGCTATTGTCACAATCACTATAAACTCAAAAATATTACTTTTGCTATCATTACCACTACTATCATATTACTTCGCTACTAAATACTTTGCTGCAAATATTAAATTTCCAGGTGTGGTTGAATTGACAACTCAGCTGCTAATACTTGAGAATATTCTTTGGCTCCCCTTGTGTCGAATCAATAAATTTGGGTTGAATACTCTACCCTCGAAAACTATTGCAATCCCCTATACTTGTGGGTTATCAGGGATGTCATCGAGCTGAACGTGTGCTGAACGCGGAGGTGCCGTACGTTCGGTACTTGGAGCGGTTGGATCGCGAAGACGTTCAATTACATCAACCGCGTTACTAAATGCTTCCGCTTTCGGTCTACGAGGGTTCGTAGACACACTCTCCCCTCCCGCTGCTATGCATCTCCTAGATAGATCTTGCATGATCGTAGGTAAAATTTTGAAATACTGCGTTCCCCCCAACAACACATTGAATACAATCAAACATGACATAGGGTTTTATCTCCTTTAAGAGAGCCCGAACCTGGGTAAACATCATGTCCCTATTGTCCCTTGTTACCATTGATCCTAAGACACACAGCTTGGGACCCCCTACCCGAGATCTGCCGGTTTTGACACCGACACTACGGGCATTGGAGCTTTGGGAATTCAGGCGCAGGGAGCAAGGGGTAAGGCGTGAGAACGGATTGGATTCATTGACATCCTTTATAGGCCAGTAAAAATACCAAACGGCACGATACCGCGCGGTAATTTCGCCGGTTTCCAACACGACGTGTGTTATGTATGCACATGAGTCGAGGGATTTTATTAAAAATGCCGTGGTACACGATCCCTTTATTGACAGGACGTGCCAATAGCAACAGCCTTGAGCCACAGTAAAACCCGGCATAATGACTACTATAGGACTTTCCAGTTCTATAGTATGTGGTGGCGGTTCGGTTTTCGTTCAAAATTGTGAGAACACGACCTAATCGACTCACCCACTTAATCACTAGGAAACTTCACCATTAAGCTACCCAGGCATGAATCTTTGGATCCAATGTAAAGAAAAGTACTACTGAGGGAGCTTGGTTGGAGCTCCTCGGATGTTCAACATGTATCACTACTTAGACTAAAGCATGTTTACAATGAAGGGAGATGCAAAAAGAAATGATGAACCGGTTTGCAAGGCCGAAGATCAGTAATAGAGGGCAAGTCATTCGAGGACCTATCCTTAGCTTGAAAGACCAGTTTAGGGGCTACTGATGGTATTCTGGATTAGGGGGTGCTAACCACATCGACCCCAGTCATGGGTTGGGCCGAGGACCCCCAGACAACCGACAAGTGTTGTCGGTGCTAAAACTGGTGGGTCTCGAGTAGGGGGCCCTAGTTGGCAATCTTCGCACGATGGTAATAGGAAGTAAAGGGGACACAATATTTACCTAGGTTCGGTCCCTCTCAAAGAGGTAAAACTCTACGTCCTGTTTATATTGTATAATTGTGGATGGGGTACAAACTACATGACGATCTACCTCGAGATCGTATGTGTGAGCTCTAGACTCTAAAACATTGCCTCTACAGACTAAACCCCTCGGCTTATATAGGCACCGAGGGTATGTAGGGTTGCAACTATTTTGACTATAACTAGGGATATATAACATGTCGATCATTTGAATATGGCTTGAAGTATACGTCAAGTCTTCGGAGAATTTCATCTTGAGTACGCTGAGGGTCATGACTTGCACAACCCATTCTTCAGTTGTTCGTGGGTCTTAGTCCCAACCCATGAATGATAGGCAGATGTGGTGTGCACCTCCTAATCCAATACACCGTCAAGTGGGCCACATTTGCCATTCCCCACGGCATATTCAAGATGAAATCCTCAGAAGACTTGGCGCATACTTCAAGACACATTTCAATCATCGACATGTTTATCCCTCGATGTAACCGACCTACATGGTTTAGACCATAGGGTTATATTAATTCACATACAATCTCGAGGTACGTCATTCTGTACTTTGTACCCCATCTAAAATCAAAACAACTGAAGCCTGACATAGGGTTTTACCTTTTCGAGAGGGGCAGAACCTGGGTAAAACATCGTGTGCCTATTTGTTATGTTTCCATCTAGACAAGATCAGTAGTTCGGGACCCCGTACCCGAGATCCGTCGGATTCAACTCCGACACATTGCAGGGGTGAGTCGGAATCGACCAGAGGAGTCTCAACTCGCTCATTGCTTGCATGGGTGAGTCATACTCAACCAGAGGAGTCAGACTAGACCACTTCATGGGTGAGTCAAACTTGCTCGGGTTCGGCCATTGCAGGGGTGGGTTAGACTTGGCCAGAGGAGTCGGACACAACCATGGATGAGTCGGACTCAACCATGGAGAGTTTAACTCAACCATGCCAGTGGTGAGTCGGGCTCGGCCAAGGGGAGTCAAACTCGGACATGGCATGACCGCATGAGTGAGTCAAAGTTTCCAAGGTATGCCAACCAGACTAACGACCCAAGCTTCCGTAGTATTTACCAGTACGAGGCAAACTGGGCTTGGCTGCTCCGTTGCGCCAAATGACGCAAGGTCCCATTCAAACCCGAAGTGCTCTCGAAAGGTTCGTCTTTGTTGATAAAAATAGGCTTGCAACCACCTAGGGTACCAATTCAAACCCTTGTGATGGAAAATTAGGGAGGATCTCTCTTCAAAATTACATACTTGAGTGTGCGCAATTTGTAATCGGTCAAATTTGCAAACATGGGATTGAAACAGCTATTAACAAACTGGGATATACATTAATTCCGCTATTGTAGTAACATCAAATGCGATACAACACCATATATACATTGCAGCGAGAATATGACTTTTTTGTTTATCTGGAAATGTCACACGAACTGAGGATAATGTTTCACAAACAAGCACCATACGGCAGCAACTACCAGAAAGACATCTCCTTTTAAAAAAGAATCTGCAAGATAAGCCCGTAACAAAGGGAGTACTGCAGCTTCAAGGCTGCTGTCAAAATAGTCGTAGCAGACCATGTCCAATGCAGAAGAAAGAATGCTTCGGTGGCTCCATGGCTGAGCAACAAATTTAACGAGTCACCCACTGCACAAAAAGGATCCGCAAAATTTTATTTACTTCACCGAAACGTACTCTGAGACTCCTCTTCTTGTCTGTAATGTAATACCTGGAGTGTAGCTTGATTCAGTGTAACCCGATGCACAACAAGAACCCTGTTGTTACATCATGTACTAATTAATAAAGATTTCTCAATGAATGGTGGATGCAAGAATTACAAATGTGAAAAACAGTAGACATTTCAAATGTAGTACCTGCTGCTGCAGTCCTCTCCTCCCTGTATTCATCAATGAAGACCCTGTAATTTTTGTATACTGGGTCATGCATGAGTAAAATCAACATTAATCAACTTGAGTGCGCTAAGCCGCCAATCACCAGCTATGTGATATTTTCCCAGCTACCGCATGTGAGAACACTAGAAAGAGAGGCATATATGAATCATTTTTTCTGTGGAGGTGCCTGTATTCCCATATTATCTTTCCTCTCTCTTCATGAGTTGATATACTTGTGATTGCTTCAGAGACTGCTATTTGTTTAAAAAAAACCATAAGCCTTTGATGAGAACACGCATGTAGCACCTGAAGAGACTGATTATATATTTATTTCTATGAATATCACACATGTGACACATACAGATATTGAATATCCTGAGAAACATTCTGAACCCAAGCTGATTTGGAAAAGAAAAGACAGGACATTGCCAGAGCATAAAGCCATAAGATGAATAAATAGAAATGGTAACCAACTATTGGATGAGTTTGATTGCTCTACAAAGCAAATAGAAGTGTTGAAAAATTGAAAATACGGTAACGGGTTTTGGGCCTTCGATTAATTAAAAAGTTGAGGTGCACAAAAAATGAGCTTTAATGCACTACATAGAGAATCGGCCGAAGAAAGAGAAGGCATGGAATGTCCCTGAATGGTGCATAACTAATGTAGCAGCAAAGAATGCTATCAATGAAAGAAAAAATATGTCTGCATCTCATAAAATTGAGATCACTGCTATACTGTCGATTTGACGGCAAACCATATATATGATGAGGACATGACTACCTTGGATACAACCAAAAATATTGCATACATGTACATTTGTGAGGTGATTTCTAATGCAAACTATGCAATAATTTATTTATGTCATCTAGAACAAAAATACTTCACACATTTTTGTATTTTGTCTAATTGCAGGTGTATGAGACATTTGTACAATCCACATATGAAGATAAGGGAAAAAGGAAAAGTTTAGGTTCTGTTCAAAAAGTTCTCTCATGTCACTTTTGGGCCAAGATAAGATAGAGTCCAAGTCTCTCACGTTCCGAATTCAGATTCGGACTGCACAGACATACCTGACTCAAAACGTCAACAACTTTTTCATACGGACTCCGAATTGGGTGATTCTTTTTTTGTTGGAAAGTAGATTCCGTGCTCTTTCCAACCCAATTAGAATCACCTTCAAATTCGTCTTGAGCATTGAGATATCGACGAAATAATCTGACACTGCAGCAGAATCCGAGTCAAACAACAAGTCCAAAGGTGTTGCGTCACCTCCACTTGGGCCCATGAGCCTTGTACGACCTAGGGTTAGTTTTAGGCTGCCTTGGGACGTCCTCCCACCTCCTTGGCCGCCACCCCTTACTCCTATATAAGTAGATCCATCTAGTAGCTTTTTGCTGGAGATTTGTTTAATTAAAAGTTAGCCATTGCAACTTCGTGTACTTCGTTTGTGTCCAACGACCAGACCAAGACCGCTTACGGATCCCCACCATTATCAATACTTCATATATATTCGCAATATTCAGATTGCTTTATCATATTCTTGTTTGTTCTTCGATTGCTTGCAGGAATAGACCTTCGTGGTCAGGCTGATCATGTTTCCGGCATCGTCAGTAACCTCAAGAGATTGGTTTAGCAATTGCTAAGGCGCAACGTCGTGCACTTTTGTAGTCGGATCGTCAAAGTTGTCTCCACCAAATCGATAGTTATGATCTCATCGAAAGATCGGGACCCTCGCGCTCTATCAAGTGGTATCAGTTTTCAAGTTGCTCGGCAAGAATTTTCAGTTTTACCTAGATTAGATTTATTTTCTTACCTATTGTCCAAGAAAAAGCCACAAAAAGTTAGATCTATTCATCCTTTGTCCAAGCTAGTCTGAGCATTTGCAATTTTCTTTTCATTGCTTGCATAGTTGAATTATCGGTTGCATCGTCATGTCAAGTTGCTGCTCTTAGTGTCTAGTTCGTTTAGAGTTTCGAGTTCTGTTCATATTACTCACGCCGCCACTACATCGTTATCCCTTCCGCTGTCCACTACCCATCCATCAATTTCCACCACGTGCTACCCATCGTTCATTGTCACATGTTGGAAATATGCCCTAGAGGCAATAATAAAATGGTTATTATTATATTTCTTTGTTCATGATAATTCTCTATTGTTCATGCTATAATTGTGTTATCCGGAAATCGTAATACATGTGTGAATACATAGACCACAACACGTCCCTAGTGAGCCTCTAGTTGACTAGCTCGTTGATCAAAGGATAGTCATGGTTTCCTGACTATGGACATTAGATGTCATTGATAACGGGATCACATCATTAGGAGAATGATGTGATGGACAAGACCCAATCCTAAGCTTAGCTCAAAGATCGTGTAGTTCGTTTGTTGTAGCTTTTCTGAATGTCAAGTATCATTTCCTTATACCATGAGATTGTGCAACTCCCGGATACCGTAGGAGTGCCTTGGGTGTGCCAAACGTCACAACGTAACTAGGTGACTATAAAGGTACATTACAGGTATCTCCGAAAGTGTCTGTTGGGTTGGCATGAATCGAGACTGGGATTTGTCACTCCGTATGACGGAGAGGTATCTCTGGGCCCACTTGGTAATGCATCATCATAATGAGCTCAATGTGATCAAGTGGTTGATCACGGGATCATGCATTACGGTACGAGTAAAGTGATTTGCCGGTAACGAGACTAAACAAGGTATTGGGATACCGACGATCGAGTCTCGGACAAGTAACGTACCGATTGACAAAGGGAATTGTATACGGATTGATTGAATCCTCGACATCGTGGTTCATCCGATGAGATCATCATGGAGCATGTGGGAGCCAACATGGGTATCCAGATCCCGTTGTTGGTTATTGACCGGAGAGTCGTCTCGGTCATGTCTGCATGTCTCCCGAACCCGTAGGGTCTACACACTTAAGGTTCGGTGACGCTAGGGTTGTTAGGAAGACTTGTATGTGATTACGGAATGTTGTTCGGAGTCCCGGACGTCACGAGGAGTTCCGGAATGGTCCGGAGGTAAAGATTTATATATGGGAAGTTGTCATATGGTCGCTGAAAAGTTTCGGGGGCATATCGGTATTGTACCGGGGCCACTGGAGGGGTTCCGGGGGTCGACCGGGAGGGTCCACTTCTTCCGGAGGGCCTTATGGGCTGTATGGAGAAGGGAACCAGCCCAAGTGGGCTGGGGCGCCACACCCCCTAGGGCCCATGCGCCTAGGGTTGGGGGAAACCCTAAGGGGGCGCGCCCCCTTGCTTGGGGGGCAAGCCCCCCTCCCCTTGGCCGCTGCCCCCCTCTAGATCTCATCTAGAGGGGGCCGGCCCCCTTCCCCTTTCCCCTATAAATAGAGGGGTGAGGGGAGGGCTGCAGAGAACATCCAAGGCGCAGCCCCTCCCCTCTCCAACACCTCTCCTCCTCCATAAGAGCTTGGCGAAGCCCTGCCGGAGTACTGCAGCTTCATCACCACCACGTCGTCATGCTGCTGTTGGAGCCCTCTTCGTCAACCTCTCCCTCCTCCTTGCTGGATCAAGGCGCGGGAGACGTCCTCGCTCCGTACGTGTGTTGAACGCGGAGGTGCCGTCCGTTCGGCACTAGGATCTTCAGTGATTTGGATCACGTCGAGTACGACTCCATCAACCCCGTTCTCTTGAACGCTTCCGCTCGTGATCTACAAGGGTATGTAGATGCACTCCTCTCTCCCTCGTTGCTAGATGACTCCATAGATTGATCTTGGTGATGCGTAGAAAAGTTTAAAATTCTGCTATGTTCCCCAATAGTGGCATCATGAGCTAGGTCTATGCGTAGTTACTATGCACGAGTAGAACACAAAGTAGTTGTGGGCGTCGATATTGTCAATTTGCTTGCCGTTACTAGTCTTATCTTGATTCGGCGGCATCGTGGGATGAAGCGGCCCGGACCAACCTTACACGTACGCTTACGTGAGACCGGTTCCACCGACTGACATGCACTAGTTGCATAAGGTGGCTGGCGGGTGTCTGTCTCTCCCACTTTAGTCGGATCGGATTCGATGAACAGGGTCCTTATGAAGGGTAAATAGAAATTGGCAATTCACGTTGTGGTTTTGGCGTAGGTAAGAAATGTTCTTGCTAGAAACCTATAGCAGCCACGTAAAAACTTGCAACAACAATTAGAGGATGTCTAACTTGTTTTTGCAGCAAGTGTTTTGTGATGTGATATGACCAAAGGTTGTGATGAATGATGAATGATATATGTGATGTATGAGATTGATCATGTTCTTGTAATAGGAATCACGACTTGCATGTCGATGAGTATGACAACCGGCAGGAGCCATAGGAGTTGTCTTAATTTATTTATGACCTGCGTGTCAACATAAACGTCATGTAATTACTTTACTTTATTGCTAAACCGTTAGCCATAGTAGTAGAAGTAATAGTTGACGTGACAACTTCAAGAAGACACGATGATGGAGATCATGATGATGGAGATCATGATGATGGAGATCATGGTGTCATGCCGGTCACAACGATGATCATGGAGCCCCGAAGATGGAGATCAAAGGAGCAAATGATATTGGCCATATCATGTCACTATTTGATTGCATGTGATGTTTATCATGTTTTACATCTTATTTGCTTAGAACGACGGTAGCTTAAATAAGATGATCCCTCGTAATACTTTCAAGAAAGTGTTCCCCCTAACTGTGCACCATTGCGAAGGTTCGTTGTTTCGAAGCACCACGTGATGATCGGATGTGATAGATTCTAACGTTCGAATACAACGGGTGTAAGCCAGATTTACACACGCAATACAATTAGGTTGACTTGACGAGCCTAGCATGTACAGACATGGCCTCGGAACACAGAAGACCGAAAGGTCGAGCATGAGTCGTATAGAAGATACGATCAACATGAAGATGTTCACCGATGTTTCTAGTCCGTCTCACGTGATGATCGGACACGGCCTAGTTAACTCGGATCATGTTATACTTAGATGACTGGAGGGATGTCTATCTGAGTGGGAGTTCATTGAATAATTTGATTATATGAACTTAATTATCATGAACTTAGTCTAAAATCTTTACAATATGTCTTGTAGATCAAATGGCCAACGTTGTCCTCAACTTCAACGCGTTCATAGAGAAAACCAAGCTGAAAAACGATGGCAGCAACTATACGGACTGGGTCTGGAACCTGAGGATCATCCTCATAGCTGCCAAGAAAGATTATGTCCTAGAAGCACCGCTAGGTGATGCACCCGTCCCACAGAACCAAAATGTTATGAACGCTTGGCAGACACGTGCTGATGATTACTCTCTCGTTCAATGCGGCATGCTTTACAGCTTAGAATCGGGGCTCCAAAAGCGTTTTGAGAGACACGGAGCATATGAGATGTTCGAAGAGCTGAAAATGGTTTTTCAAGCTCATGCCCGGGTCGAGAGATATGAAGTCTCCGACAAGTTCTTCAGCTGTAAGATGGAGGAAAATAGTTCTGTCAGTGAGCACATACTCAAAATGTCTAGGTTGCATAACCGCTTGACTCAGCTGGGAGTTAATCTCCCGGATGACGCGGTCATTGACAGAATCCTTCAGTCGCTTCCACCGAGCTACAAGAGCTTTGTGATGAACTTCAATATGCAGGGGATGGAAAAGACCATTCCTGAGGTATATTCAATGCTGAAATCAGCAGAGGTAGAAGTCAAAAAGGAACATCAAGTATTGATGGTGAATAAAACCACTAAGTTCAAGAAAGGCAAGGGTAAGAAGAACTTCAAGAAGGACGGCAAGGGAGTTGCCGCGCCCGGCAAGCAAGATGCCGGGAAGAAGCCAAAGAATGGACCCAAGCCCGAGACTGAGTGTTTTTATTGCAAGGGAAGTGGTCACTGGAAGCGGAACTGCCCCAAATACTTAGCGGACAAGAAGGCCGGCATCACGAAAGGTATATGTGATATACATGTAATTGATGTGTACCTTACCAGTACTCGTAGTAGCTCCTGGGTATTTGATACCGGTGCGGTTGCTCATATTTATAACTCAAAGCAGGAGCTGTGGAATAAACGGAGACTGGCGAAAGACGAGGTGATGATGCGCGTCGGGAATGGTTCCAAGGTCGATGTGATCGCCGTCGGCATGCTACCTCTACATTTACCTACGGGATTAGTTTTAAACCTCAATAATTGTTATTTAGTGCCAGCTTTGAGCATGAACATTGTATCAGGATCTCGTCTAATACGAGATGGCTACTCATTTAAATCTGAGAATAATGGTTGTTCTATTTGTATGAGAGATATGTTTTATGGTCATGCTCCGATGGCGAATGGTTTATTCTTAATGAATCTCGAGCGTAATGCTACACATATTCATAGTGTGAATACCAAAAGATGTAAGGTTGATAATGATAGTCCCACATACTTGTGGCACTTCCGCCTTGGTCACATAGGTGTCAAACGCATGAAGAAGCTCCATGCAGATGGACTTTTAGAGTCTCTTGATTACGAATTATTTGACACGTGTGAACCATGCCTCATGGGTAAAATGACCAAGACTCTGTTCTCAGGAACAATGGAGCGAGCAACCAACTTATTGGAAATCATACATCCTGATGTGTGCGGTCCAATAAGTGTTGAGGCTCGCGGTGGCTATCGTTATGTTCTCACCCTCACTGATGACTTGAGTAGATATGGGTATGTCTACTTAATGAAACACAAGTCTGAGACCTTTGAAAAGTTCAAGGAATTTCAGAGTGAGGTTGAGAATCAACGTGACAGAAAAATCAAGTTCTTACGATCAGATCGTGGGGGAGAATACTTGAGTCATGAATTTGGCACACACTTAAGAAAATGTGGAATAGTTTCACAACTAACGCCGCCTGGGACACCTCAGCGTAATGGTGTGTCCGAACGTCGTAATCGCACTCTATTAGATATGGTGCGATCTATGATGTCTCTTACCGATTTACCGCTATCATTTTGGGGCTATGCTTTAGAGGCTGCCGCATTCACTTTAAATAGGGCTCCGTCGAAATTCGTTGAGATGACACCGTATGAATTATGGTTTGGGAAGAAACCTAAGTTGTCGTTTCTAAAAGTTTGGGGATGCGATGCTTATGTCAAGAAACTTCAACCTGAAAAGCTCGAACCCAAATCGGAAAAATGCGTCTTCATAGGATACCCTAAAGAAACTGTTGGGTATACCTTCTACCTCAGATCCGAAGGCAAGATCTTTGTTGCCAAGAATGGGTCCTTTCTAGAGAAAGAGTTTCTCTCGAAAGAAATAAGTGGGAGGAAGGTAGAACTTGATGAAGTATTACCTCTTGAACCGGTAAGTGGTGCAGCTCAAGAAAATGTTCCTGAGGTGCCTGCACCGACTAGAGAGGAAGTTGATGATGATGATCATGAAACTTCAGATCAAGTTGCTACTGAACTTCATAGGTCCACAAGGACACGTTCTGCACCAGAGTGGTATGGCAACCCTGTCTTGGAAATCATGTTGTTAGACAACGGTGAACCTTCGAACTGTGAAGAAGCGATGGCGGGCCCGGATTCCGACAAATGGCTGGAAGCCATGAAATCCGAGATAGGATCCATGTATGAAAACGAAGTATGGACTTTGACTGACTTGCCCGTTGATCGGCGAGCCATAGAAAATAAATGGATCTTTAAGAAGAAGACAGACGCGGATGGTAATGTGACCATCTATAAAGCTCGGCTTGTCGCTAAGGGTTATCGACAAGTTCAAGGGGTTGACTATGATAAGACTTTCTCACCCGTAGCGAAGCTGAAATCCGTCCGAATCATGTTAGCAATTGCCGCATTCTATGATTATGAGATATGGCACATGAACGTCAAAACGGCATTCCTTAATGGTTTCCTTAAGGAAGAATTGTATATGATGCAGCCGGAAGGTTTTGTCGATCCTAAGAATGCTGACAAGGTGTGCAAGCTCCAACGCTCGATTTATGGGCTGGTGCAAGCATCTCGGAGTTGGAACATTCGTTTTGATGAGATGATCAAAGCGTTTGGGTTTATGCAGACTTATGGAGAAGCCTGCATTTACAAGAAAGTGAGTGGGAGCTCTATAGCATTTCTCTTATTGTATGTGAATGACATACTGTTGATGGGAAATGATATAGAATTCTTGGAAAGCATAAAGGCCTACTTGAACAAGTATTTTTCAATGAAGGACCTTGGAGAAGCTGCTTATATATTAGGCATCAAGATCTATAGAGATAGATCGAGACGCCTCATTGGTCTTTCACAGAGTACGTACCTTGACAAGATATTGAAGAAGTTCAAAATGGATCAGTCAAAGAAGGGGTTCTTGCCTGTATTGCAAGGTACGAGATTGAGCACGGCTCAATGCCTGACCACAGCAGAAGATAGAGAAAAGATGAGTGTCGTCCCCTATGCCTCGGCCATAGGGTCTATCATGTATGCTATGCTATGTACCAGACCTGATGTAAACCTTGCCGTGAGTTTGGTAGGAAGGTACCAAAGTAATCCCGGCATGGAACACTGGACAACGGTCAAGAATATCCTGAAGTACCTGAAAAGGACTAAGGAACTGTTTCTCGTTTATGGAGGTGACAAAGAGCTCGTCGTAAAGGGTTACGTCGATGCTAGCTTCGACACAGATCTGGATGACTCTAAATCACAAACCGGATACATGTATATTCTGAATGGTGGGGCAGTAAGCTGGTGCAGTTGCAAGCAAAGCATTGTGGCGGGATCTACATGTGAAGCGGAGTACATGGCAGCCTCGGAGGCAGCACAAGAAGCAGTCTGGGTGAAGGAGTTCATTACCGACCTAGGAGTCATACCCAATGCGTCGGGCCCCATGACTCTCTTCTGTGACAACACTGGAGCTATTGCCCTTGCCAAGGAGCCCAGGTTTCACAGGAAGACCAGGCATATCAAGCGTCGCTTCAACTCCATTCGTGAAAGTGTTCAAAATGGAGACATAGAGATTTGTAAAGTAAATATGGACCTGAATGTAGCAGATCCGTTGACTAAACCTCTCCCTAGAGCAAAACATGATCAACACCAGAACTGCATGGGTGTTCGATTCATCACAATGTAACTAGAATATTGACTCTAGTGCAAGTGGGAGACTGTTGGAAATATGCCCTAGAGGCAATAATAAAATGGTTATTATTATATTTCTTTGTTCATGATAATTGTCTATTGTTCATGCTATAATTGTGTTATCCGGAAATCATAATACATGTGTGAATACATAGACCACAACACATCCCTAGTGAGCCTCTAGTTGACTAGCTCGTTGATCAAAGGATAGTCATGGTTTCCTGACTATGGACATTAGATGTCATTGATAACGGGATCACATCATTAGGAGAATGATGTGATGGACAAGACCCAATCCTAAGCTTAGCTCAAAGATCGTGTAGTTCGTTTGCTGTAGCTTTTCTGAATGTCAAGTATCATTTCCTTAGACCATGAGATTATGCAACTCCCGGATACCGTAGGAGTGCCTTGGGTGTGCCAAATGTCACAACATAACTAGGTGACTATAAAGGTACATTACAGGTATCTCCGAAAGTGTCTGTTGGGTTGGCACGAATCGAGACTGGGATTTGTCACTCCGTATGACGGAGAGGTATCTCTGGGCCCACTCGGTAATGCATCATCATAATGAGCTCAATGTGATCAAGTGGTTGATCACGGGATCATGCATTACGGTACGAGTAAAGTGATTTGCCGGTAACGAGACTGAACAAGGTATTGGGATACCGACGATCGAGTCTCGGACAAGTAACGTACCGATTGACAAAGGGAATTGTATACGGATTGATTGAATCCTCGACATCGTGGTTCATCCGATGAGATCATCGTGGAGCATGTGGGAGCCAACATGGGTATCCACATCCCGTTGTTGGTTATTGACCTGAGAGTCGTCTCGGTCATGTCTGCATGTCTCCCGAACCCGTAGGGTCTACACACTTAAGGTTCGGTGACGCTAGGGTTGTTAGGAAGACTTGTATGTGATTACCGAATGTTGTTAGGAGTCCCGGACGTCACGAGGAGTTCCGGAATGGTCCGGAGGTAAAGATTTATATATGGAAAGCTGTCATATGGTCGCCGGAAAGTTTCGGGGGCATATCGGTATTGTACCGGGGCCACCGGAGGGGTTCCGGGGGTCGATCGGGAGGGTCCACTTCTTCCGGAGGACCTTATGGGATGTATGGAGAAGGGAACCAGCCCAAGTGGGCTGGGGCGCCACACCCCCTAGGGCCCATGCGCCTAGGGTTGGGGGAAACCCTAAGGGGGGGCGCCCCCTTGCTTGGGGGGCAAGCCCCCCTCCCCTTGGTCGCCGCCCCCCCTCTAGATCTCATCTAGAGGGGGCCGGCCCCCTTCCCCTTTCCCCTATAAATAGAGGGGTGAGGAGAGGGCTATAGAGAACATCCTAGGCGCAGCCCCTCCCCTCCCCAACACCTCTCCTCCTCCATAAGAGCTTGGCGAAGCCCTGCCGGAGTACTGCAGCTTCATCACCACCACGCCGTCGTGCTGCTGTTGGAGGCCTCTTCGTCAACCTCTCCCTCCTCCTTGCTGGATCAAGGCGTGGGAGACGTCCTCGCTCCGTACGTGTGTTGAACGCGAAGGTGCCGTCCGTTCGGCACTAGGATCTTCGGTGATTTGGATCACGTCGAGTACGACTCCATCAACCCCGTTCTCTTGAACGCTTCCGCTCGTGATCTACAAGGGTATGTAGATGCACTCCTCTCTCCCTCGTTGCTAGATGACTCCATAGATTGATCTTGGTGATGCTTAGAAAATTTTAAAATTCTGCTACGTTCCCCAACATCACAATCATAGTTGAGGTCGTTCACATCTTCGCTAGATCCAATCTGTATCTTATCTAGTTTGTTTTGAAAAGATGGAGGGAGAGAAAAAAAGAGAGAAAAAAAACAAGAGAAAAAAAGTTAGAGAAAAAAGAGAAAGAAAAAAGTGTGAGGAAAAACAAAAAGAGAAGAAAAAAATAAAATTCAGATTTATCTAGACTCAATCTCGTAGTTGAATTCGGATGGAATCTGTTTTGTGCACTGTTCAATAAAACAAGCATAACTTCCTCATATGAATTCCATTTTGGCTCCGCAAGTATTCAAATGAAAGTTAGAGACGAGCCGCATCTAATAGTTGCAGAGGCTAGTTCAATATTTGGCACCTCAAAATCGGCTTCTAAATAGGTCATTTTCCCTCCGAAGTTCACGAACACAGCTTATTCCAGTTTTTCAATCCAGTTTTAGAATTTTTTGACTCCTCATATCAACTCAGAATTGAGTGATTCCTTTTGCGTTTGAAAGCTTGAGTCAGTATCATTCTTGAAAAAAATATCAAAAAAATTGGCACAAATTTTTCCATAGGAAAGTTGGAGAGAAAGTTGTTAATATATGATGCTTGGCTGTTGTTTCACATCATTATCTTTACGGCTATTGTGATCTTCACTTATATTTTGCTGTCCAGAGCTAATTCATATCCTTTATTGATGCTAGTTGTGCTACGGCGTGACCTCATTAGTGTTCTAGGCTCGCGTCTCTAGTCCGGTCTAGCCTAGGACCAGCATAGTGCCGTCGTTGAGCGTTTATTCAATATTGCATCTCTGAATTGATTATTGCTAATCTTTTGCTACCATATATAGCCAACCCAGCTCCAAATATTTCTACACCGTGTATACGTACGTTCCCCTGGCAATCGCTTTACACAATCTTTGGAGTTATTTGACACCGCTGGTTGCCTGTCACCACCTGCCGCATGGTAAGAACTTGTAAGATATTGATATTTGCTTTACTGTAAGCACTTTACAACCACATCCTAGTAGTTCATAGGAACATTATTCTCGAATTCTCTTTCTTATTTCTACTAATCATGTCAGGTTCCGGAGATAGAAGTTCTTGGATGACGGACACGTCTTCACCATCACGAGAGTTGGGACAGCACACAAATACACATGGTCAGGTTATGTCTTTACCGTTATTTGAGGATAGATTTAATCCTGCTATTTGTCTAGCTTGGAAGCTTGAAGTAGAACAAGTTTTTACTCATCATGATTTTTCTGAACTTGATAGAGTACGAGCTACCACTAGAGCATTTACTGGTTTTACTTCTGCTTGGTGGACTGTAGATTGTAAGAAAAACATTGATAACCAACCCACAACTTGGAAAGTTTTGAAAGCTGTAATGAGACAACAATTTTTTCCTCCTTACTACCATCGTGAATTGCTTCGCAAATTGGAACAATTAAAAGAAGGCAGTAAGACTATTCATGCTTACTACCAAGAGTTCAAATCTTATATGCATCACTGTGACATGGAAGAATCTGAGGATGATACAATGAATAGATTTTTTGATGGTTTGAACCATGATATCCGTGCAAGATTTCTGTATATTCCTCGTTGCATTACTGGTATGTATGTTCGTGCTTGTACCTTTGAGAGACAGATACAGGAGGATGCATTGGGTGACAACAACAACTACTATTCCAGTTCGTGCTCACCACCGCCGGTTGGTTCCTTCATCGTTGCACCTACTAGAGCAGCCCCACCTCGGATTGTGAGCGTGACATCATCTCAAGAGTATGGTACATTGTCAACGTCCGTACCTACATCAGTTACGTCTTTGCGACAAGGTAACAATAAAGGTATTGATGATATAACTTCACATGAGAATGATGCATGCCTAGTTAACTTGAATGCATCATGTGTTGAGTTACTTGTTGATTTGAGCACACCACCTATTTTAGAGAATCTTGTTACTGTCGTGAATGCGTCATGTGATCAAATAATTGACATACCAACAATTTTGAGTGCACCTATTGAATTAACTGTTGATGCAAAAGAACCAATGTTTAATCATTTTGATATGACCTCTAATCTTGGTGATGATTCTATATCCAATGAATTATTGCGTGTTTTCTTATTGAAGCATGTTGTAGCATGTAAATTTGATGCAAGTAAGGTTTATTCACCAATGTTGGAATGGTTTAATGATGAACATTGTCAATCCTTTGAGAGCTTCACTTATATGTGCAAACTGAGTTGCAATATTTTCGTGCCTTCTACTTCTTGTGATAATACGGCTTCAGATTTTACAAACTATGAAAATTACTCATGTATACATGTGTCATTTGTGCAAAAACCAAGGGAAGTAAAAATGGATGACATATACATGTACAACATGTACGCCTTGTCTCTTTTGTTAGCCACATTTCAGATTAAGCAACGCCGATGACGGCTTTGTTTTCAAGAAGGGGAGGATAATGAGGACATGACTACCTTGGATATGACCAAAAATATTGCATACATGTATATTTGTGAGGTGATTTCTAATGCAAACTATGCAATAATTTATTTATGTCATCCAGAACAAAAATATTTCACACACTTTTGTGTTTTGTCTAATTGCAGGTGTATGAGACATTTGTCCAATCCACATATGAAGATAAGGGAAAAGGAGAAATTAGGTTCTGTTCAAAAATTCCTCTCACGTCACTTTTGGGCCAAGAGAAGATAGAGTCCAAGTCTTTCACGTTCTGAATTCAGACTCGGACTGTACAGACATACCTGACTCAAAACGTCAACAACTTTTTCATACGGACTCCGAATTGGGTGATTATTTTTTTGTTGGAAAATAGATTTCATGCTCTTTCCAACCCAATTGGAATCACCTTCAAATTCGTCCTGAGCATTGAGATATCGATGAAACAATCTAACGCTGCAGCAGAATCCGAGTCAAACAACAAGTCCAAAGGTGTTGCATCACCTCCACTTGGGCCCATGAGCCTTGTACGACGTAGGGTTAGTTTTAGGCTGCCTTGGGACGTCCTCCCACCTCCTTGGACGCCACCCCTTGCTCCTATATAAGTAGCTTTTTTCTGAGGATTTGTTTAGTTAAAAGTTAGCCATTGCAACTTCGTGTACTTTGTTTGTGTCCAACGACCAGACCAAGACCGCTTTCGGATCCCCACCTTTATCAATACTTCATCTATATTCGCAATATTCAGATTGCTTTATCATATTGTTGCTCATTCTTCGATTGCCTGCAGGAATAGACCTTCGTGGTCAGGCTGACCGTGTTTCCGGCATCGTCGGTAACCTCAGGAGATTGGTTTAGCGATTACTAAGGCGCAACGTCGTGCACGTTTGTAGTCGGATCGTCAAAGTCGTCTCCACTAAATCGATAGTTATCATCTCATCGAAAGATCGGAACCCTTGCCTCTATCACTGTATAAGTTGCAACTCCACCAAAGGAGAATTTTGCTTCCTACAACAATCACCCAAAAAATTGAAATATGCTACACTATTGATTTGACAGCGAGCTACA
This sequence comes from Triticum urartu, assembly GCF_056163025.1. Taxonomy (NCBI): domain Eukaryota; kingdom Viridiplantae; phylum Streptophyta; class Magnoliopsida; order Poales; family Poaceae; genus Triticum; species Triticum urartu. Next base: position 83,443,394 of record NC_141878.1, on the reverse strand, counting down.
TATATCAGTTGCAAGTCCAGCAAAGGAGAAATTTGTTAATAATGTTTTCCGAGTTATAAGCAAGGATACAAACTATCTTATATATATCCGCATTCTTGCCTAACAAAGGCATGATAACACAAAGATCAAAATTGTCCCAAGACTGACAGCAACGCAAGCTCACAAAGCCGCCGCCAACAGAAAAGATAGGGCTGGGAGTGGAACCTCGATGCAGACCGATGTCGACAGATAGTACGGCGGCGGCTGGATTCTCCGGACCGGCAGATCACGCCGCCGCCGGCGCAGCTGCCGGACGACCTGATCCACTACAGCATCCTCGCCCGCCTCCCCTTCCGGCTGCTCCTCCGCCTCGCCCCCGTCTGCAAGGCGTGGCGCCGCCTCATCCTCCACGACCCCGTCTTCGCCCGCGTGCAGGCGCAGTGCCCCTCGCCGGCCTCCGGCGTCCTCGCCCGCTTCCACCAGGGCCGGCTCGAGGTCCTCACCCCCGGGGCCGCGGCCGCCGCCGTCGCCCCGCCGGACGCCGGCCTGTCCTTCTTCCCCGTCGTCGGCGCGCACCGGCAGCACCTCCGGCTCTGCTCTACCACGAGCGGCCTTCTTCTGGTCACCACCGGCAGCACCTTCTGGGTCGTCAACCCAGCGACGCGCGCGTTCCGCACCGTCCCCTACTCCGGCGAGGGCGCCTTCAGGGCGTGCCTCGCGTACGACCCGGCGACGGCGCACAAGGAAAGCTACCACCTCGTCGTCCCCGCCCGGGCAAACATGGAGCTGTGGAGGTTCTGGATCTTCTCCTTCTCGTCGCTCTCGCGCGGGTGGCGCGCGTCGTGGGCGACCGTGCTGATGCCGCCGTACGGCGGTGTGCAGCCCAAGGCTTTACACCTCGGCGGGCTCTCGTACTGGCTTTGCGGCCGGGGCGACGTGCTCTGGTACAACTACGGCGCCGACGCGGCGGGAAAGCTGCTACCGCCGCCGCCGCCGCCGCCGCCGCACGGGAGGAAGAGGCCGTCCTCCCTGGTCGACGGAGGAGGGTTCATGGAGGGCAGCAGAGAGCTGGTGGCGTGGCACGGGCGGATCGGGATGGTGTCGGCGAGCCCCGCCCTGCTGGCCGTGTGGGCGCTGTCATCGTCACCCTCGGCCTCGGGCAATGTGTCGTCGCCGGCGCGGTGGGAGATGGTGCACCGGAGGAGCTGGGACGATATCCCTGGCATGGCGCCCCCCGCGTCGCGCTTCCTGTGGTCGGTGGTGCCGGCGGGAGTGGACGTCGGCGCGGAGGAGGTCTTGGGCCTGGCGGTGCGGATCGGGTTCACGCAGCGCCGCCGAGTGGGTGGCGGAGTTGACAACGAGAATGTGTGGCGTCGCGAGGTGTTGCGGTACGACATGCGTACCGACGCCACGACCACGGTGGCGGAGCTGGTCGGGAAGGAGAAGCACGACGACTTCGTGGTCTTCGGCTACCACTCCAGCATGGCGTCATTGTACTAGCAGCTAATTAAAAGCTCTCCGTCTCAAGGTTTTTTCTGATAGTAATTTGATGGAACTCGATCATCGCAGGTACCGATAGTATTCTGGATATTTCACTTTTCAGCTATCTATCTACCTCTTCGTTTCTAAATATACAAGGCTTTTTAAAGATTTCAATACGGACTACAAACGAATGTATATAGACATATTTTAGAGTGTAATTCACTCATTCTGCTTTGTATGTAGTCTATATTGAAATATCTAAAAAAAGACTTATATTTAGGAACAGATGGAGTATTGTATTATCAAAACAAAATGGTTTATTTGAATCTTTGAAAATCCTAGCTATTCATAGCATGATTTTGTGCAATCTCAAAGAGGAAGCGGTTATTTTCAGGGGATAGGGAGATGTTTACTTTTGCTACCAATTTCTATAAGAAATTTTTGGTCCTGCAGAATCTAATGTACATTTTTTTTGCGGGATAAGATGTACATGTTTACTTAGGACCTGAGAGTTATTAGATACAGTTTTGCTAAATCACATCTAGATGTGTCATAAGTATTGCATATCTAAGTCCTAAGTCATTGATCTTACATGGAGATTCGTGTGGATATTTTCTTTTTTTCTTTTTATTTCCTTCTTATACTTGATTGAGTGACTTAGATGTGCAATAACTAGATGATCATCCTGGAATTAAGTAGTACTGCCATTTTTCAATTATAGCATAAGAAGGCTGCTAGCCTGATGGTTTTGCTAGTGAATTTTATCTGCGGTTTTGGCCATTCGTTTATGGGGATTTGTATTTTTTTAGTTCTATATATCATGGTAGGCTTGATCTTGTTAGGTTGAACTATGGTTTGTTAACTTTGTTGCTAATTAAGGGTACACGAGGTGATAAAAATCAGATATTTAGGTTGCATTGCTTTCTTAATACCTTTTTGAAAATCTTTACAAAAGTTATTAATAATAGATCTATTACTCTAACTGATAAGATTATTTCTTCTCTTCAAACATATTCCACAAAAGGGTAGGTTTATTTAAGATGGGTTAATCATACTCCATTAACAATTTAATGAGGTGGTTAGAAAGAAAAGAGATGATTCAAGCCAATGAGATTGTACTTGAATGGGGAGGGGGAGGGGGGACCGCTTCTCCCCACAAACGTCCTCCACACTCGCCGCCGATGAAAGGTGGCGTCGGGCGAAGCTCGGTCGGCGGCGGGGCTCGTCCTACCCACCCACACACCCCCCCCCCCTGGCGAGCGGCGGAAGCGCGAGGCATGGCAGAGCAGCGGGGGTGCGGCGATGGCGAGGCGCTCAGCGGGGCGGTGGTGTGGAACGACCTTCAGGCCGTGGTGTGTGGCAAAGGCGTAGCGCCGGTGTCGGACAGGCACAGGGGCGGCAACGTGAATGCGAATCGAACGCTAACCTGACGTTGGGGGTGAGGCTTTGGCCTCCCTTGGTCGGGTGGCGACGAGGCGCTCGGCGCCTCCATTGGCTACCTTCGGCGCGGATCCGTCAAGCAGAGGGCTTGGTCATGGCAGGGATCTCATGCGCCCTACCATGATCCGGTTCGATCTCGTGCGATGGATGCACTAGTTGGCGATGTGGTCACAATAGCTCGGGCGGCGGCGGTTGGCGTTCCGTGGCGGGACACGGGTCGTGCTGGCTCCTCCCTTCTCCTAGGTTCATGTTGGCAACACGGGCTACTTGCATGGCGGAGATGGCCACGTCGTGGGGCTCATACTTGGGAAGATCAGATTGGGGCTTGTGGCGGTTCGGAGCTCTTGCTCCAGGTAAGTGATGATGTGCTCGGTCCGTGTTGTGCCCGTGGGCAATGAGGTCTCTCTCCCCGTGGGTGCGGTGCTCTATGGTGGTGGTCGGGTCGCTGCTATTCTGTCAGGCAGATTGATGTCGAAGGTCACAGGCATGGTGTCATCTGAGCTTGCTCAACGACAGCCGTCAGTAGTCACGGGGTTGTATCTCCACAGGTTCACCGGGACCGACTGGAGATGCAGGTATGGGCGCCTCCTACCCAGGCCCGGCCAAGGGGCCCCCAAGTATGTTTTGTGCTTTTGTATGGGCCTATTGCCCTGACCCAAATGCTAAACAGATGAAGTATTACATACCCCGTCCGCAAAAAATGAGCGTAGATCGTTTTCCTCTGATATCCTTCCTGTGACGATTGAATTTGAGATCTGTTTGCTGCTACGATTGATGAATGGGTCAGTTATTGCATGCGAATAATTAGGAGTTGTTGCCAAAAAAGCTCCTGATTTCCTCCCTTATCCACCAGCCGAAAATAGTGCATCCAATTGTTTTGTCTTGAGATGTGCGTCTGATTTTTGGACTAACTTGTAGTAGCGTACAGCCACGCCAAGTGGATCGAGGGAGATGATAGATCGCTTCCTGATATCCATCTCCTGTAGAGCCCCGAGTCAGGGGAGGGCCGGACCGCCGGAGTTAGCCATGTCGCTGCCTCCCACGCAGCCATGCCGTCTCGCCGAGAGGCCTCGCACTGTGACGGCGAGATTGCAGGTGCAGCGAAGATAGGTATGCCTATGATCTCTGTGTATAGCTAGCGTATGCCGTATCGGAGTTTATCCGGATGATTTATCAAAATTCATCGAAATTCCTCTGCATTGGTGCAACATTAGACATTATTTATGTAAAGATGATATTGGGGGTTATAATATTTGCGAAAGATATTTGAGTTTGCCGACTCACTGATAGTTGCCACATCCATAAACTAATGTTGATTTGGATGACAAGGATTTTGCATATTACAATGTTGACATCAACATGGATAATAATAATGTGAGTTATCTTTGGCTTTTAAATCATCTGCAAGTCCTTGGAGGTGCCAAGTTTTACTATGGGTGCTTATGATCTAAGAAATTGGGATAATCTCAATGAAATAGCTAGTGAAGAAGAGACTTGTATAAAACAAAACTAAAATTGTATTTCCTTTAGCTGACAATTCAAGATAGTTATTTAATAGTCTTTTATGGTCTACCGTAAGGGCCCCGAGTTATAGTTTCGTCCCGGACCCTGAATTCTCAGGACCGGCCCTGCTCCTACCATGGAGGCGTCGACCCACAACCCATGGTTGATGCTGGGCTAGGAGTGAAAGAAGACACCTTCTACTCTTTCTACCGCAATGTGGGCAGTTAGTGGTATCTCGAGCATGGATGTTGTGGGGGCGGGACACGTTGGGTCCCACCATTAGAATTCCTAGGGAAAGAGAATTTTGGATGGTCAATGCATGGAAGGACAACGACCAACGCGTGATGCTCGATCGAGCGTTCCAACAGCGCGGCCGCGAAGGAGCTTTCCGGCCTTCCTACATGCTTTTTGATGCTTAGCAAACAAAATTTTCTTGTTTCCTTGAGGGTTTAATATATCCTTTTCCAGATTTTTTTTCCTTCCAAAAGTAATAGTAACCCCGTGTTTGTATTTCGTACCCTTTCATTTTACTCCACCAATTTTAACGGCATCTGCATTTGATAGCCGAGTTGTTCATCATGTTCCGAGCGACTTGGGTGATATGAAAGTTCATCACTAGGAAGCGGGGGGCACCATGGCGGCGGTGATGGCTTGGATTATTAATTTTATGCCCCTACTTGTATCCCATCGGTTTGATTTGCCGCTAGTTAAAAAAATCAGTTTTGCCCGAGTGTGTTTGCTCCTCTTGTACTTTTGCCCTTTGACCATTTGATCATTACTTTGAAAACTTCATAACAAATTCATACTAACCAGAAAAATGAAAATAAGATATCTAAATGTTCTAGAAAAACATCATTTATATGTGCATGTCATTTGCATTCATGACAAATGTGTTCGACTCCACCAATTTTAACGGCATTTCCATTTGATAGCCGAGTAGTTCATCATGTTCCGAACGACCTGGGTGATATGAAAGTTCATCACTAGCTAAGAAGCCGGAGGCGAAGGAAATGGTACGTCTAGATGTCCTTCCAGCATTAAGATGGCGGTTTTGATGGACGGCCTAGACTGAGGTTCTCCTTGCACGCACAAGAGCCCAACCTTCACCACCCTCTCCACGGCCGCCGTATCGACCTCCTCCTCGCTTTTCATGGCCCTCTTCACCTCACCCTTCAGTAGGCACTCATACACCAGCTCCATCAGGGTTTGCTCCTCACCGGCCTCCTCCATTTCCATGTTCCTCCTGCACGTCACAATCTCCAGCAGCACCACGCCGTAGCTGTACATGTCAATCTTCGCCGTGACAGGGCCCGTGCCCCTGTACCACTCGGGGGCCAGGTACCCACGCGTGCCGCGGACACCGGTGAAAGTGCGTGTCTGGTCAGGTTGGAGCAGTTTGGCAAGCCCGAAGTCGGCTATCTTGGCCGTGCTGGCCGCGTCTATGAGGATGTTCTACGGCTTGAGGTCACAGTGGATCACGCGGCTGCTGAGTTCGTCATGGAGATAGTGCAGGCCCGGGCCACGTCGAGCACAATGCCAAGGCGGTCGGACCATGGAGGCGTCGAGGCAGCACCCCTGAACAGCAGGTCGGTCACCGAACCGTTGCTCATGAACTCGTACACCAGGAGACGGTGCGCGCCCTCGTGGTAGAAGCCGAGGAGGCGGACCAGGTTGCGGTGGCTCGTCCGCCCGATGGCGCGCACCTCTCTCTGGAACTCCCGTTCGCCATCCTCCACGAGCTTCTCCAGCCGCTTCACGGCGATAGCCTGCTCGCCGTTGCGCAACGCACCTTTGAACACCGTACCGAACACGCCACGGCCCACCGGGTCACGGAAGCAGTACGTGGCATGCTCCAGTTCCTGGTAAGTGTACAACCTCAGGGGCGCTGCCTCCTCCTCCTCCAAGCCTTCGCCGTCGTCGGCGCTCGCGTTTGCAGGTGCCACGTTCCGAAGCACAGCCCTCCGTTTCACGTGGAGCAGCCACCCGGACGCAATGAAGGCCGACAACGCGACACATGCCAGGATGCCGATGCAAACCAACACGATGATGGTCGTGCGCCCAACGGGTTTGTTGTGGGTGCCGCTGCTGCCTGTCACCGCTCCCGCGGTCTTGACGAACATCGTGTATCTGCCTCCAGCGCGGCCGTACCGCAGAGGGAGCTACTGCTTGCTGCACGTGCCTTTGTCGGTGTCCCGCAGCACTGCGACGCACAAGCAGTCGGCCATGCATGCTGCCACACATTCTGGCGCGCTCGTGGCCTTGCTCACCGCGTCGTACGTTATGTCTGCCCACTCCATGTTCGGCATGGACTTCACGAAGAAGTCTGCGGCGTCTTGTTGTTGCCCCCCCTTTACAGTCGCCGGCGCTGGAGTTCACCGTGCAACCGAGCTCCGCATTGCTCGCGTCGAGAAAATCGAACCCCGGCGGGCACAAACAGCTAGGCCGATCCTGGTCAAGGACACAGTAGTTGTTGTGCCCACAAACACCATGGACATCACATCGATCGGTGAGAGCGCTCCATACGACGGTGGTGGTATTGGTCGCACCGCCAGACACGGAGGTATGGCGGTACAAACGCAGAACTCCATCAGGATCAAGCGTGAGTCGGTAGTAGGCTTGCTCTCCCGCTTTTAAGGCCCCAGACCGTGTCAGGTTCTTGGTAAAGCTGCCATCGTTGTTCACCAGGTAGAGCAGGCCACTGGTATCAAGGCGTAAGATGAGGGTGAAACCCAAATCGAACGTCCCCGTGTTACAGTACGACGAGGCTGGGTCGTTCGGCGTGCTCATCGGGTACAACACCAGGTTGTCGTCCTCTTGCTGGTTGACGAGCCGGTACTTCCCTGCGGCCTTGTTGATGTCGGACAAGCTGGAGAAGAGCTGCGCCGCCGGCATGAGGTCCTGCCCGGCGACCAGGGTGTCCCTCGGGGACTCAAACGTCTGCCACACCACCGTGTCATCAGCGCCGAACAGCACAAAGTTGCTGTCATCGCGCATGGCACCTGTCACAGCCAGCCTTGACGGCTGCGCGACGGTCCTGTCATGGTCGCCCGCGCCGGTCCAGAGGAGACGGCCGTCGTCGGCGAGCCTTAGCATGCCGCGCGTTGCCGTGTCGTTGTGGTTTGCAGTCCACGTGATGGTTACGTTGGGCGCGGTGGCGAGCCAAACGCCAACAGCGAGGCCGCCTTCCGTGGCGTAGAAGCCGAAGGAGAAGCGGCCTGACGGGGACGACCGGCCGGCGCCTGCGTCGGCCTTGAGGGGGGACAGAGATGTGATGCCCGTTTGCGCGCATGAAAAGTCAAGGGAAACAAGCGTGGCTAGCGCTAAGCACAAGAGCAGATGCAAATGGTTGGCAGCCATGGAGCTATACTTGCTCGCTAAGTGCGTGGAGTACGATGATTGCACGTACTAGTAGCAGTACTAGCTACCAACCATTCAACAGGTCAATCGTGTTTTCTCAAGGAAGACGAGACTTGTTGTTGGGCGAAATATTCGTAGCTTCGACCATTCCATGGAAGAAAACGGACGACGGAACGTAGCTCCCGGTGATTAATCAAACTAGCAGAGAAGGCGTGCCGGCAGAGTGCAGACGATTGGATAGTGATACTACGGACTTTTTCTGTGCCTGTTGCCGGCCGCGACGCATAAAATAATGGCGCCGGCTATGGATAATAACCCGTGCTACGCGTCGGCCAGCTCCAAAGGGTTTTTTAGTTTCTTCCCTCGTTCTTCCGCCTCGCAGATCCTTGAAAGATTTTGTCCAGTCCTTTAGATATCTCAGGACTAGGCCAAACACCTGTTTCGTAGAAATCCAAGAGCATCTATAAACACTATAGCATTTCTACAATTCCACCGCCCCCACGGAACCGTAGATGTGATCACATTTAACTGCAAGTGTTTTTCTCGCACAGCCACCATCTCGCCGGTGACTTGAAATTAGTGATGGACAAATTAAACAAAGTTTTGACCTCTTTCCACATCAATCTAGCCACTACACATTCAAAAAACAGGTGAAACGCCGTTTCTATCTCAGTGCAATGCACACATTCTAGGGGTTCTGGCAGTCCTTTTTTTCTCAAATTATCACAAGTCATAATCTTGTTTTGAGAAAATAGCCAAAGCAACCCTTGAATCTTAGGTGGTACCTTAATGTTCCAGACCGCTGGCGGGAAAATGGGTTGCACCCCTCGAAAGTTAACTACAACATACATTGTTTTCGTGGAGTAAACCCCTTTAGTTTCATATTGCCAAATCAAAGAATCCTCATCTTGGCAAATTCTAGTCAACCTAAGAATATGAAACAAGTCAAACCACTGGGTCATAAGCTCATCAGTAAACGTTCTTCTGAACGAATATTTAAGCTCCTGCTCATCCCACAAATCAGCAATAGTCTTATATTTGGCATGGTAATACTCCCTTCGCTACACAATTTTGGGATCTTTATTTCTTAGCGAATGAGAAAATAAGACTATTGCTGATTTGTGGGATGGGCAGGAGCTTAAATGTTCGTTCAGGAGAACGTTTACTGATGAGCTTATGACCCAGTGGTCAAGGTTGGAAAAGGCGGTAGGCGTAAGCGAGACGGTTGGCCTTCGCTTAGTGCATAGGCGGTGCCTAAGCGCCCTAGGCGGTAATATAGTTTTTAATTGTAGTGTATTTGTGATTATTATATGGGTGTTGATATTAGTTCAGGGCATATAAATAAGTTAATTACCATCTAGTGCCATTGAAATATAACCCGTTTGGCATATCAGTGCAATATGTGGCATGGTTTCTTCCTTGGGTGGGCAATTCCTTATTTGCCTTACCTAGACCTCCATTTATGTCCTAGGCGAGGCGTTTGGCCATTGCCTAACGCCTAGGCATGCCTAAGCGTCTCCTAGGCACTGCCTTTTCCAACAGAGCCAGTGGTTTGACTTGGTTCACATTCTTAGGTTGACTAGAATTTGCCAAGATGAGGATTCTTTGATTTGGCAATATGAAACTAAAGGGGTTTACTCCACGAAAACAATGTATGTTGTAGTTAACTTTGGAGGGGTGCAACTTGGTAGCTAGTACTGCTACTAGTAACTGCAACCATCGTACTCTACGCAGTTAGCAAGCAAGTATAGATTGAGCCTTGTTAGCAGCTCACCACCCATGGCTGCTAACCATTTACATCCGCTCTTGTGCTTAGCGCTAGCCATGCTTGTTTCCCTCGACTTTTCATGCACGCAAACGGGCATCACATCTCGGTCCTCCCTCGAGGCCGCCACAGGCGCCAGCTGGTCGTCCCTGTCAGGCCGTTTCTCCTTCGGCTTCTATGCCACAGAAGGCGGCCTTGCGGTTGGCGTCTGGCTCGCCACCGTGCCCAACGTAACCATCACGTGGACAGCGAACCGCAACGACACGGGAACGGGCAGCACGTTAAGGCTCGCCGACGACGGCCGTCTCCTCTGGACTGGTGTCGGCGACCACGACAGGACCATCGCGCGGCCGTCAAGGTTGGCCGTGACAGGCGCCGTGCGCGATAACGGCAACTTTGTGATGTTCGTCACCGACGACGCAGTGGTGTGGCAGACGTTCGAGTCCCTGATGACACTCTGGTCGCCGGGCAGGAGCTCGTGCCCGCGGCGCAGCTCTTCTCCAGCGTGTCCGACACCAACAAGGCCGTCGGGAAGTACCGGCTCGCCAACCAGCAACTGGACGACAACCTGGTGTTGTACCCGGTGGGCATGCCAAACGACGCAGCCTCGTCATACTGGAACACGGGGACGTTCGATCTGGGTTTCACCCTCATCTTGCACCTTGATACCAATGGCCTACTCTATCAGGTGAACAACGATGGCAGCTTTACCAAGAACCTGGCAGTGACACAGCCCAGAGCCTTAAAAGCGGGAGAGCAAGCCTACTACCGACTCACGCTTGATCCTGATGGAGTTCTGCGTTTGTACCGTCATACCTTCGTGTCTGGCTCTGGCAATGCATCCAATACCACCACCGTCGTTTGGAGCGCTCTGACCGATCGGTGCGATGTCCATGGCGTTTGCGGGCACAACAGCTATTGTATCCTCGACCAGGATCGGCCTAGCTGTTTGTGCCCGCCAGGGTTTGATTTGCACGGTGAACTCCAGCGGGCGACTGTAAATGGGGGCAACAACAAGATGCCGCAGAATTCTCTGTGAAGTTGATGCCAAACATGGAGTGGGCGGACATACCGTACAAGGTGGTGGGCAATGCCACAAGCAAGGCAGAATGCATGGCGGCATGCATGGCCGACTGCTTATGTGTTGCAGTGTTGCGTGACGCCGCCAAAGGCACGTGCAGCAAGCACTAGCTCCCTCTGTGGCACGGCCGCGCTGCAGGCAGATACACGTTGTTCGTCAAGACCGCGGGAGCAGCGACAGGCCGCAGAGGCACCCCCAGCAAACCCGTCGGGCGCACGACCATCAGCGTGTTGGTTTGCATCGGCATCCTGGCATCCATCGCGTTGTTGGCCTTCATTCCATCCGGGTTGTTGCTTCACGTGAAACGGAGGGCCGTGCTTCGAAACGTGGCACCCGCGAACGCAGACACTGACGGCGGCGAAGGCTTGGAGGAGGACGAGGAGGCGGCAACGCCCCTAAGGCCATACAGGTACCAGGAGCTAGAGCGCGCCACGTACTGCTTCGTGACCCGGTGGGCCGCGGCGCATTCGGCACAGTGTTCAAAGGCGCATTGCACAACAGCGAGCAGACTATCACCGTGAAGCGGCTGGAGAAGCTGGTGGAGGACGGCGAGCCGGAGTTCCAAAAAGAGTTGCGCGCCATCGGGCAGACGAGCCACCGCAACCTGGTACGTCTGCTCGGCTTCTGTCATGAGGGCGACAACCGCCTCCTGGTGTATGATGACCCACAAGTATATGGGATCAATCATAGTCCTTTCGATAAGTAAGAGTGTCGAACCCAACAAGGAGCAGAAAGAAATGACAAGTGGTTTTCAGCAAGGTATTTTCTACAAGCATTAAAATTATAAGTAATGAGTAGTTTGATAGCAAGATAATTTGTAATGAGCAAGTACCAATGATAGTAAAAAAATGCAGCAAGGTAGCCCAATCCTTTTGAGGCAAAGGACAGGCCAAAACGGTCTCTTATGATAAACAAAGCGTTCTTTAGGATGCACGTGAATTTCATAAAGTCACTTTCACCATGTTGGTTTGATTTGTATTCACTACTTTGATAATTTGATATGGGGTTAATTATCCTTTTGCCCTCAGTGGTGTCCATGTGCTCAGTTTTGCCCCTAGTCCATGCGCAACTACTATGATGAGGCCAAACGGCCAGATTTTAGTCCATTCCGTTTGCCGGCGTCAGTGGTTGTGGGTCCGCGGTTTACAAGTGGGACCGCGTGGACGTGGGTTCGGAGCTGACATGTGGGCCCGTGCAACAAAATCCTCAAATCATTCGTAGGGTTCTAGCCGGCCAAATCGACGCCCACTCTGCCCATCCACCGGCCGGCCGGCCAGCGCCGCTGACGGTGTCCTGAACTAGGAGGTACTCAACACGCCGTCTCCCGAACAGGTGTATCGGGCCAAGGACCCCCATGGGTGTTCACTACTGGGCCAGTTCGGACAACCCATGCCGCACACAAGAAAGACTCCACAAAACTTGACGCCCAAGACAAGAACTCTTCTAAAACCCTAGGCCTCCGGTGTCTTAAATAAACCGAGGCCAGGCTAGTCAATAGACAATCGCATATTCATTATAACAATCTCGTGGTAGATGTATGTACCCTGTACTATTCCATATATGAATACAATCAAAATCAGGACGTAGGGTTTTACCTTCATCAAAAGGGTCCGAACCTGGATAAAATCCCGTGTTCATGTTACCATCGCTCCTAGACGCCTAGCTTAGGACCCCTACTACAAACTACGCCGGATATAGAACCAACATTGATGTTTTCATTGAGAACCTGCTGGGCGATCGCCGCGGATCGGTGGGACGATTAGGTGATATTTTTTTTTTAGTTAGATTGGTTCCATATGAATTAGGTTCCTTGCAAATTAGCGTGGTCGACTCGCTTTTCTTTTCTCTGTTTTGTTTGTAGAATTTTTGGTGACCGAGCTTCGAAGGAACTCGGATGGCGGCTGTCGCTTCAACGGCCCCCAATTCGAGCTGTCCGTAAGCGCTGACGTACATGGCCGCGGCAGCAAACCGAAGACGATTCCCAGGCCGATTTGATCCAAGGGATCGTGGAGCAACTCGGCTGGTGACCGGTGGAACTACTCGTGAGAATTACAGCATGTAGCTCGAGAAGATGCCCTGCATCAACATACGTCTGGAAACAGCGATCCGCCGGTGGGCTAGTTCCTCCACCACGTGAAGCGTCAGGAAAGCTAATTGAGCTCGTGTATTAATACCATTAGTCTAAAGCGCAGCACGGTCTTCAATAATTGAATAGTGCATCTTTGCTTTGCTTTACTAGTTCACGTGAAGGAACTTTTTTTAAAGAAGAAGGATAATCCCCGGTCTCTGCATCTGGAAGATGCATACGGCCACTTTATTGATTATTCTTAAGGACCTTACAAAGTGTTACAACAATAAGTCTGAATCCACCATCTAGGCAACATATGCCGCTACTCCTATCCATATGATGAAGGGTTGTTAGCTGAGCCACTACCCAGACCACTCACCTAATCCTAACATCATAAGTCGGAATTCCCAGCCTAGCCACATACCGGGTCTGGGGTATAAACCGGTCTGACGCAGTCACAGGTGTCGTCTCCACCATCTTCCACTGGTCCATCTCTAAGCAGATTGAGCTGCCAACCTTGGCAGGCTCCTCCGCCATCAACGCCACCATGACGCCAAATGACGACCACCACCTACGCTAGAACATCGCCAAGCAAATGGAGCGCTACCACAAGATGAAGATCAGCGGTAGAATAGATAAAAGGCCGCACACATTGCCGCCGCCAAACACCTCACACGCACCACAAAGCGCCCACTATGCTTCCGGGAACTCCAGGCGACGCCTTCAAGAAGGAACGCGACGAACGTACGACGCCGTCGCCCGCAAGGGAAACTAGAGCTTTCGCCCAAATGAAGAGCACAGTGAGAAACGGGATAGGACCTCGATAAGGCCTCCAAAAAGGAAACCGACGCCCATAAGGCGCCGCCATTGTCGTGGCCTCCGCCGACGGCCAAGGGTTTTCCCCGATCCCGCCCTCGTCCCATCCACCCGGCCAAAGACCTGGCCAGGGGAGCGCATGCAGCCGGAGAAGGCGTTGGACATCTTTGAAGCAGGCATGCCGGGTGACGGGGCACCCCGACCCACCCGTAGTAGACGACCACCGAGACCTCGCCACCCGCACAGCCGAAGTCGCGGACCACCAGCTCCCACGGCCGTCACCCATCAAGAGGCCACGCCGTCCACACCGCTCGAGGCCGCCGCCCCGGCATCCACCCACCGCGCACATCCCGTGAAAACACGAAGAACGACCCACACTGCCGCCACCAGGGAGACCACAGCGCGAGGCACCCAAGCCGGGCGACGAGGCAGGGCCGCACCGGCCAGATCCGGGTGGATCCGGCGATCCCCGGCCCACCAGCCGCCAGAGAGGAGCCGGCCCCGATCCAGGACCGAGCCGGCCTGATCTGGCAGTCGGACCTTCCCAGGAGACCCCCACACCGGATCGGGAGGAGGGCTAGCGACAACTTCAACGACCGACGGCCGCCACAGAGGGCCTGCGTCGGCGGCCACCAGGAGCTGGGGAGGCGGGCGGCGGCGTCTGATGCGGGGTGGGGGCGCCTCCAACATCGAGGCGGGTGCGCGGGAACCCCCCCCCCCCCCCCCCCCCCCCCCCCCCGCTGCCTACCGCCGCACGGGCGGCTGTCGGCGGCGGCGGGGGAGGAGGAGGGGAGGCGGGGGAAACCGGCGGGCGGCTAGGGTTTCGCCCCCAAATCGCCCGGAGCAGACGACGCAGGGGCAGGAGGGGACAAAAGAACAAAGTTAGACGATGTTATATAAACTTAATTGTAATCTCAATGGCATCCCGTGAAGGAATCTAATGTTTGATCTTTGTTGTTCTTCATCAATTGCTCGTGCATACACTGCTGAGAGATCAAACCGGCTCAATCGAACTGGCTGCTGTACAGGAGACAATCGATCCTACATCGATCTAACTACAGCATGATGCGTAAAAGTCCGTTGCTCTGTCCATCGCAACCACGGAGGACAATGCCAGGTTTTACTTTTCCTAACTGTCCGTTTACAACGTAAATTTATTTTACGTAAAATGTTTTTTGTTGGTTTCTACCGCATTATTTCTTGCAGCCATATTTTGAGACAGCACATGTATATGGCGTTCTAGGTCTACTTGGTCTGACCTAGCGCACCTACTTCGGGCAAAATTGACAAATTTGACCTTAAAGCAAAAGTATTTCACAAATTAAATTGTTTTTGAAAATATTTCACATTGCTGATCTTTTTGTGTAGCGCCCGACAATAAGACGCTGCACTCTATTGTGCAACTCCTTACAGCTAGGCGATGCACAGTGTAGTGCAACTCCTTAAAGTTAGGCGCTGCACAGTGTGACGCCTAAGTGTTAGGCGTTGCACAGTAGAGTGCAGCGCCTTGCTGTCAGGCGCTGCACATTAAAGGTCAGCCGTGTGAAATACTTTCAAGAACAGTTTAGTTTGTGAAATAGTTTCGATCTAAGGTCAAATTTGTGCCTTTAGCCCGTGGCTGCAACTTCACGCGGACAGACTATCCAAAGCCTAATTTTCTCTCCAGAATCGCTATGTGCACTAGGAGATTATTAGGGAGATTCAACTTTTTTCTCCCTTTTTCTTCCTTATTTAATTATAAGTCTTGAGGAAATAGACTACTTTAATAAGCAGTTTGTCTTCGGATACGTATGCTACTAATTATTCTCTAATTTTTTGAGGTCTGAACATTGTGCAAACTTGTTTTGAGAGGTGCCGTTCATTGTTAAGGGAGCTCCTCCGCGCCGCTCCGACATGGCTATCTTCTCGACAGTTCAGTTTGTTGTGCGCCGACTGATGGACACCTCGTGCGTGACATGGCCTGCATTATAAATTTGGGTTTCGTCACGCCATCAACACATTGCCTGGACACCATCAGTAGGCAATACGTCCGATCCAGGTTGCGCGGTGGCCACCTGCTGCACATCTAAAAAAATAATCCAAACAGCGGCAAACCAGCCGAGGAGATGGCACAGTACCATGCACAACATGCACCTGAGGCCGACGAGAGTTCGGCTCAGCGCGGCAACAGGGAGATTTGTTCTTTCCTTTTCTCTATTATTTAATTAAGTTGGGAGGCCATCTATCCTTTTCACTAATGGTCTCTTTTTCATGTGCTTCTCTGATGCAATTAGCACTACCGGTTGCTTCACGACCATCGAGATTGGATTGATGCGACAAGCAGCTTATGTGGTACCTACCACATGAAGTTGCATGAGTACTTCGGGGGCGTCTCTTTCACAACAATTGCTACATGTGGATTAGGCCAACAGTCACCGCACTGACCGACACCTCCGCAAATGAGTTCGGATCATACTAGGCCGATGTTGTCGCCCCGCGCATGCCGACCTGCATCGATGGGTTCGCGCTGCCACTCCATCGAACCAACCCTGGCGCACAGGCCAAACATACCTCATGATTCGCTTTGCATATATTAATTATGCAATTTTTTCTTTCAATTTTTTTGTTTGCACTGTTTTATGTGTGCAGGTGGTCGATCTTGACTGTGTTACGCGGTCACTTCGGTGTGCATGAGACTTCAGCATCCGCCGATCACAGCTTCGCCATGTTAACTGGACCGAGAACTTCATCTCGCCACATCGGCCGCGCAGCGTCGTCGCTTCATCAAACTGACGTCCACCATGCCGAACTGGTCGACTGGCGTGGTGGCTTCATTGTCACCTTGCCGACCAACTCCGCCAGATCAGCTAGACTGGGGGCTTCGCCTTACCACATCGGCCGAGTCGTGTCACTATTCTGGGGTGCCGAGCTCCTTGCTCGGACACCTCGGGCTTGGGGGCTGGAACCTCGGCCATGCCGAGGACTGCGAACCTTGTCGAATCTGTCACAGATCAATGGGCGTCTTCGTCCTGCCACAGGCCCAAATCGCGTCATCAACACCGAACACATTAACCAGCTAAGTCGCTTCCATGCTCAAAAACTTTCAGTTTTAACTTTTGTTCGGTTCGACCAAGCATTATCCTTTTTTGGCAAAAAGTTGTTTGTGAAAACTACCTTGTCAAAACTTTGTTTGTGACACACAAATTCAAATACTCTGTTTACTTGGGGGCTTCCTTTATGAAGCCTTTCCTCTTGCATATGATTATACTTGTATGACTTCGTTCCTTGTTTGTGTATTACGCCATAATATGCACCATATTGACTTAAGTGTTCCGCAAGCTCGATTGCCTTGCTCCTGTGTTTACCCCTACGTTCCCGATTGTTCGGCTAGGGAGTAAAGGGAGCACCTCTGCGATTGTCACGATTGAGTCATCCGAGCTCGGACCTCGGAATGGGTGAAGCCGAAAGCTAGCACTCTTATTGTTTTCAATCATGGTCGGCACACAACGGAACTCATGAATACAAAAAATCTATTGCACAAGTCTCATAGTAGCAATGAGCAACCGAAGAAAGGTATCGGTGGAGGTACTATTTTCTTCGAAGATGCTTCTTACACTTCGTCAGTAATATAGTATAAGTTCCCTGATTGCGCTTTGTCTGTTACAGCCTTATGACATGATTGCCTGGTTATCGGAAACACCGTCGATATTCTCGACAGGTGGAGTACATAACACTTTTCGGCCCTTGGCCGAAGAGGAAGAAGCCGACGGTCGGTTAAGACGCATTTAAAGTTCGGGTGAACACAAATATGATAGAAGTACTTCGGTACATACACCCATTATAGATAAAATTCTTTTACCCAAATCACTTGGGGGCTCTTAAATTAATATGAGCAGTTTTCTTCTTAGTCGTTGCAAAATCTTTTTCTAACACTCATTTATCGACTCAGGTGTATGATCAATAGCCGGGTAGCCTGGTTTCTCTCTAAAGCCGCTCACGTTTAGTTCGCTAAACTGGCCTGAGAAACACTCCGCCTTTGGGATAGGGAGGTTAAAGCCGAAGGCTGACCCACTTGAAGTCTAGAGATCGGTTTGTCATGTCAAAGCACGATGGAAGAAGCAGGGCATTCTCTTGGTTGAGGTGTTCGGCGTGAAACTCTTTTCTAAAACTACAGTTCGACATCTTTTCTGCCGAACCCCACCTCGGTATTGTCAAAACATACATGAGAGTTGAACTAGTTCTCGAGGAGGTACGATCCTAGGGTCGGCCATTTTGCCCAACCCAATTCCCGGGGGGCTACTGCATTGACGATCCAATGCAGACAATTTAAGTGCAAATATAGTTTTCAAGGAGATTATGATCCTCAGGTTGGTCGGCCGCACCCAACCTGAGTCTCAGGGACTTTGCACACCACTTTTTGTGTCCCGAAGTATTCTACCGAGCTAGGAGTTGATCCTTAGGCCGATTTTGGGAATCAACCTGAGTCTCAGGGGCTACTGGGATCAGCGGTCTTATGTCATCCTTCAGGTGCATCTCGGGGTTTAGACCGATACACACCTTGAGGGCTACTGGCTATATATCTCGACAGAGAATAAATTACACCAATCAAAAATATTGACAAAAAATCGGCCCGCAGTCGGGGTGGTGCACCACCTCGGAAGCAGTCCGGCATAAAGCTCGGGCGCCAGTGGCTGGCTCCATAGAGGGCATTTCCGACATTAAGCTCGGCTAAACTCCTTCAACTTTTTTGATCCAAGGTGATCTATGACACCTCGGATATAGTCCGGCGTTGGAGCTTGGACATAGTCCAGCGTTGGAGCTGGGACCTAGTCCGGCGTTGGAGCTTGGACATAGTCCAGCGTTGGAGCTGGGACCTAGTCCGGCGTTGGAGCTTGGACATAGTCTAGCGTTGGAGCTCGGATGCAGTTCGGCGTTGGAGCTCGGCTGCAAAAGATACCTCAAATGCAGTCCGCCGTTGGAGCTCGGACGCAGAGGACGCTGCCACCCGGGAACAACTTCAAACCCGAGGTGTGGCATAAAAATAACAAGGCATTGATAAAGGTCGGAAACTTAAAAGGGCTCCTCGGATACCCGATGCGTAAACTCTTCGGATGAACTTCGGCGATCCTCAAGATCGAAGATGAGAAGATTTGTTGAACCGGTTTTCAAGACCGATGACCGAAGACGAATAACAGTTCGGAAGAATCGAGGAGCGTCCCCAACTTGAAGACCGGTTCAGGGGGCTGCTGTCGGTGTCCTGGACTAGGGGGTACTCAACACGTCGTCTCCCGAACAAGTGTATCGGGCCGAGGACCCCCATGGTGGTTCACTACTGGGCCAATTCGGACAACCCATGCCGCACACAAGGAAGACTCCACAAAACTTGGCGCCCAAGACAAGGACTCTCCTAAAACCCTAGGCCTCCGGTGTCTTATATAAACCGAGGCCAGGCTAGTCAATAGACAATCTCATATTCATTATAAAAATCTCGTGGTAGATGTATGTACCCTGTACTATCCCCCATATGAATACAATCAAAAGCAGGACGTAGGGTTTTACCTCCATCAAGAGGGCCCGAACCTGGGTAAAATCCCATGTCCATGTTACCATCGCTCCTAGACGCCTAGCTTAGGATCCCTACTATGAGATACGCCGGATATAGAACTGACAGCCGCCGCCTGCGCCGCAGCCAGTGTTGGGGAACGTTGCAGAAAACAAAAAATTTCCTACGGTTTCACCAAGATCCATCTATGAGTTCATCTAGCAACGAGTGATCGGATGCATCTACATACCTTTGTAGATCGCGAGCGGAAGCGTTCAAAGAACGGGGATGATGTAGTCGAACACGACGTGATCCAAATCACCGGAGATCCTAGCACCGAACGGACGGCACCTCCGCGTTCAACACAGGTACGGTCAGCGTAACGTCTCCTTCTTCTTGACCCAGCAAGAGGGAAGGAGAGGTTGAGGAAGATGGCTCCAGCAGCAGCACGACGGCGTGGTGGTGATGGAGCTGCAGTACTCCGTCAGGGCTTCGCCAAGCACTATGAAGGAGGAGGAGGTGTTGGAGAGGGAGAAGGAGGCAACCAAAGGCGTGGATGAAAATCCCTCCTTCCCCCACTATGTATAGGAGGGCCAAGGGGGGCACCGGCCCTAGGAGATCCAATCTCCTAGGGGGGCGACGGCCAAGGGAGGTATCCCTCCCCCCCAAGGCACCTAGGAGGTGCCTTCCACTAGTGGGACTCTTCCCTTTTGGAAACCCTAGGCGCATGGGCCCTTTGGGGCTGGTGCCCTTGGCTCATGTAGGCCAAGGCGCACCCCCTTACAGCCCATGTGGCCCCCGGGGCAGGTGGACCCACCCGGTGGACCCCCGGGACCCTTCCGGTGGTCCCGGTACAATACCGGTGACCCCGAAACTTGTCCCGATGGCCGAAACAGCACTTCCTATATATAATTCTTTACCTACGGACCATTCCGGAACTCCTCGTGACGTCTGGGATCTCATCCGGGACTCCGAACAACATTCGGGTTACTGCATATACATATCCCTACAACCCTAGCGTCACCGAACCTTAAGTGTGTAGACCCTACGGGTTCGGGAGATATGTAGACATGACCTAGACGACTCTCCGGCCAATAACCAACAGCGGGATCTGGATACCCATGTTGGCTCCCGCATACTCCACGATGATCTCATCGGATGAACCACGATGTCGAGGATTCAAGCAACCCCGTATACAATTCCCTTTGTCAATCGGTATGTTACTTGCCCGAGATTCGATCGTCGGTATCCCAATACCTCGTTCAATCTCGTTACCGGCAAGTCACTTTACTCGTACCGTAATGCATGATCCCGTGACCAGACACTTGGTCACTTTGAGCTCATTATGATGATGCATTACCGAGTGGGCCCAGTGATACCTCTCCGTCATACGGAGTGACAAATCCCAGTCTTGATCCGTGTCAACCCAACAGACACTTTCGGAGATACCCGTAGTATACCTTTATAGTCACCCAGTTACGTTGTGACGTTTGGCACACCCAAAGCACTCCTACGGTATCCGGGAGTTACACGATCTCATGGTCTGAGGAAAAGATACTTGACATTGGAAAACTCTTGCAAACGAACTACACGATCTTATGCTATGTTTAGGATTGGGTCTTGTCCATCACATCATTCTCCTAATGATGTGATCTCGTTATCAATGACATCCAATGTCCATAGTCAGGAAACCATGACTATCTGTTGATCAACGAGCTAGTCAACTAGAGGCTTACTAGGGACATGTTGGTGTCTATTATTCACACATGTATTACGATTTCCGGATAATACAATTATAGCATGAATAAAGACAATTATCATGAACAAGGAAATATAATAATAATGCTTTTATTATTGCCTCTAGGGCATATTTCCAACAGTCTCCCACTTGCACTAGAGTCAATAATCTAGTTACATTGTGATGAATCGAACACCCATGGAATTCTGGTGTTGATCATGTTTTGCCCTAGGGAGAGGTTTAGTCAACGGATCTGCTACATTCAGGTCCGTATGTACTTTACAAATATCTATGTCTCCATCTTGAACATTTCCACGAATGGAGTTGAAGCGACGCTTGATGTGCCTTGTCTTCTTGTGAAACCTGGGCTCCTTGGCAAGTGCAATAGCTCCAGTGTTGTCACAGAAGAGCTTGATCGGCCCCGACGCATTGGGTATGACTCCTAGGTCGGTGATGAACTCCTTCACCCAAATTGCTTCATGCGCTGCCTCCGAGGCTGCCATGTACTCCTCTTCACATGTAGATCCCGCCACGACGCTCTGCTTGCAACTGTATACACGTATCCGGTTTGTGACTTAGAGTCATCCAGATCTGTGTCGAAGCTAGCGTCGACGTAACCCTTTACGACGAGCTCTTCGTCACCTCCATAAACGAGAAATATTTCTTTAGTCCTTTTCAGGTACTTCAGGATATTCTTGACCGCTGTCCAGTGTTCCTTGCCGGGATTACTTTGGTACCTTCCTACCAAACTTACGGCAAGGTTTACATCAGGTCTGGTACACAGCATGGCATACATAATAGAACCTATGGCTGAGGCATAGGGGATGACGCTCATCTCTTCTATATCTTCTGTCGTGGTCGGACATTGAGCTGAGCTCAATTTCACACCTTGCAACACAGGCAAGAACCCCTTCTTAGACTGATCCATATTGAACTTCTTCAATATCTTATCAAGGTATGTGCTTTGTGGAAGACCTATGAGGCGTCTTGATCTATCTCTATAGATCTTGATGCCTAATATATAAGCAGCTTCTCCAAGGTCCTTCATTGAAAAACTCTTATTCAAGTAGGCCTTGATGCTGTCCAAGAGTTCTATATCATTTCCCATCAAAAGTATGTCATCTACATATAGTATGAGAAATGCTACAGAGCTCCCACTCACTTTCTTGTAAACGCAGGCTTCTCCATAAGTCTGCGTAAACCCAAACGCTTTGATCATCTCATCAAAGCAAATGTTCCAACTCCGAGATGCTTGCACCAGCCCATAAATCGAGCGTTGGAGCTTGCACACCTTGTTAGCATTCTTAGGATCGACAAAACCTTCCGGCTGCATCATATACAATTCTTCCTTAAGGAAACCACTAAGGAATGCCGTTTTGACGTCCATTTGCCATATTTCATAATCATAGAATGCGGCAATTGCTAACATGATTCGGACGGACTTTAGCTTCGCTACCGGTGAGAAAGTCTCATCGTAGGCAACCCCTTGAACTTGTCGATAACCCTTAGCGACAAGCCTAGCTTTATAGATGGTCACATTACCATCCGCGTCTGTCTTCTTCTTAAAGATCCATTTATTTTCTATGGCTCGCCGTTCAACGGGCAAGTCAGTCAAAGTCCATACTTCATTTTCATACATGGATCCTATCTCGGATTTCATGGCTTCTAGCCATTTGTCGGAATCCGGGCCCGCCATCGCTTCTTCATAGTTCGAAGGTTCACCGTTGTCTAACAACATGGTTTCCAAGACAGGGTTGCCGTACCACTCTGGTGCGGAACGTGTCCTTGTGGACCTTCGAATTTCAGTAGGAGCTTGATCAGAAGTATCTTGATCATCATCAATAACTTCCTCTCTAGTTGGTGTAGGCATCTCAGGAACATTTTCTTGAGTTGTGCCATTTTCCGGTTCAAGAGGTAACACTTCTTCAAGTTCTACTTTCCTCCTACTTACTTCTTTCGAGAGAAACTCTTTCTCTAGAAAGAATCCATTCTTGGCAACAAAGATCTTGCCTTCGGATTTGAGGTAGAAGGTATACCCAACAGTTTCTTTAGGGTATCCTATGAAGACGCATTTTTCCGACTTGGGTTCGAGCTTTTCAGGTTGAAGTTTCTTGACATAAGCATCGCACCCCCAAACTTTTAGAAACGACAGCTTAGGTTTCTTCCCAAACCATAATTCAAACGGTGTCGTCTCAACGGATTTCGACGGAGCCCTATTTAAAGTGAATGCGGCAATCTCTAAAGCATAGCCCCAAAAAGATAGCGGTAAATCGGTAAGAGACATCATAGATCGTACCATATCTAATAGAGTGCGATTACGACGTTCGGACACACCATTACGCTGAGGTGTTCCAGGCGGCGTGAGTTGTGAAACTATTCCACATTTTCTTAAGTGTGTGCCAAATTGGTGACTCAAGTATTCTCCTCCACGATCTGATCGTAGAAACTTGATTTTCCTGTCACGTTGATTCTCAACCTCACTCTGAAATTCCTTGAACTTTTCAAAGGTTTCAGACTTGTGTTTCATTAAGTAGATATACCCATATCTACTCAAATCATCAGTGAGGGTGAGAACATAACGATAGCCACCGCGAGCCTCAACACTCATTGGACCGCACACATCAGTATGTATGATTTCCAATAAGTTGGTTGCTCGCTCCATTGTTCCTGAGAACGGAGTCTTGGTCATCTTACCCATGAGGCATGGTTCGCACGTGTCAAATGATTCGTAATCAAGAGACTCTAAAAGTCCATCTACATGGAGCTTCTTCATGCGTTTGACACCTATGTGACCAAGGCGGTAGTGCCACAAGTATGTGGGACTATCATTATCAACTTTACATCTTTTGGTACTCACACTATGAATATGTGTAGCATTACGCTCGAGATTCATTAAGAATAAACCATTCACCATAGGAGCTGACCATAAAACATATCTCTCATATAAATAGTGAAGGAAATATGCCCTAGAGGCAATAATAAAGTTATTATTTATTTCCTTATGATCATGATAAATGTTTATTATTCATGCTAGAATTGTATTAACCAGAAACATAATACAGGTGTGAATACATAGACAAACAAAGTGTCACTAGTATGCCTCTACTAGACTAGCTCGTTAATCAAATATGGTTATGTTTCCTGACCATGAACAATGAGTTGTTATTTGATTAACGAGGTCACATCATTAGTTGAATGATCTGATTGACATGACCCATTCCATTAGCTTAGCACCCGATCGTTTAGTATGTTGCTATTGCTTTCTTCATGACTTATACATGTTCCTATGACTATGAGATTATGCAACTCCCGTTTGCCGGAGGAACACTTTGGGTGCTACCAAACGTCACAACGTAACTGGGTGATTATAAAGGAGCATTACAGGTGTCTCCAAAGATAGATGTTGGGTTGGCGTATTTCGAGATTAGGATTTGTCACTCCGATTCTCGGAGAGGTATCTCTGGGCCCTCTCGGTAATACACATCACATAAGCCTTGCAAGCATTACAACTAATATGTTAGTTGTGAGATGATGTATTACAGAATGAGTAAAGAAACTTGCCGGTAACGAGATTGAACTAGGTATTGGATACCGACGATCGAATCTCGGGCAAGTAACATACCAATGACAAAGGGAACAACGTATGTTGTTATGCGGTCTGACCGATAAAGATCTTCGTAGAATATGTAGGAGCCAATATGGACATCCAGGTCCCGCTATTGGTTATTGACCGGAGACGTGTCTCGGTCATGTCTACATTGTTCTCGAACCCGTAGGGTCCGCACGCTTAAGGTTACGATGACAGTTATATTATGAGTTTATGCATTTTGATGTACCGAAGGTTGTTCAGAGTCCCGGATGTGATCACGGACATGACGAGGAGTGTCGAAATGGTCGAGACGTAAAGATTGATATATTGGAAGCGTATATTTGGATATCGGAAGTGTTCCGGGTGAAATCGGGATTTTACCGGAGTACCAGGAGGGTTACCGGTACCCCCCGGGAGCTATATGGGCCATAGTGGGCCTTAGTGGAAAAGAGAAGGGGCTTCCCTAGATGGGCTGCGCGCCTCCCCCCTTCCCCTAGTCCTATTAGGACTAGGAGAGGTGGCCGGCACCCTCCTCCTCTTTTCCCCCTCCGCGAATCCTATTCCAACTAGGATTGGGGGGGGGGGGAATCCTACTCCCAGAGGGAGTAGGACTCTCCTGGCGCACCAAGCTTGGCCGGCCAGCCTCCCCCCTCTACTCCTTTATATACTGAGGTAGAGGCACCCCAGAAACACACAAGTTGATCCACGTGATCTATTCCTTAGCCGTGTGCGGTGCCCCCTGCCACCATATTCCTCGATAATACTGTAGCGGAGTTTAGGCGAAGCCCTGCTGCTGTAGTTCATCAAGATCGTCACCACGCCGTCGTGCTGACGGAACTCTTCCCCGACACTTTGCTGGATCGGAGTCCGGGGATCGTCATCGAGCTGAACGTGTGCTCGAACTCGGAGGTGCCGTAGCTTCGGTGCTTGATCGGTTGGATCGTGAAGACGTACGACTACTTCCTCTACGTCGTGTCAGCGCTTCCGCAGTCAGTCTGCGTTGGGTACGTAGACAACACTCTCCCATCTCGTTGCTATGGATCACATGATCTTGCGTGTGCGTAGGAATTTTTTTGAAATTACTACGAAACCCAACAGTGGCATCCGAGCCTAGGTTATTTATGTTGATGTTATATGCACGAGTAGAACACAAGTGAGTTGTGGACGATATAAGTCATACTGCCTACCAGCATGTCATACTTTGGTTCGGCGGTATTGTTGGACGAGACGACCCGGACCAACCTTACGCGTACGCTTACGCGAGACCGGTTCCCTCGACGTGCTTTGCACATAGATGGCTTGCGGGCGACTGTCTCTCCAACTTTAGTTGAACTGAGTGTGGCTACGCCCGGTCCTTGCAAAGGTTAAAACGGAGTCTATTTGACAAACTATCGTTGTGGTTTTGATGCATAGGTGAGATTGGTTCTTACTTAAGCCCGTAGCAGCCACGTAAAACTTGCAACAACAAAGTAGAGGACGTCTAACTTGTTTTTGCAGGGCATGTTGTGATGTGATATGGTCAAGGCATGATGCTGAATTTTATTGTATGAGATGATCTCGGCAACTGGCAGGAGCCATATGGTTGTCGTTTTATTGTATGCAATGCAATCGCGATGTAATGCTTTACTTTATTACTAAACGGTAGTGATAGTCATGGAAGCATAAGATTGGCGAGACGACAACGATGCTACGATGGAGATCAAGGTGTCGCGCCGGTGACGATGGTGATCATGACGGTGCTTCGGAGATGGAGATCACAAGCACAAGATGATGATGGCCATATCATATCACTTAAATTGATTGCATGTGATGTTTATCTTTTTTATGCATCTTATCTTGCTTTGATTGACGGTAGCATTATAAGATGGTCTCTCACTAAATTATCAAGAAGTGTTCTCCCTGAGTATGCACCGTTGCCAAAGTTCGTCGTGCCCAGACACCACGTGATGATCGGGTGTGATAAGCTCTACGTCCATCTACAACGGGTGCAAGCCAGTTTTTGCACATACAGAATACTCAGGTTAAACTTGACGAGCCTAGCATATGCAGATATGGCCTCGGAACACGGAGACCGAAAGGTCGAGCGTGAATCATATAGTAGATATGATCAACATAAACGATGTTCACCATTGAAAACTACTCCATCTCACGTGATGATCGGTTATGGTTTAGTTGATTTGGATCACGTAATCACTTAGAAGATTAGAGGGATGTCTATCTAAGTGGGAGTTCTTTAGTAATATGATTAATTGAACTTAAAATTTATCATGAACTTAGTCCCTGATAGTATCTTGCTTGTTTATGTTGATTGTAGATAGATGGCTCGTGCTGTTGTTCCGTTGAATTTTAATGCGTTCCTTGAGAAAGCAAAGTTGAAAGATGATGGTAGCAATTACACGGACTGGGTCCGTAACTTGAGGATTATCCTCATTGCTGCTCAGAAGAATTACGTCCTGGAAGCACCGCTGGGTGCCAGGCCTGCTGCTGGAGCAACACCAGATGTTATGAACGTCTGGCAGAGCAAAGCTGATGACTACTCGATAGTTCAGTGTGCCATGCTTTACGGCTTAGAATCGGGACTTCAACGACGTTTTGAACGTCATGGAGCATATGAGATGTTCCAGGAGTTGAAGTTAATATTTCAAGCAAATGCCCGGATTGAGAGATATGAAGTCTCCAATAAGTTCTATAGCTGCAAGATGGAGGAGAACAGTTCTGCCAGTGAGCATATACTCAAAATGTCTGGGTATAATAATCACTTGATTCAATTGGGAGTTAATCTTCCGGATGATTGCGTCATTGACAGAATTCTCCAATCACTGCCACCAAGCTACAAAAGCTTCGTGATGAACTATAATATGCAAGGGATGAACAAGACTATTCCCGAGCTCTTCGCAATGCTGAAAGCTGCGGAGGTAGAAATCAAGAAGGAGCATCCAGTGTTGATGGTTAACAAGACCACTAGTTTCAAGAAAAAGGGCAAAGGGAAGAAGAAGGGGAACTTCAAAAAGAACGGCAAGCAAGTTTTTGCTCAAGAGAAGAAACCCAAGTCTGGACCTAAGCCTGAAACTGAGTGCTTCTACTGCAAGCAGACTGGTCACTGGAAGCGGAACTGCCCCAAGTATTTGGCGGATAAGAAGGATGGCAAGGTGAACAAAGGTATATGTGATATACATGTTATTGATGTGTACCTTACTAGAGCTCGCAGTAGCACCTGGGTATTTGATACTGGTTCTGTTGCTAATATTTGCAACTCGAAACAGGGACTACGGAATAAGCGGGCACTGGCAAAGGACGAGGTGACGATGCGCGTGGGAAACGGTTCCAAAGTCGATGTGATCGCGGTCGGCACGCTACCTCTACATCTACCTTCGGGATTAATATTAGACCTAAATAATTGTTATTTTGTGCCAGCGTTGAGCATGAACATTATATCTGGATCTTGTTTAATGCGAGACGGTTATTCATTTAAATCAGAGAATAATGGTTGTTCTATTTATATGAGTAATATCTTTTATGGTCATGCACCCTTGAAGAGTGGTCTATTCTTATTGAATCTCGATAGTAGTAATACACATATTCATAATGTTGAAGCCAAAAGATGCAGAGTTGATAATGAAAGTGCAACTTATTTGTGGCACTGTCGTTTAGGTCATATCGGTGTAAAGCGCATGAAGAAACTCCATACTGATGGACTTTTGGAACCACTTGATTATGAATCACTTGGTACTTGCGAACCGTGCCTCATGGGCAAGATGACTAAAACACCGTTCTCCGGTACTATGGAGAGAGCAACAAATTTGTTGGAAATCATACATACCGATGTATGTGGTCCGATGAATATTGAGGCTCGTGGCGGATATCGTTATTTTTCTCACCTTCACAGATGATTTAAGCAGATATGGATATATCTACTTAATGAAACATAAATCTGAAACATTTGAAAAGTTCAAAGAATTTCAGAGTGAAGTTGAAAATCATCGTAACAAGAAAATAAAATTTCTACGATCTGATCGTGGAGGAGAATATTTGAGTTACGAGTTTGGTGTACATTTGAAAAACTGTGGAATAGTTTCGCAACTCACGCCACCCGGAACACCACAGCGTAATGGTGTGTCCGAACGTCGTAATCGTACTTTACTAGATATGGTGCGATCTATGATGTCTCTTACAGATTTACCGCTATCATTTTGGGGTTATGCTTTAGAGACGGCCGCATTCACGTTAAATAGGGCACCATCAAAATCCGTTGAGACGACGCCTTATGAACTATGGTTTGGCAAGAAACCAAAGTTGTCGTTTCTTAAAGTTTGGGGCTGCGATGCTTATGTGAAAAAACTTCAACCTGATAAGCTCGAACCCAAATCGGAGAAATGTGTCTTCATAGGATACCCAAAGGAGACTGTTGGGTACACCTTCTATCACAGATCCGAAGGCAAGACATTCGTTGCTAAGAATGGATCCTTTCTAGAGAAGGAGTTTCTCTCGAAAGAAGTGAATGGGAGGAAAGTAGAACTTGACGAGGTAACTTTACCTGCTCCCTTACTGGAAAGTAGTACATCACAGAAAACTGTTTCAGTGACACCTACACCAGTTAGTGAGGAAGCTAATGATAATGATCATGAAACTTCAGATCAAGATACTAATGAACCTCGTAGATCAACTAGAGTAAGATCCGCACCAGAGTGGTACGGTAATCCTATTCTGGAAGTCATGCTACTAGATCATGATGAACTTACGAACTATGAAGAAGCGATGGTGAGCCCAGATTCCGCAAAGTGGCTTGAAGCCATGAAATCTGAGATGGGATCCATGTATGAGAACAAAGTATGGACTTTGGTTGACTTGCCCGATGATCGGCAAGCAATTGAGAATAAATGGATCTTTAAGAAGAAGACTGACGCTGATGGTAATGTTACTGTCTACAAAGCTCGACTTGTCGCAAAAGGTTTTCGGCAAGTTCAAGGGATTGACTACGATGAGACCTTCTCACCCGTAGCGATGCTTAAGTCCGTCCGAATCATGTTAGCGATTGCCGCATTTTATGATTATGAAATTTGGCAGATGGATGTCAAAACTGCATTCCTGAATGGATTTCTGGAAGAAGAGTTGTATATGATGCAACCGGAAGGTTTTTTCGATCCAAAGGGAGCTAACAAAGTGTGCAAGCTCCAGCGATCCATTTATGGACTGGTGCAAGCCTCTCGGAGTTGGAATAAATGTTTTGATAGTGTGATCAAAGCATTTGGTTTTATACAGACTTTCGGAGAAGCCTGTATTTACAAGAAAGTGAGTGGGAGCTCTGTAGCATTTCTGATATTATATGTGGATGACATATTATTAATTGGAAATGATATAGAATTTCTGGATAGCATAAAGGGATACTTGAATACAAGTTTTTCAATGAAAGACCTCGGTGAAGCTGCTTACATATTAGGTATTAAGATCTATAGAGATAGATCAAAATGCTTAATTGGACTTTCACAAAGCACATACCTTGACAAAGTTTTGAAAAAGTTCAAAATGGATCAAGCAAAGAAAGGGTTCTTGCCTGTGTTACAAGGTGTGAAGTTGAGTAAGACTCAATGCCCAACCACTGCAGAAGATAGAGAGAAAATGAAAGATGTTCCCTATGCTTCAGCCATAGGTTCTATCATGTATGCAATGCTGTGTACCAGACCTGATGTGTGCCTTGCTATAAGTCTAGCAGGGAGGTACCAAAGTAATCCAGGAGTGGATCACTGGACAGCGGTCAAGAACATCCTGAAATACCTGAAAAGGACTAAGGATATGTTTCTCGTATATGGAGGTGATAGAGAGCTCACCGTAAAAGGTTACGTTGATGCAAGCTTTGACACTGATCCGGACGATTCTAAATCGCAAACCGGATACGTGTTTACATTAAACGGAGGAGCTGTCAGTTGGTGCAGTTCTAAACAAAACATCGTAGCGGGATCTACATGTGAAGCGGAGTACATAGCTGCTTCGGAAGCAGCAAATGAAGGAGTCTGGATGAAGGAGTTCATATCCGATCTAGGTATCATACCTAATGCATCGGGTCCAATGAAAATCTTTTGTGACAATACTGGTGCAATTGCCTTGGCAAAGGAATCCAGATTTCACAAAAGGACCAAACACATCAAGAGACGCTTCAACTCCATCCGGGATCTAGTCCAGGTGGGAGACATAGAGATTTGCAAGATACATACGGATCTGAATGTTGCAGACCCGTTGACTAAGCCTATTCCACGAGCAAAACATGATCAGCACCAAGGCTCCATGGGTGTTAGAATCATTACAGTGTAATCTAGATTATTGACTCTAGTGCAAGTGGGAGACTGAAGGAAATATGCCCTAGAGGCAATAATAAAGTTATTATTTATTTCCTTATGATCATGATAAATGTTTATTATT
This sequence comes from Triticum urartu, assembly GCF_056163025.1. Taxonomy (NCBI): domain Eukaryota; kingdom Viridiplantae; phylum Streptophyta; class Magnoliopsida; order Poales; family Poaceae; genus Triticum; species Triticum urartu. The sequence goes on along the minus strand of NC_141878.1, from coordinate 83,412,641 downwards.
CATGCTAGAATTGTATTAACCGGAAACATAATACAGGTGTGAATACATAGACAAACAAAGTGTCACTAGTATGCCTCTACTAGACTAGCTCATTAATCAAAGATGGTTATGTTTCCTGACCATGAACAATGAGTTGTTATTTGATTAACGAGGTCACATCATTAGTTGAATGATCTGATTGACATGACCCATTCCATTAGCTTAGCACCCGATCGTTTAGTATGTTGCTATTGCTTTCTTCATGACTTATACATGTTCCTATGGCTATGAGATTATGCAACTCCCGTTTGCCGGAGGAACACTTTGGGTGCTACCAAACGTCACAACGTAACTGGGTGATTATAAAGGAGCATTACAGGTGTCTCCAAAGGTAGATGTTGGGTTGGCGTATTTCGAGATTAGGATTTGTCACTCCGATTGTCGGAGAGGTATCTCTGGGCCCTCTCGGTAATACACATCACATAAGCCTTGCAAGCATTACAACTAATATGTTAGTTGTGAGATGATGTATTACAGAACGAGTAAAGAAACTTGCCGGTAACGAGATTGAACTAGGTATTGGATACCGACGATCGAATCTCGGGCAAGTAACATACCAATGACAAAGGGAACAACGTATGTTGTTATGCGGTCTGACCGATAAAGATCTTCGTAGAATATGTAGGAGCCAATATGGACATCCAGGTCCCGCTATTGGTTATTGACCGGAGACGTGTCTCGGTCATGTCTACATTGTTCTCGAACCCGTAGGGTCCGCACGCTTAAGGTTACGATGACAGTTATATTATGAGTTTATGCATTTTGATGTACCGAAGGTTGTTCAGAGTCCCGGATGTGATCACGGACATGACGAGGAGTGTCGAAATGGTCGAGACGTAAAGATTGATATATTGGAAGCTTATATTTGGATATCGGAAGTGTTCCGGGTGAAATCGGGATTTTACCGGAGTACCAGGAGGGTTACCGGTACCCCCCGGGAGCTATATGGGCCATAGTGGGCCTTAGTGGAAAAGAGAAGGGGCTGCCCTAGATGGGCTACGCGCCTCCCCCTTCCCCTAGTCCTATTAGGACTAGGAGAGGTGGCCGGCCCCCTCCTCCTCTTTTCCCCCTCCGCGAATCCTATTCCAACTAGGATTGGGGGGGAGGGAATCCTACTCCCAGAGGGAGTAGGACTCTCCTGGCGCACCAAGCTTGGCCGGCCAGCCTCCCCCCTCTACTCCTTTATATACTGAGGTAGAGGCACCCCAGAAACACACAAGTTGATCCACGTGATCTATTCCTTAGCCGTGTGCGGTGCCCCCTGCCACCATATTCCTCGATAATACTGTAGCGGAGTTTAGGCGAAGCCCTGCTGCTGTAGTTCATCAAGATCGCCACCACGCCGTCGTGCTGACGGAACTCTTCCCCGACACTTTGCTGGATCGGAGTCCGGGGATCGTCATCGAGCTGAACGTGTGCTCGAACTCGGAGGTGTCGTAGCTTCGGTGCTTGATCGGTTGGATCGTGAAGACATACGACTACTTCCTCTACGTCGTGTCAGCGCTTCCGCAGTCGGTCTGCGTTGGGTACGTATACAACACTCTCCCATATTGTTGCTATGCATCACATGATCTTGCGTGTGCGTAGGAATTTTTTTGAAATTACTACGAAACCCAACAAATAGAACAACCATTATTCTCGGATTTAAATGAGTAGCCATCTCGAATTAAACGAGATCCCGATACAATGTTCATGCTCAAAGCTGGCACTAAATAACAATTATTAAGGTTTAAAACTAATCCCGAAGGTAAATGTAGAGGTAGCGTGCCGACGGCGATCACATTGACCTTGGAACCATTCCCGACGCGCATCGTCACCTCGTCCTTTGCCAGTCTCCGCTTATTCCGCAGCCCCTGCTTTGAGTTACAAATGTGAGCAACTGCACCGGTATCAAATACCCAGGAGCTACTACGGGTACTAGTAAGGTACACATCAATTACATGTATATCATATATACCTTTTGTTTTGCCGGCCTTCTTGTCCGCTAAGTATTTGGGGCAGTTCCGCTTCCAGTGACCACTTCCCTTGCAATAAAAGCACTCAGTCTCGGGCTTGGGTCCATTCTTTGGCTTCTTCCCAGCAGCTTGCTTGCCGGGCGCGGCAACTCCTTTGCCTTCCTTCTTGAAGTTCTTTTTTACCCTTGCCCTTCTTGAACTTAGTGGTTTTATTCACCATCAACACTTGATGTTCCTTCTTGACTTCTACCTCTGCTGATTTCAGCATAGCAAATACTTCAGGAATGGTCTTTTCCATCCCCTGCATATTGAAGTTCATCACAAAGCTCTTATACCTCGGTGGAAGCGACTGGAGGATTCTGTCAATGACCGCGTCATCCGGGAGATTAACTCCCAGCTGAGTCAAGCGGTTATGTAACCCAGACATAGTGAGTATGTGCTCACTGACAGAACTATTTTCCTCCATCTTACAGCTGAAGAACTTGTCGGAGACCTCATATCTCTCGATTCGGGCATGAGCTTGAAAAACCATTTTCAGCTCTTCGAACATCTCATATGCTCCATGTCTCTCAAAACGCTTTTGGAGCCCCGGCTCTAAGCTGTAAAGCATGCCGCACTGAACGAGGGAGTAGTCATCATCACGTGTCTGCCAAGCGTTCATAACGTCTTGGTTCTGTGGGACGGGTGGATCACCTAGCGGTGCTTGTAGGACATAATCTTTCTTGGCAGCTATGAGGATGATCCTCAGGTTCCGGACCCAGTCCGTATAGTTGCTGCCATCGTCTTTCAGCTTGGTTTTCTCTAGGAACGCGTTGAAGTTGAGGACTACGTTGGCCATTTGATCTACAAGACATATTGCAAAGATTTTTAGACTAAGTTCATGATAATTAAGTTCATCTAATCAAATTATTCAATGAACTCCCACTTAGATAGACATCCCTCTGCTAGTCATCTAAGTATAACATGATCCGAGTCAACTAGGCCGTGTCCGATCATCACGTGAGACGGACTAGTCAACGTCGGTGAACATCTTCATGTTGATCGTATCTTCTATACGACTCATGCTCGACCTTTCGGTCTTCTGTGTTCCGAGGCCATGTCTATACACATGCTAGGCTCGTCAAGTCAACCTAAGTGTTTGCATGTGTAAATCTGTCTTACACCCGTTGTATGTGAACGTTTGAATTAAACACTCGATCATCACGTGGTGCATTGAAGCAACGAACTGTCGCAACGGTGCACAGTTAGGAGGAACACTTTCTTGAAATTATTATGAGGGATCATCTTATTTACTACCGTCGTTCTAAGTAAAAAAGATGCAAAACATGATAAACATCAAATGCAATCAAATAATAATAGTGACATGATATGGCCAATATCATATAGCTCCTTTGATCTCCATCTTGGGGCTCCATGATCATCTTGTCACCGGCATGACACCATGATCTCCATCATTGTGTCTCCATGAAGTTGCTCGCCAACTATTACTTCTACTACTATGGCTAACGCGTTTAGCAATAAAGTAAAGTAATTTACATGGCGTTTCTCAATGACACGCAGGTCATATAAAATAAAGACAACTCCTATGGCTCCTGCCGGTTGTCATACTCATCGACATGCAAGTCGTGATTCCTATTACAATAGCATGAACATCTCATACATCACATATGTCATTCATCATTCATCACAACTTTGGCCATATCATATCACAAAGCACTTGCTGCAAAAACAAGTTAGACATCCTCTAATTGTTGTTGCAAGTTTTACGTGGCTGCAATAGGGTTCTAGCAAGAACGTTTTCTTACCTACGTGAAAGCCACAACGTGATTTTTCAAATTCTATTTACCTTTCATAAGGACCCTTTTCATCGAATCCGCTCCAACTAAAGTAGGAGAGACAGACACCCGCCAGCCACCTTATGCAACTAGTGCATGTTAGTCGGTGGAACCGGTCTCACGTAAGCGTACGTGTAAGGTTGGTCCGGGCCGCTTCATCCCACAATACCGTTGAAGCAAGATAAGACTAGTAACGTCAAGAAAGTTGACAACATCAACGCCCACAACAAATTGTGTTCTACTCGTGCAAGAGAACTACGCATAGACCTAGCTCATGATGCCACTGTTGGGGAACGTTGCAGAAAACAAAAATTTTCCTACGGTTTCACCAAGATCCATCTATGAGTTCATCTAGCAACGAGTGATCGGATGCATCTACATACCTTTGTAGATCGCGAGTGGAAGCGTTCAAAGAACGGGGATGATGTAGTCGAACACGACGTGATCCAAATCACCGGAGATCCTAGCACCGAACGGATGGCACCTCCGCGTTCAACACACGTACGGTCAGCGTAACGTCTCCTTCTTCTTGATCCAGCAAGAGGGAAGGAGAGGTTGAGGAAGATGGCTCCAGCAGCAGCACGATGGCGTGGTGGTGATGGAGCTGCAGTACTCCGTCAGGGCTTCGCCAAGCACTATGAAGGAGGAGGAGGTGTTGGAGAGGGAGAAGGAGGCAACCAAAGGCGTGGATGAAAAGCCCTCCTTCCCCCACTATATATAGGAGGGTCAAGGGGGGGGGGGCGCCGGCCCTAGGAGATCCAATCTCCTAGGGGGGCGGCGGCCAAGGGAGGTATCCCTCCCCCCCAAGGCACCTAGGAGGTGCCTTCCACTAGTGGGACTCTTCCCTTTTGGAAACCCTAGGCGCATGGGCCCTTTGGGGCTGGTGCCCTTGGCTCATGTAGGCCAAGGCGCACCCCCTTACAGCCCATGTGGCCCCCGGGGCAGGTGGACCCACCCGGTGGACCCCCGGGACCCTTCCGGTGGTCCCGGTACAATACCAGTGACCCCGAAACTTGTCCCGATGGCCGAAACAGCACTTCCTATATATAATTCTTTACCTACGGACCATTCCGGAACTCCTCGTGACGTCTGGGATCTCATCCGGGACTCCGAACAACATTCGGGTTACTGCATATACATATCCCTACAACCCTAGCGTCACCGAACCTTAAGTGTGTAGACCCTACGGGTTCGGGAGATATGTAGACATGACCTAGACGACTCTCCGGCCAATAACCAACAGCGGGATCTGGATACCCATGTTGGCTCCCGCATACTCCACGATGATCTCATCGGATGAACCACGATGTCGAGGATTCAAGCAACCCCGTATACAATTCCCTTTGTCAATCGGTATGTTACTTGCCCGAGATTCGATCGTCGGTATCCCAATACCTCGTTCAATCTCGTTACCGGCAAGTCACTTTACTCGTACCGTAATGCATGATCCCGTGACCAGACACTTGGTCACTTTGAGCTCATTATGATGATGCATTACCGAGTGGGCCCAGTGATACCTCTCCGTCATACGGAGTGACAAATCCCAGTCTTGATCCGTGTCAACCCAACAGACACTTTCGGAGATACCCGTAGTATACCTTTATAGTCACCCAGTTACGTTGTGACGTTTGGCACACCCAAAGCACTCCTACGGTATCCGGGAGTTACACGATCTCATGGTCTAAGGAAAAGATACTTGACATTGGAAAACTCTTGCAAACGAACTACACGATCTTATGCTATGTTTAGGATTGGGTCTTGTCCATCACATCATTCTCCTAATGATGTGATCTCGTTATCAATGACATCCAATGTCCATAGTCAGGAAACCATGACTATCTGTTGATCAACGAGCTAGTCAACTAGAGGCTTACTAGGGACATGTTGGTGTCTATTATTCACACATGTATTACGATTTCCGGATAATACAATTATAGCATGAATAAAGACAATTATCATGAACAAGGAAATATAATAATAATGCTTTTATTATTGCCTCTAGGGCATATTTCCAACAGCCAGCACTTGCCTAGCCACCAGCTGCACGGCCTGCTCCGCCGCTACCGTCCTGTGTCGACGCTCCATCGCTACCTGCTCCGCCCGCCACCTTCCCGCGACGCCACAGGTGGGGCGCCCGCCACCTGCTCAACCCGCCCCGCGGCCTCCTTCCATGCGCCCGGCCGGAGCGCTCAAAGGTGGGGGGCTAGTGGAGCTGTTTAAACTAGGAGGAAGAACCCCAGGGCGAAATGGCGAGCAACGGCGACCCCGGAGTATTTGGTGAAGAAGGCATCAGGCCGGAGATCCGTTGTGTCCACGACTGGGTTCTCAAGGGGTAAGTCATGCCTCCTGTTTAGATTGAGCTTAGTTATGCATTTGAACAGTCGGTTCGAGTAGATTTGCCTGATTAGTGTGCTGATTGCGTCTCAATTTTTCGTCGGTTAGGATGGAGTTGCAGTTTGCTTTCTTAGTGCACATTAGAAGGGACCGGTACATGTTCAATGCAAAGAATAAGAAGAAATTCCAAGGAGGTTTCAATTATCAGTTGCCAATGGCTAGCAATTGGAGTTTTAGACAATTTGGGGAGGTAATTTGTAGCCAATATCCTTGGGGTTTGCTTGATGAAATGTTATACAAATACTATGATGGGGAAAAGAAATGGGTGAAATTTAGTAATGATGAAGAGCTGGCTACCATGTTTGCTAGGCATAAAGAGAAAGAGAATTTTCATGTGAGGCTGCAAATTGATGTTCTTGAGCAGGCATTTGGACCTAGGATGGCGGGTGCAACATCTTGGGGAGAACCAAGTCGTCGTAATGGCATCTCTAGCCAGAACAGTTTAGTTAGTGCACGGCGACGTGGTGGCTCGACAAGCGTGGGCAACGACAGTAGGGTCCCCCTTGAAGTGGAGCCTGATGACTACAATTCTGGGGTTGATGAAGACAAGCTATATTCTGATGTTATTCAGAATTTACGACGGGCACCTCGGGCTGAAAACCAAGATGAGGCTCACAATGCAGTCCGTGTGGATGATGACACTGTGGGTGAGGACGAAGACCTTGCAACTATTGAATGGGACCCTTTGAACCCTCATATGGAAGAAGGTACCGTTTTTGCATCCATGACTGAGTGTAGAAATGCACTTGTGACATACTGTATCAAGGTAGAATGTATTTTCAAAGTTGACAAGAGCGATCAAGTACGTTATAGAGTGCACTGTCCTACTGAGGGTTATCCATGGAGAATGCTCGCATCTAAAATGCGAAATAGCACTATTGTTCAGGTCAAAGTGAACCATTTTAAGCACACATGCCAGGAATCAACCCTTAGGAAGGATACAATCAGTAGAGCCAAGTCAAGATGGGTGGCAGAAGAAGTAAATAAGTGGGTGAAAGAAAACCAGCAAGTGGGTCCAAAGGAATTGCAGAAGAACATCAAAGATAAGTTCAAGATAGATTTACCATACATGAGGTTGTTCAATGGTAAAACAACATGCTATGGATTCTATTTATGGTAACTGGCAGGAAAGTTTTCATTTGTTGTATTCATTCAAAGGTGAAGTGGAGAGGACCATCCCATGTATATTGTAGATATTGACCACCACACCATGGAGTACACATTCAGGGGAGTGACAAAGACCAAGGAATGCTTTAGGAGGGTTTTTGTCTGCTTTGAGGCTTGTCGCCGGGGTTTTTTGGCAGGCTGCAGGCCTTATTTGGCTATTGATGCCACTTTTATCATAGGGAGGTTTAAAGGACAGATAGTAGCAGCTTGTGCAGTTGATGCACACAATTTTGTATTTCCAGTTGCCTACGGTGTGCTGGAGACAGAGTCTGATGAGAGCTGGACTTGGTTTTTGCATAATCTGCGTCGGGCTATTGCACATCCCCATGGGTTGGTCATTCATACAGATGCCTGCAAAGGTTTAGAAGTGGTCGTGGACAATGTGTTCCCTAGAGTAGAGCACAGGGAATGCATGCATCACCTTGCTACAAATTTCATGAAGAAATTCAAAGGAAAGGTGTATACCATCAATTTATTGCCATCATCTTTGACTTACAGTGTGAAGAAGCACAACTACCACTTGAGGCAGTTATACATGAATCCCAAAGTGAAAGAATACTTGGAAACACACCACTCCAAGTTATGGGCCAGAAGCCAATTCAGTGAACTGAGCAAAGTTGACTATGTGCACAATAATCTAGCGGAGTCTTTCAACTCAACGATCCGGAAACTAAAGGGTCATTATGTGGTGGATTTGCTTGACATGATAAGGATAGAATTCATGCAGAAATTTCATTATCGTGCAGGAATAGCTGAGGCAAAATTCATGGGCCACATTATCATCCCTACTGTGATGAATGAACTGAAGCAGAAAACAACAGGCTTGGAAATGAACATGACTCTTCGCTCGGGTACCGCAGCAGAGATATCATATTTGGATAAAGAGAAGAGGGAATGGAGATATCCAATGGATTTAGAAGCTAGAACTTGCAGTTGTAGGCAATGGCAGATAACTTGGTTTCCATGCATTCATGCCTTGTTTATCATCACTTCTCTCCCAGGTCCAGCAGGGAACATACAATAGTATGTGCATGATTACTACTCTGTTGCAAGGTTCAAAGCCACATATGTGTATGCCTTGCCTTCTATGGAGGGAAAACAACAATGGGACATGGTGGACCCTAGATTCAAGGTTTGCGCTCCAGTTCTAAAGAGAGCAGCAGGTAGGCCAAGGAAGAGTCAAATCAGACCTCGCAGCGAAGGAGCTGGACTTGGAGCGAGGAAGCGTAAGTGCACAAGGTGTGGTGGGTCTGGTCATTTTGGTAAGTATTGTGATAACACATTAGATCCAGCGTTCGAAGAGAGTTTCGATGAAGGCTTCGATGAAAATGTTGGTCAGCAGCCGGTTGCCTCAACAGATGATGAAAATTATGGTCAACATCCGGTTGCATCAAATGAGGATTTTGACGAGGTTCCAAATGATGATGGTCAACTACCGCATGATTTTGACGATGATCCAAAATATCCTCCAAATGATGATTCAAGTGAGGCTCCAAATGGTGATCCAAGTGAGGCTCAAAATGGTGATCATGGTGATCCAAGTGAGGCTTCAAATGGTGATCCAAGTGAGGCTCCAAATGGTGACCAACCTTCTGTTGTTGTGAGTTCTGCTAGGTATGTAAATCTTGCAAATACTACTTTACATTTATCACTTGACATGATCTCATTACCCTTTATGTTTTGCACAACTCTGTGGTAGGTTTGAAGAAGACGCGCAAGGTACCGACAACCAAGAGGAGAAGAGAAGAATCAATGAGCACAAGGTGCACGAGGAGCAAAGTGATGGCAAGAAGCTCAAGGAACAAACAGAAGCCCCAACGCTATTTATGAATAATTATGAAACATTATGAATAATGTTGTAATTCTGTTGAATGATGTTGGACCTATGTTAGAACTTCAAATTTGACATGCTATATGGATGTTGGAATTCCTTTTTTTGATTTTTTTAATTTTGTTTTGCTCATTTGAGTTCTAGTCAAACCTAACTTTGACCAAGATTTAAACAAGTAACATCAAAATGAAAAACTATGCATGGATCCTTCTTTGTCGGGGATATACCCCGCGATATGACTCGGCCGGAGATATGACCCGGCTGGGACTTGGTATTTCATTGGTAAGTCGGCAGATGTTTAAGATCTTTAAGCCGGCAGATGATTAAGATGTTTAAGCCGGCAGATGTTTAAGTCGGCAGATGTTTAAGATGTTTAAGCTGGCAGATTGTTTAAGATGTTAAGCTGACAGATGTTAAGCCAGATGGTAAGTCAGATTGTAAGCCAGACCGTAAGCCAGATTGTAAGCCGGATTGTAAGAAGCCCAAGAAGTTAAGAAGCCCATGGAGAGAAGCCCGTGATGAGAAGTCAGAATAATTTAAGTCTTAATCTGAGTTGGACTCTACATGTAACCCGCCCCTTCAACTTATATAAGGAGGGGCAGGGCACCCCAAGAGGGAGGAGTTGAATAATCGTTAAGTCTAGACACAACTAGGAGAGCCGGAGAGACGATGACTCCCTCATGATGATAATGAGACCTAGCCACAAACAACATGTAGGGTTGTTACCGGATGATGTTTCCCGGGGCCCAAAGCCGTCTAAATCTTTCTCTTGCGTGTTGTGTCTCTCGATTCCGATCAACCCCTCTCAAGCTATCACATAGATGCGTTGACCTCACGACTAAGTCCTGACACTAGGACATCTGCCGTGAAAAATCCACGATAGTTGGCGCCCATCGTGGGGCTTGCGCACGGTGGTGTTGAGTTCTTGAAGGGATCCTAATTAAGGTTTTGAGAAGTTTGTCAAATTTCTGAATGAAGAAAAGTCAGCTTTGAAAGGATCTACGTCAGTTTTGATTAAGATCAGAAATTGTTTATCAACAGAATTGATCCGGTTGGTTGACCATGAACCGCTGGTGCTTCGTCAGACCTCCAGGAGAGGGCCCGCTGCCACCGCGAGCCGCCGACACAAGCTTCCGTGCGATTCAAGGTTTTCTGAGTCAAATTCGATGGGGGAGCGCTGCTGTTACTAAATCGCCGCCGGGCTGAATCGGATAAGGCTTCGCTGGCTAACACGAGGTGATCACATGCTTGGAAGAAAAACAAACCCGTGAACGAATTAGTTCCCGAGAGGCAAACAGAACAAACATGCCATCAGGCTTTCACGTGCAATCCTTGTACAAGGACGGGATTTTCCACAACCTCTACAACCCGGAGGAGGAGTCAGCGCATAGGTTGACCCGCATCGTCTCTGCTTTGAGCTCTTTGCTACGCGATGAGACACTTCAGCTGTGGCCAGCGTTGAGTCGCCAGCTACTGTCACACGAGGGAGCCGGCCCTGTCGCCACGAGTCACCATCGTTCTCAGGCTGCCCCTCACTCAGCTTTGTACCCGAGCCGCCGGGTGCTGTTGTCGCGTCTGTAGATGGTCGCTCCCGTCATGAGCTTGCGCCGAGTCACCGCCTCCGCCTCTACAGCCACGAGCTTCGCCGTTGCGGCTCGTGCCGAGCCGCCTCGCCTCAACGGTTGCTCCAAGTCACCACTTACAGCCGTCTTCGAGTCGCCGGAGGACCCGGCCTCGCTTGCCTCCAAATTATCGTCATGGCCTCAAGCTGGATGCGGCCTTGCTACAAGCCGTCGCCACCTCTGCTGATTTCCGCCGCCGGATCAAGTCGCTTGTCGCTCCGAGCTGCCGTCGCTCCCCTGCGCCGGGTCTCGCCGTGACCCGTTTCCAGAGCCGCCGATTCTGCGCCGGCTCTGACGAGTCACCGGCCTCGCCTCCATGCTTCGCTGATAAACCCCCTCAGTTACAGCCGGGTTTAATTTCTGGCGTTCAACCTCTGCGTGAGCCGCCCCCTGAAGCCTCAACTCGCCGTTGCCACATCTTCACCATTATGGCTGCACTTCAATGACCTCGAGCCGCATCCATCGCCTAGCAGTGAGCCGCCCCGGCTTTGGGCACCTCTTCTGCCGTTTGCCTCGTACCGTGGTCTCGGGTCAAGTCATCGGCCACGGTCGTAACCCGCCTCGCTGGGGCCTCAGTCGCCATCCTGAGCGCCTCCGCCGTTCTACTTCAAGTCTGCCTCGAGTCGCCTTTCTGCTTGCCTCCATCGACCCGTCGTGGAGCGCCCCGCGTCGAACCGGCCTCTGAGCCACTCCGACACCCTCTGCGGCATCTCCGGCCGGACCGTGAGCCGCCTTCGTCAAAGTCAGGCTGTCCCTCCACCAGGCTCCAAACCGCCGCCCACCGTCTCGCCTTCGCCTCGGATTCACTATGGCACGATTGCTTTGAGCATTGTGGCTGCCCCGAGCCTGCCTTCGCCGAATCGCCCTTGTACAGGGGTTCCACCCTGTTGACCCGCCCGCCGGCTCTCACTGGGACCCGCTGATTCACCTGTTGTTGCTCACCGGGGCTCGCTGACGCTGACCCGCCGTGCTTGCCTCTGCTGGAATTCCTCGTTTCCGCCGAGCCGCTGTCGAGCCGCCAAACCCACGGCTGCTATCGCGCTATTCTGCTCGGGGTTGGCCTCCCTCGCCGCAGCCACGACCTCCTTTGACCCGGCCACACCTCCCGCCTCTGTGGCTTTGAGCCACCCCACGGTGCGAGGTGTTGCTTCACTGGCCGGCAGCGTGAGCCGCCGGCGGCCTCTGAATCACCGTCCCTACCTCCGTGTACGAGTCACCATCGCCGAGGTGTTTTCAAGTCACCGGTCTCGTTCGCCTCACTCTAGCTACAGGCCGGCCTCACCTTGACCAGGCCCACACCCCGCCGCCGTGGGTTCGCCCCCGAGCCGCTGCAATACTTCGCCTCCATCGGCCGCTCTGCTGGACGAGCCGTCGTGCCTGAGTCCGAGGTCTAGCTCTCATTTCCACCTGCGAGTCAAGCCACCACCGATCTCTGCTCCGACTTGCTGCTGTGGTTGCCGCGGTTGGTGAGCGGCCTACACCACCAGATTCGCCAAGCCTCTCTGTCACTTGTTCCCGCAAGGTCACCCGCCTCCTTCGCAGCTCCCGCCCCGCGCACCTCTCGCCCCTAAAAGACCATGGTCGGATGCCTCTTCTGTGCGCGCCGCTTTGGCCTCCCGCTGCTGAGCCGCCCGTCTCTGCACCGGGTCTCCACGCTTCGTTGGGCGCATGGCCACGGCTCCGCCTCACGCCGTCTGACTACCGCCACTTCTTGCGGCCCCGAGCCGGCTCATTCCTTGCGCTGAGCCGCCGTGCCTGATTCAGAATCGCCTCCAAACTATTTCCACACGCGGATAACCCGCCTCGGGGTCACTAGCGTTGCCTTTGAGTCGCCGTCGCCTCCGAAGCGACTCGCCCTGCCGTGGCCGGCCTCGAGCCGCCACCCCACGGCCATGACCGTGGCCGACCCACCTCGTCTTCATCGCAAGTCGCCGCGGCCCTGCCTATGCATAGCCTCGGCCGCCTCGCGAGCCTGTGGTTGGCTCAGCCCAGCCCCGCGCTGGTTACTCCCGCGCATTCACTCGCCGGCTGGAAGAAATCATGTGGCCGGGCGCTGGACATACTACCAGAAGCATTAAATGCAAGATTTCAACTATGAGGGAGTGGCTACATTACAGTTGAAGTTACTGGAGAAGATTTATGGACGCTATATATAACTCATTTTTCGTCCAGACAAATCAGGTGAAAACTGTCCAATCAACTTTTGTTGATACATTTTTGTTTTCTTCGAGAATAATTACTCTCGTTTGTGCAATTTCTTATGCAGAACAATTCATCATTATAAAAGAGGCCATGAAGCTATGGCCCTTGTCTACACCGGATGGATCAATGGACAGGTCAATTATAACCCACCGAGATTCAACATATTCCAGCAATCCACTGGTGAAAATTTAACAGCCGTCAGAAGATTTCCAGCTCACGGGAAATCAGTCTCACTGAAGCTCTCAAATATCCGGTTTAAAATCCGGTTCAAGAGAAATCTGTCTCCCACAAAGCTCTGAAGCTCTCAAATCCGGTTTAAAATTCCGGCTCAACAAGAATATTATCTCTCACAAGTTTGAGTTCTCAGGAAAAGTTAAAAGGTTGCCAAAAAGACTTTGCTGCCATTATGCATGGTTCAAACATGAGTATCCTGCCTTATGGGCTTATCTTGGTCACTTGGGGGCTTCCTTCTCATCGAGCATAGCTGTCGGTACCCTCTTGATCAGCGCAATGCCAAAACTTATGGTCACTTGGGGGCTTCCTGCTCATCGAGCATAGCTGTCGGTACCCTCTTGATCGGCGCAATGCCAAAACTTATATGGTCACTTAGGGGCTTCCTGCTCATCGAGCATAGCTGTCGGTACCCTCTTGATCGGTGCAATGCCAAAACTTATGGTCACTTGGGGGCCTCTTGATCGTATTCGAATCATAGCTGTGAATATCCCTATTGATCGGCTCAACGCCACACTTGTAAGCATGTCACTTGGGGGCTTCCTGTTCAAACATAGGTGTATTCGACCAAAGAGAACATAGTGTTACTATCCTCTTGACCAGGTTTGTTCAAACATAGGCGTATTCGACGAAAGAGAACAAATTCTGACTGGGTCATCCTACCTGTAATCAGCTGCTTCAACTCCATCAGGTCATCCTGATTGACCCGCCGAACTCTTAACGATCAGTCTTTACGGCGTATTCGACCAAGATCTGAGCTCGACTAAGGTTCAAATGGCGGCTTGTCATGCGAGAGCACGGTTTACAAATAGTCAGGATGGATCCAGGCTTCATAAGCCGCCTTCCTTGAAACTTGGATAAATCGGCCCGTGATGTATGCTGTTACTCTGGCCCCGCATACTCCTGATAATTCTTTGAGCAAGACCAGACTTTATCTAGGGTTCAAATGTCGATTGGGCACACTGTGAGTTAGGCTCACGAAACGCACGAACAATCTAGTGGCTCAGGCTAGTTTCATTGAAGTTTCTGTCATCATACATATACATCATCATATATTGCATCATCATTACATCATCATAGCATACATCAAATATGCATAGATATATTGGTTTATATTACAGGAACCGGTTTTCAAACCAGGTTATATTATTTAAATCTTTAATAGCCAAACATGGCTGGATTTTTATTATGGTTATCAATAACCAATATTATGATTGACGTTTTCAAAGTCGCTTCAGCGCAATGGCTATTATTTTACCAATGGATATAATTTATTCTACAGTGGAAGGAATAGTCCTGAGTCGCTGCAGGCTTACCAGCCGGCACTTGGGGGCTACATTATTCAAGTTGAGATTACATCAAATGTGCAAGTCCCATGTCACTGCTAGCATACACCATGGCACTTGGGGGCTAATGCAAAGTCATTTTTTGCTCACCTCATTGAAGACCCGACTCATCACATCATAATAAGTCGGCCCTTGGGGGCTACCAATTGCTCCTGTCAACAATTCAAGTCTGCATGATCATATTTACAAAGTCTCTTCTCATTACTGCATAATGACCTGACCCTTTGGGGCTACACTAGTTGAAGTTTTTATGAGCATAAGGCAATTTCAAAGTCCCAGGTTGCTGCAAGCATGACAACCTGACACTTGGGAGCTACATATGTGGAATACTCAGTTCTGGCTAGTGATTGAGATGAACACCACGGATTTTTTCAAAGTGGTAATATTTATGTTGAAGTAAGTCTTAAGTCATCACTTTGTTCTGCTCAAGACTTGGGGGCTACAGGTAATATGGATATGAGGGAGAGAAATCTTCGAAATTCTCAGTTTTGACCCGGCGTCGGCAACAATTATGACTCGGCATCATCTATTTATAACCCGGCAAGTTTTTTCATCTTTAAGCCGGTTGAAGGTCAGATAAGTATTTCAAGACCAATATTTTTAAGCATTGGGAGCTGAGTCAAATGAATTATTCTTCACAGTCTTTCTCTGTGAGAAACCAACATCAGCAAATGGATTATGAAGTTGGCTTATTGACCCAGATTTTCTAGAAGAAGGAAATAACAAGGAGTTAAGGATGATCAGGTGCCGGTTTACAAGAATATTTAACCTAGAGCATAACCTGTTAAAATTGTTCTTGTGTTTTGTTTACAGGATCAGTTTAACATGGATAAATCCAAAGTAAACTGGGGCTAATGTCGGGGATATACCCCGCGGTATGACCCGGCCGAAGATATGACCCGGCTGGGACTTGGTATTTCATTGGTAAGCCGGCAGATGTTTAAGATGTTTAAGCCGACAAATGTTTAAGATGTTTAAGCCGACAGATGTTTAAGATGTTTAAGCCGACAGATGTTTAAGATGTTTAAGCCGGCAGATGTTTAAGTCGGCAGATGTTTAAGATGTTTAAGCCGGCAGATTGTTTAAGATGTTAAGCCGGCAGATGTTAAGTCAGATGGTAAGTCAGATTGTAAGCCAGACCATAAGCTGGATTGTAAGAAGCCCAAGATGTTAAGAAGCCCATGGAGAGAAGCCCGTGATGAGAAGTCAGAATAATTTAAGTCTTAATCCGAGTTGGACTCTACATGTAACCCGCCCCTTCAGCTTATATAAGGAGGGGCAGGGCACCCCAAGAGGGAGGAGTTGAATAATCGTTAAGTCTAGACACAACTAGGAGAGCCGGAGAGACGGAGACTCCCTCATGATGATAATGAGACCTAGCCACAAACGACATGTAGGGTTGTTACGGGATGATGTTTCCCGGGGCCCGAAGCTGTCTAAATCTTTGTATTGCGTGTTGCGTCTCTCGATTCTGATCAACCCCTCTCAAGCTATCACATAGATGCATTGACCTCACGACTAAGTCCTGACACCAGGACATCTACCGTGACAAATCCACGACATTCTTAGTCACTCCAAAATGAAGCTATGGTGAGGTTTTTGAAATTTTCATGAAAAATGTGCTAAAAAGAGGGGTCCAAAGGTAGGGTAAACGACCTCATTTCTAAGCAAGGTTTTTTTTCGACCTTGTCTAAATCAGCCAAATAACTTTCCTACACACACATTCTATATATATAGACTATGTGCACTGGTTTTTCCATTTTTATTTTGTTTTGCTCATTTGAATTCTGGTCAAACTTAACTTTGACCAAGATTTAAACAAGTCTAAAACATCAAAATGAAAAACTAAGCATGGATCCTTCTTAGTCACTCCAAAATGAAGTTGTGGTGAGTTTTTTGTAATTTTCATGAAAATGTGCTTAAAAAGAGGGGTCCAAAGGTAGCGTAAATGGCCTCATTTCTAAGCAAGGTTTTTTTCGACCTTGTCTAAATCAGCCAAATAACTTTCCTACACATATATTCTATATATACAGACTATGTGCACTGGTTTTTCCATTTTTTTGATTTTTTTAATTTGTTTTTCTCATTTGAATTCTTGTCAAACTTAAATTTGACCAAGATTTAAACAAGTCTAAAACATCAAAATGAAAAACTAAGCCTGGATCCTTCTTAGTCACTCCAAAATGAAGTTGTGGTGAGTTTTTTGAAATTTTCATGTTCATTTCCCCAAAACACTTCTCTTCACTTCATACAAGAGAGTTTGAGATACTTGAGATATCACATAAGACACATGAACTTTTCGTTTAAATGTATGTAAACCTTGTTTATCAACTTAAATCGTTAGTATATGACATAAGAAGACTATGTGCGCAGATTTTTCATTTTTCTGATTTTTATTTAATTTATTATGCTCATTTGAAATCTGGTCAAACCTATCTTTGACTGCTCCAAACCCCTCCCAAACCCCACTAACCCTAGCGCTGAACAAGGACCGTCCATCTAACCCTAGCGGCGATCAAGGTCCGTCGATCTAACCCTTCTAGAATGAATCTGCAGGGAGGAGGGGCGATCCGCGAGATGCAATCTGATTGGCTGTGAGATTGTTCTTTCTCAACAAGTACCGGGCATGCTGGATGGACCGTTGGGCCGTCTCGCTGTCTGGGCCTGAGACAGTAGTTAATAGCCCGTCTCAGCCTTTCCAGGCCTGCATGCATGGGAAGGGCGGCGACGTGGGTTTGCATGCGCGGGAGGCGGACATGCATGCATGCGAGCGAGGCGAGCGAGGCAAGGTGAGCTAGGCGAGCTAGGTGGCCATGCACGTATTGATTCAGGTTTAGGCCATTGTTTTAAATTACGGCAGTGGTTCAGATTACGGCAGCGACTCAGATGCACATGTCCGGTCAAAGAGCTTCCCTATGCAGTGATTCAGATGCACGCACGCGCCCCATGCATCGTTTTCGTGCAAAAATTTAAGGGTCCAAAACTTAACGGATACACACACGCGTCTGGATTCACACACGCACCATTCTCATCCCTTCTCTCTTCCTCTCTCACCCACAGGCCTATAAATGGGGTGCCTCTCTTCCTCTCCCACTCACCACCCAAAAGCCTGTTGAGGAATGCAGTAATTTCAAAAATTTACTACGCACACACAAGATCATGGTGATGCATAGCAACGAGAGGGGGAGACTGTTGTCCACGTACCCTCGTAGACCGTAAGCGGAAGCGTTATGACAACGCGGTTGATGTAGTCGTACGTCTTCACGATCGACCGATCCTAGTACCGAAAGTACGGCACCTCCGCGATCTGCACACGTTCGGCTTGGTGACGTCCCACGAACTCTAGATCCGGCTGAGTGTGGAGGGAGAGCTTCGTCAGCACAACGGCGTGATGATGGTGATGATGATGCTACTGTCACAGGGCTTCGCCTAAGCACTAGATGATATGACCGAGGTGGATTATGGTAGAGGGGGGCACCGCACACGGCTAAGGGATCAATGATCAACTTGTGTGTCTATGGGGTGCCCCCCTCCCCCATATATAAAGGAGTGGAGGAGGGGGAGGGCCGGCCCTCCTATGGCGTGCCTCATGGGGAGTCCTGCTCCCACTGGGAGTAGGATCCCCCCCTTTCCATGTAGTAGGAGTAGGAGAAGGAAAGGGCCCCCCCTTCCTAGTCCAATTCGGACCAGAGGGGGAGGGGGCGCGCGGCCAGCCCTGGCAGCCCCTCCTCTCTTTCCACTAAGACCAATAAGGTCCATTAAACTCCCCGGGGGGTTCCGGTAACCCCCCCCCCGGTACTCCGGTATATGCCCGAACTTCACTTGAAACCCTTTCGATGTCCAAACATAGTCGTCCAACATATCGATCTTTATGTCTCGACCATTTCGAGACTCCTCGTCATGTATGTGATCAAATCTGGGACTCTGAACTACCTTCGGTACATCAAAACACATAAACTCATAATACCGATCGTCACCGAACGTTAAGCGTGCGGACCCTACGAGTTCGAGAACTAGGTAGACATGACCGAGACATGTCTCCGGTCAATAACCAATAGCGGAACCTGGATGCTCATACTGGTTCCTACATATTCTACGAATATCTTTATCGGTCAAACCGCATAACGATATACATTGTTCCATTTGTCATCGGTATGTTACTTGCCCGAGATTCGATCATCGGTATCTCAATACCTAGTTCAATCTCGTTACTGGAAAGTCTCTTTACTTGTTCTGTAATGCTACATCTCGTAACTAACTCATTAGCTACATTTCTTGCAAGGCTTATAGTGATGTGCATTACCGAGAGGGCCCAGAGATACCTCTCCGATACACGGAGTGACAAATCCTAATCTCGATCTATGCCAACTCAACAAACACCATCGGAGACACCTGTAGAGCATCTTTATAATCACTCAATTATGTTGTGACGTTTGATAGCACACAAGGTATTCCTATGAAAGTGACGAAATGAGAGACTCTCTATCATGAATATCATGGTGCTACTTTGAAGCACAAGTGTGGTAAAGGATAGTGACATTGTCCCTTCTCTCATTTTCTCTCATTTTTTTATTTGGGCCTTTTCTCCTTTTTATGGCCTCTTTTCTTTCCCCCTTTTTTTATTTTTCGTTTGGAGTCTCATCCCGACTTGTGGGGGAATCATAGTCTCCATCATCCTTTCCTCACTGGGACAATGCTCTAATAATGATGATCATCACACTTTTATTTTCTTACAACTCAACAATTACAACTCGATACTTAGAACAAAATATGACTCTATATGAATGCCTCTGGCGGTGTACCAGGATATGCAATGAGTCAAGAGTGACATGTATGAGAGAATTATGAATGGTGGCTTTGCCACAAATACGATGTCAACTACATGGTCATGCTAAGCAATATGACAATGATGGAGTGTGTCATAATAAACGGAACGGTGGAAAGTTGCATGGCAATATATCTCGGAATGGCTATGGAAATGCCATAATAGGTATATGGTGGGTGTATGATACTGGCGAAAGGTGCGCGGCATTTAGAGAGGCTAGCAATGGTGGAAGGAAGAAAAGTGCGTATAATCCATGGACTCAACCTTAGTCATAAAGAACTCATATACTTATTGCGAAAATCTACAAGTTATCAAAGCAAAGTATTACACGCATGCTCCTAGGGGGATAGATTGGTAGGAAAAGACCATCGCTCGTCCCCGACCGCCACTCATAAGGAAGACAATCAATAAATAAATCATGCTCTGACTTCATCACATAATGGTTCACCATACATGCATGCTACGGGAATCACAAACTTTAACACAAGTATTTCTCAAATTCACAACTACTCAACTAGCATGACTCTAATATCACCATCTCCATATCTCAAAACAATTATCAAGTATCAAACTTCTCATAGTATTCAACACACTCATAAGAAAATTTTATTATTAATCTTGATTGCCTAACATAATTAAAGAAAATTACCATGCTGTTTTGTAGGACTCTCAAAATAATCTAAGTGAAGCATGAGATATCAATAGTTTCTATAAAACAATTCCACCACCGTTCTCTAAAAATTATAAGTGAAGTACTACAGCAAAACTATATAACTCAAATGATATAAGCGAAGCACATAGAGTATTCTAACAAATTCCAAATCATGTGTGTCTCTCTCAAAAGGCGTGTACAGAAAGGATGATTGTGTTAAACTAACAAACAAAGACTCAAATAATACAAGACGCTCCAAGCAAAACACATATCATGTGGTGAATAAAAATATAGCTCCAAGTAAAGTTACCGATAAAAGTAGACGAAGGAGGGGATGCCTTCCGGGGCATCCCCAAGCTTTGGCTTTTAGCTGTCCTTAGATTATCTTGGGGGTGCCATGGGCATCCCCAAGCTTAGGCTCTTGCCACTCCTTGTTCCATAATCCATCAAATCTTTACCCAAAACTTGAAAACTTCACAACACAAAACTTAAAGTAGAAAATCTCGTGAGCTCCGTTAGCGAAAGAAAACAAAAGACTACTTCAAGGTACTGTAATGAACTCATTATTTATTTATATTGGTGTTAAACCTACTGTATTCCAACTTATCTATGGTTTATAAACTATTTTACTAGCCATAGATTCATCAAAATAAGCAAACAACACACGAAAAACAGAATCTGTCAAAAACAGAACAGTCTGTAGTAATCTGTAGCTAGCGCAAGATCTGGAACCCCAAAAATTCTAAAATAAATTTATGGAAGTGAGTAATTTATCTATTAATCATATGAAAAAATAATTAACTAAATAGTACTTTCCAAATAAAAATGGCAGCAGTTCTCATGAATGCTAAAGTTTCTGTTTTTTACAGCAAGATTAACAAGACTTTCCCCAAGTCTTCCCAACGGTTCTACTTGGCACAAACACTAATTAAACACAAAAAACACAACCAAAATAGAGGCTAGGTAAATTATTTATTACTAAACAGGATCAAAAATCAAGGAATAAAAATAAATTGGGTTGCCTCCCAACAAGCGCTATCGTTTAACGCCCCTAGCTAGGCATAAAAAGCAAGGATAGATCTAGGTATTGCCATCTTTGGTTTTAGGGAAGAAAAGAGAAAACTTGCTATATATGGAATTAATCTTTCTATTTTGATAAAGCACATGGCTATTAATGGTAGAAGAAAGATTAAGTATGTTACGGAAATTTCTATCTAAGCTAGCCTTCATCTCTTTGATAGATTCGTTTTGGTAAGAGAGCAAAAGAGATGTAGATTCAACTTTCTCATTCATGGGGTGCCCAAATATGGTTTTCATCTTCTCATAAGTGTCCATGACATCCCCTTCAAGAATGCCTTCTTCAAATATAGAATCTAAGACATGCTTAAAAGAATAAGGAAGGGCAATATAAAAGCTTTTTAAGTAAATTTCAATTTGGTATTGAGGCACATAGCTAGCCCTGATCCTTAATAGTCTATACCAAGCATCTTTTAAAGATTCATCAAGTAAATAACGAAAAATTCCAGAATCATCTTCATCAAAATTATTAAGATTCTCATTGATAACTCCGGTAGGTTTTTCCATAGTATCCTTATTTATGAGCTTAGCGAGAATAGAAGGGTTGTCCAAAGTACTAAAACTCGGGAGAGAGCCCCCCAACCCTTTTTGATTCAGACATGGCGGAGGAAAAGCGAGCGAGAAAAAGAGAGGGTGAATAAAATGGCAAGGGTGAAGTGGGGGAGAGGAAAACGAGAGGCAAATGGCAAATAATGTAATGCGGGAGATAAGGGTTGTGATGGGTACTTGGTATGTTGATTTTTGCGTAGACTCCCCGGCAATGGCGCCAGAAATGGCTCGTTGTCGGGAGTCAAATATTAACTTGCGTGAACCTCCCCGGCAACGGCGCCAGAAATCTTCTTGCTACCTCTTGAGCACTGCGTTGGATTTCCTTGAAGAGGAAAGGATGATGCATCAAAGTAGTGTAAGTATTTCCCTCAGTTTTTGAGAACCAAGGTATAAATCCAGTAGGAGGCTACGCGCGAGTCCCTCGTACCTGCACAAAACAAATAACTCCTCGCAACCAACGTGATAAGGGGTTGTCAATCCCTTAACGGTCACTTATGAGAGTGAGATTTGATAGATATGATAAGATAATATTTTTGGTATTTTTGTGATAAAGATGCAAAGTAAAATAAAAGAAAAGTAAAAACCAAAGGAAATAACTAAGTATTGGAGGATTAATATGATGAAGATAGACCCGGGGGCCATAGGTTTCACTAGTGGCTTCTCTCAAGAGCATAAGTATTTTACGGTGGGTGAACGAATTGCTGTTGAGCAATTGACAGAATTGAGCATAGTTATGAGAATATGTAGGTATGATCATGTATATAGGCATCACGTCCGAGACAAGTAGACCGACTCCTGCCTGCATCTACTACTATTACTCCACTCATCGACCACTATCCAGCATGCATCTAGAGTATTAAGTTCATGAAAAGAGACTAACTCCTTAAGCAAGATGACATGATGTAGAGGGATAAATTCATGCAATATGATAAAAACTCCATCTTGTTATCCTCGATGGCAACAATACAATACGTGCCTTGCTGCCCCTACTATCACTGGGAAAGGACACCGCAAGATTGAAGCCAAAGCTAAGCACTTCTCCCATTGCAAGAAAGATCAATCTAGTAGGCCAAAGCAAACTGATAATTCAAAGAGACTTGCAAAGATAACCAATCATACATAAAAGAATTCAGAGAAGATTCAAATATTGTTCATAGATAATCTTGATCATAAACCCACAATTCATCGGTCTCAACAAACACACCGCAAAAATAATATTACATCGAATAGATCTCCACAAGAGAGGGGGAGAACATTGTATTGAGATCCAAAAAGAGAGAAGAAGCCATCTAGATAATAACTATGAACCCGAAGGTCTGAGGTAAACTACTCACACTTCATCGGAGAGGCTATGGTGTTGATGTAGAAGCCCTCCGTGATGGATGCCCCCTCCGGCGAAGCTCTGGAACAGGCCCCAAGATGGGATCTCGTGGATACAGAAAGTTACGGCGGTGGAATTAGGGTTTTGGCTCCGTCTTTGATCGTTTGGGGGTACGTAGGTATATATAGGAGGAAGGAGTACGTCGGTGGAGCAACAGGGGGCCCACGAGGGTGGAGGGCGCGCCTGTGGGGGGTAGGCGCGCCCCCTACCTCATGGCCTCCCTGTTGGTTGCTTGACGTAGGGTCCAAGTCTCCTGGGTCTTGTTCATTCAAAAAATCACGTTCCCGAAGGTTTCATTCCGTTTGGACTCCGTTTGATATTCCTTTTCTTCAAAACCCTAAAATAGGCAAAAAAATAGCAATTCTGGGCTGGGCCTCCAGTTAATAGGTTAGTCCCAAAAATAATATAAAAGTGGTTAATAAAGCCCAATAATGTCCAAAACAGTAGATAATATAGCATGGAGCAATCAAAAATTATAGATACATTGGAGACGTATCATAGAGCATCTTTATAATCACTCAGTTACGTTGTGACATTTGATAGCACACAAGGTGTTCCTCCGGTATTCGGGAGTTGCATAATCTCATAGTCTAAGGAACATGTATAAGTCATGAAGAAAGCAGTAGCAATGAAACTATAACGATCATAATGCTAAGCTAACGAATGGGTCTTGTCCATCACATCATTCTCCTAATGATGTGATCTCATTCATCAAATGACAACACATGTCTATGGTTAGGAAACATAACCATCTTTTATAAAAGAGCTAGTCAAGTAGAGGCATACTAGGGACACTTTGTTTTGTCTATGTATTCACACATGTACTAAGTTTCCGGTTAATACAATTCTAGCATGAATAATAAACATTTATCATGAAATAAGGAAATAAATAATAACTTTATTATTGCCTCTAGGGCATATTTCCTTCAGTCTCTCACTTGCACTAGATTCAATAATCTAGTTCACATCATCATGTGATTTAACACCAATAGTTCACATCTTTATGTGATTAGTTCACATCTACATGTGACTAACACCCAAAGGGTTTACTAGAGTCAATAGTCTAGTTCACATCGCTATGTGATTAACACCCAGAAAGTACTAAGGTGTGATCATGTTTTGCTTGTGAGAGAAGTTTAGTCAACGAGTCTGCCACATTCAGAGCCGCATCTATTTTGCAAATATTCTATGTCTACAATACTCTGGACGAAGCTACTCTAGTTAATTGCTCCCACTTTCAATATGTATCTGGATTGGGACTCAAAGTCATCCAGATCGGTGTCAAAGCTTGCATCGACGTAACTCTTTATGACGAACTCTTTATCACCTCCAAAACTGAGAAATATTTCCTTAGTCCTCTAAGGATAATTTTGACCGCTGTCCAGTGATCTTCTCCTAGATCAAAATTGTACTCCCTTGCCAAACTCAGGGCATGGTATACAATAGGTCTGGTACACAACATGGCATACTTTATAGAACCTATGGTTGATGCATAGGGAATGACTTTCATTCTCTCTCTATCTTCTGTCGTTGTCAGGTTTTGAGTCTTACTCAACTTCACACCTTGCAATACAGGCAAGAACTCTTTCTTTGACTGTTCCATTTTGAACTACTTCAAAAACTTGTCAAGGTATGTACTCATTGAAAAAACTTATCAAGCATCTTGATCTATCTCTATAGATCTTGATGCTCAATATGTAAGCAGCTTCACCGAGGTCTTTCTTTGAAAAAACTCCTTTCAAACACTCCTTTATGCTTTCTAGAAAATTCTACATCATTTTCGATCGTCAATATGTCATTCACATATACTTATCAGAAAGGCTGTAGTGCTCCCACTCACTTTCTTGTAAATGCAGGCTTCACCGCAAGTCTGTATAAAACTATATGCTTTGATCACACTATCAAAGCGTACACTCCAACTTTGAGATGCTTTCACCAGTCCATAAATGGATCACTGGTGCTCAGACACTTTGTTAGCATCTTTTGGATTGACAAAACCTTCTGGTTGTCTCATATACAACTCTTATTTAAGAAATCCATGCAGGTTTGACATCCATTTGCCAAATTTCATAAAATGCGGCAATTGCTAACATGACTCGGACAGACTTTTAAGCATCGATACAAGTGAGAAAATCTCATTGTAGTCAACACCTTGAACTTTTCGAAAACATTTTTGCAACAATTCGAGCTTTGTAGATAGTAACACTACTATCAGTGTTCGTCTTCCTCTTGAAGATCCATTTATTCTCTATGGCTTGCCGATCATCGGGCAAGTCAACCAAAATCCACACTTTGTTCTCATACATGGATCCTATCTCAGATTTCATGGCCTCAAGCCATTTCGCAGAATCTGGGCTCATCATCGCTTCCTCATAGTTCATAGGTTTATCATGGTCTAGTAACATGATTTCTAGAACAGGATTACCATACCACTTTGGTGCGGAACGTATTCTGGTTGACCTATGAGGTTCGGTAGTGACTTGATCTGAAGTTTCATGATCATTATCATTAACTTCCTCACTAATCGCTGTAGGCATCACTCGAACTGATTTCTGTGATGAACTAATTTCCAATTTGGGAGAAGGTACAATTACCTTATCAAGTTCTAGTTTCCTCCTACTCACTTCTTTCGAGAGAAACTCCTTCTCTAGAATGGATCCATTCTTAGCAACGAATATCTTGCCTTCGGATCTGTGATAGAAGGTGTACCCAACAGTTACTTTTGGGTATCCTATGAAGAAACACTTCTCCGATTTGGGTTTGAGCTTATCAGGATGAAACTTTTTCACATAAGCATCGCAATCCCAAACTTTAAGAAATGACAGCTTAGGTTTCTTGCTAAACCACAGTTCATACGGTGTCGTCTCAATGGATTTAGATGGTGCCCTTTTTAACGTGAATGTAGCTGTCTCTAATGCATAACCCAAAAATGATAGTGGTAAATCGGTAAAAAGACATCATAGATTGCACTATATCCAATAAAGTACGGTTATGATGTTCGGACACATCATTATGCTGTGGTGTTCCAGGTGGCATGAATTTATGAAACTATTCCACATTATTTTAATTGAAGACCAAACTCGTAACTCAAATATTCGTCTTCGCGATCAGATCGTAGAAACCTTATTTTCTTGTCACGATGATTTTCCACTTCACTCTGAAATTCGTTGAACTTTTCAAATGTTTCAGACTTATGTTTGATCAATTAGATATACCCATATCTGCTGAAATCATCTGTGAAGGTCAGAAAATAACGATACGCGCCGCGAGCCTCAACACTCATTGGACCGCATACATCAGTATGTATTATTTCTAATAAGTCAGTTGCTCGCTCCATTGTTCCGGAGAACGGAGTCTTAGTCATCTTTCCCATGAGGCATGGTTCACAAGCATCAAGTGATTCATAATCATGTGATTCCAAAATCCCATCAGCATGGAGTTTCTTCATGCGCTTTACACCAATATGACCTAAACGGTAGTGCCACAATTAAGTTGCACTATCATTATTAAGTTTGCATTTTTTGGCTTCAATATTATGAATATGTGTACCACTATGATCGAGATTCAATAAACCATTTATATTGAGTGTATGACCATAGAAGGTTTTATTCATGTAAATAGAACAACAATTATTCTTTGACATAAATGAATAACCGTATTGCAATAAACATGATCCAATCATATTCATGCTCAACGCAAACACCAAATAACATTTATTTTAGGTTCAACACTAATACCGAAGGTAAAGGGAGTGTGCGATGGTGATCTTATCAACCTTGGAATCACTTCCAACACACATCATCACCTCGTCCTTAACTAGTCTCTGTTTATTTTGCAACTCCCGTTTTGAGTTACTACTCTTAGTAACTGAACCAGTATCAAATACCGAGGGGTTGCTATAAACACTAGTAAAGTACACATCAATAACATGTATATCCAATATACCTTTGTTCACTATGCCATCCTTCTTATCCGTCAAGTATCTAGGGCAGTTCCACTTCCAGTGACCATTTCCTTTGAAGTAGAAGCACTCAGTTTCAGGCTTGGGTCTAGCTTTGGGCTTCTTCATGGGAGTGACAACTTGTTTGTCATTCTTCTTGAAGTTCCCTTTATATCCCTTTGCCCTTTTCTTGAAACTAGTGGTCTTGTCAACCGTCAACACTTGATGCTTTTCTTGATTTCTACCTTCGCCGATTTCAGCATCCCGAAGAGCTTGGGAATCGTTTCGTTATCCCTTGCTTATTATAGTTCATCACAAAGTTCTAGTAACTTGGTGATAGTGACTAGAGAACTCTGTCAATCACTATCTCATCAGGAAGATTAACTCCCACTTGATTCAAGCAATTGTAGTACTCAGACAATCTTAGCACATGCTCACTCGTTGAGCTATTCTCCTCCATCTTGTAGGCAAAGTACTGCCAGAGGTCTCATACCTCTTGACACGGTCATGAGTATGAGACAATTTCAACTCTTGGGACATCTTATATGCTCCGTGGTGTTCAAATGTTTTTGAAGTCCCGGTTCTAAGCCATAAAGCATGGCGCACTAAACTATCAAGTAGTCATCATACCGAGCATGCCATACGTTCATAACATATGCATCTGCTCCTGCAATAGGTCCGTCACCTAGTGGTGCATCAAGGACATAATTCTTCTATGCAGCAATGAGGATAATCCTCAGATCACGAGCTATTCTGCATCATTTCTACTAACAACTTTCAACATAGTTTTCTCAAGGAACATATCATAAATAAAACGGGGAAGCTATACGCGAGCAATTGATCTACAACATAGATATGCAAAATACTATCAGGACTAAGTTCATGATAAATTTAAGTTCAATTAATCAGATTACTTATGAACTCCCACTTAGATAGACATCCCTCTAATCATCTAAGTGATCACGTGATCCATATCAACTAAACCATGTCTGATCATCACGTGAGATGGAGTAGTCTTCAATGGTGAACATCTCTATGTTGATCATATCAACTATATGATTCACGTTCGACCTTTCGGTCTCTAGTGTTCCGAGGCCATATCTGCATATGCTAGGCTCTTCAAGTTTAGCCCGAGTATTCTGCGTGTGCAAAACTGGCTTGTACTGTTGTATGTGAACGTAGAGCTTATCACACCCGATCATCATGTGGTGTCTCGGCACGACGAACTGTAGCAACGGTGCATACTCAGGGAGAACACTTATACCTTGAAATTTAGTGAGAGATCATCTTATAATGCTACCGTCAAACTAAGCAAAATAAGATGCATAAATTATAAACATCACATGCAATCAATATAAGTGATATGATATGGCCATCATCATCTTGTGCCTTTGATCTCCATCTCCAAAGCACCATCATGATCACCATTGTCACCGGCTTGACACCTTGATCTCCATCGAAGCATCATTGTCGTCTCGCCAACTATTGCTTCTACGACTATCGCTACCGCTTAGTGATAAAGTAAAGCAATTACATGGTGATTGCATTTCATACAATAAAGAGACAACCAAATGGCTCCTGCCAGTTGCCGATAATTGTGTTACAAAACATGATCATCTCATACAATAAAATTTAGCATCATGTCTTGACCATATCACATCACAACATGCCCTGCAAAAACAAGTAAGACGTCCTCTACTTTGTTGTTGCAAGTTTTACGTGGCTGCTACGGGCTGAGAAAGAACCGTTCTTAC
Organism: Triticum urartu; assembly: GCF_056163025.1. NCBI lineage: Eukaryota > Viridiplantae > Streptophyta > Magnoliopsida > Poales > Poaceae > Triticum > Triticum urartu. Next base: position 83,383,841 of record NC_141878.1, on the reverse strand, counting down.
CTACGCATCAAAAACCACATAGCGGTATAGTGATTGCTTTTTGATCTTCAGAAAGAACCCTGTTCATTGAATCCGATTCAACTAAAGTTGGAGAAACTGACACCCACCAGCCACCTATGTGCGAAGCATGTCAGTAGAACCAGTCTCGCGTAAGCGTACGCGTAATGTCGGTTTGGGCCACTTCATCCCACAATACCGCTGAATCGAGAATCAATTAGTGACGGCAAGCAATATGTATATACCCACGCCCACAACTCCTTTGTGTTCTACTCGTGCATATAACATCTATGCATGAACCTGTCTTTGATAGCACTGTTGGGGAACGTGGTAATTTCAAAAATTTCCTATGCACAGGCCAGATCATGGTGATGCATAGCAATGAGAGGGGAAGGGTGTTTTCCATGTACCCTCGTAGACCGTAAGCGGAAGCGTTATGACAACGCAGTTGATGTAGTCGTACGTCTTCACGATCGACCGATCCTAGTACCGAAAGTACGGCACCTCCACGATCTGCACATGTTCGGCTCGGTGACATCCCACGAACTCTTGATCCGGCTGAGTGTGGAGGGAGAGCTTCGTCAGCACGACGGCGTGATGACGGTGATGATGGTGCTACTGTCGCAGGGATTCGCCTAAGCACTACGATGATATGACCGAGGTGGATTATGGTAGAGGGGGGCACCGCACACGGCTAAGGGATCAATGATCAACTTGTGTGTCTATGGGGTGCCCCCTCCCCCGTATATAAAGGAGTGGAGGAGGGGGAGGGCTGGCCCTCCTATGGCACGCCTCATGGGGAGTCCTACTCCCATCGGGAGTAGGATTCCCCCCCCCCCTTTCCATGTAGTAGGAGTAGGAGAAGGAAAGCCCCCCCCCCTTCCTAGTCCAATTCGGACCAGAGGGGGAGGGGGCGCGCGGCCTGCCCTGGCAGCCCCTCCTCTCTTTCCACTAAGGCCATAAGGTCCATTAAATTCCCCGGGGGGTTCCGGTAACCCCCCCCCCCCCGGTACTCCGGTATATGCCCGAACTTCACTCAGAACCCTTTCGGTGTCCAAACATAGTCGTCCAACATATCGATCTTTATGTCTTGACCATTTCGAGACTCCTCGTCATGTATGTGATCAAATCTGGGACTCTGAACTACCTTCAGTACATAAAAACACATAAACTCATAATACCGATCGTCACCGAACGTTAAGCGTGCGGACCTTACGAGTTCGAGAATTAGGTAGACATGACCGAGACATGTCTCCGGTCAATAACCAATAGCGGATCTTGGATGCTCATATTGGTTCCTACATATTCTACGAATATCTTTATCGGTCAAACCGCATAATGATATACATTGTTCCCTTTGTCATCGGTATGTTACTTCCCCTAGATTCGATCGTCAGTATCTCAATACCTAGTCCAATCTCGTTAGTGGCAAGTCTCTTTACTTGTTCTGTAATGCTACATCTCAAAACTAACTCATTAGCTACATTTCTTGCAAGGCTTATAGTGATGTGCATTACCGAGAGGGCCCAGATATACCTCTCCGATACACGGAGTGACAAATCCTAATCTAGATCTATGCCAACTCAACAAACACCATCGGAGACACCTGTAGAGCATCTTTATAATCACTCAATTACGTTGTGACGTTTGATAGCACACAAGATACTCCTATGAAAGTGACGAAATGAGAGACTCTCTATCATGAATATTATGGTGCTACTTTGAAGCACAAGTGTGGTAAAGGATAGTAACATTGTCCCTTCTCTCTTTTTCTCTCATTTTTTTTATTTGGGCCTTTTCTCCTTTTTTATGGCCTCTTTTCTTTCCCCCTTTTTTTATTTTTCGTCAGGAGTCTCATCCCGACTTGTGGGGGAATCATAGTCTCCATCATCCTTTCCTCACTGGGATAATGCTCTAACAATGATGATCATCACACTTTTATTTTCTTACAACTCAACAATTACAACTCGATACTTAGAACAAAATATGACTCTATATGAATGCCTCCGGCGGTGTACCGGGATATGCAATGAGTCAAGAGTGACATGTATGAGAGAATTATGAATGGTGGCTTTGCCACAAATACGATGTCAACTACATGGTCATGCTAAGCAATATGACAATGATGGAGTGTGTCATAATAAACGGAACGGTGGAAAGTTGCACGGCAATATATCTCGGAATGGCTATAGAAATGCCATAATAGGTATATGGTGCGAAAGGTGCGCGGCATTTAGAGAGGCTAGCAATGGTGGAAGGAAGAAAAGTGTGTATAATCCATGGACTCAACCTTAGTCATAAAGAACTCATATACTTATTGCAAAAATCTACAAGTTATCAAAGCAAAGTATTACACGCATGCTCCTAGGGGGATAGATTGGTAGGAAAAGACCATCGCTCGTCCCTGACCGCCACTCATAAGGAAGACAATCAATAAATAAATCATGCTCCGACTTCATCACATAACGGTTCACCATACGTGCATGCTACGGGAATCAAAAACTTTAACAAAATTATTTCTCAAATTCACAACTACTCAACTAGCATGACTCTAATATCACCATCTCCATATCTCAAAACAATTATCAAGTATCAGACTTCTCATAGTATTCAACACACTCATAAGAAAATTTTATTATTAATCTTGATTGCCTAACATAATTAAAGAAAATTACCATGCTGTTTTGTAGGACTCTCAAAATAATCTAAGTGAAGCATGAGATATCAATAGTTTCTATAAAACAATTCCACCACCGTTCTCTAAAAATTATAAGTGAAGTACTACAGCAAAACTATATAACTCAAATGATATAAGCGAAGCACATAGAGTATTCTAACAAATTCCAAATCATGTGTGTCTCTCTCAAAAGGCGTGTACAGAAAGGATGATTGTGTTAAACTAACAAACAAAGACTCAAATAATACAAGACGCTCCAAGCAAAACACATATCATGTGGTGAATAAAAATATAGCTCCAAGTAAAGTTACCGATAAAAGTAGACGAAGGAGGGGATGCCTTCCGGGGCATCCCCAAGCTTTGGCTTTTAGCTGTCCTTAGATTATCTTGGGGGTGCCATGGGCATCCCCAAGCTTAGGCTCTTGCCACTCCTTGTTCCATAATCCATCAAATCTTTACCCAAAACTTGAAAACTTCACAACACAAAACTTAAAGTAGAAAATCTCGTGAGCTCCGTTAGCGAAAGAAAACAAAAGACCACTTCAAGTTACTGTAATGAACTCATTATTAATTTATATTTGTGTTAAACCTACTGTATTCCAACTTATCTATGGTTTATAAACTATTTTACTAGCCATAGATTCATCAAAATAAGCAAACAACATACGAAAAACAGAATCTGTCAAAAACAGAACAGTCTGTAGTAATCTGTAGCTAGCGCAAGATCTGGAACCCCAAAAATTCTAAAATAAATTTCTGGACGTAACGAATTTATCTATTAATCATCTGAAAAAAGAATTAACTAAATAGTACTTTCCAAATAAAAATGGCAGCAGTTCTCGTGAATGCTAAAGTTTCTGTTTTTTACAGCAAGATTAACAAGACTTTCCCCAAGTCTTCCCAACGGTTCTACTTGGCACAAACACTAATTAAACACAAAAAACACAACCAAAACAGAGGCTAGGTAAATTATTTATTACTAAACAGGATCAAAAAGCAAGGAATAAAAATAAAATTGGGTTGCCTCCCAACAAGCGCTATCGTTTAACGCCCCTAGCTAGGCATAAAAAGCAAGGATAGATCTAGGTATTGTCATCTTTGGTTTTAGGGAAGAAAAGAGAAAACTTGCTATATATGGAATTAATCTTTCTATTTTGATAAAGCACATGGCTATTAATGGTAGAAGAAAGATTAAGTATGTTATGGAAATTTTTATCTAAGCTAGCCTTCATCTCTTTGATAGATTCGTTTTGGTAAGAGAGCAAAAGAGATGTAGATTCAACTTTCTCATTCATGGGGTGCCCAAATATGGTTTTCATCTTCTCATAAGTGTCTACGGCATCCCCTTCAAGAATGCCTTCTTCAAATATAGAATCTAAGACATGCTTAAAAGAATAAGGAAGGGCAATATAAAAGCTTTTTAAGTAAATTTCAATTTGGTATTGAGGCACATAGCTAGCCCTGATCCTTAATAGTCTATAGCAAGCATCTTTTAAAGATTCATCAAGTAAATAACGAAAAATTCCAGAATCATCTTCATCAAAATTATTAAGATTCTCATTGATAACTCCGGTAGGTTTTTCCATAGTATCCTTATTTATGAGCTTAGCGAGAATAGAAGGGTTGTCCAAAGTACTAAATCTCGGGAGAGAGCCCCCCAACACTTTTTGATTCAGACATGGTGGAGGAAAAGTGAGCGAGAAAAAGAGAGGGTGAATAAAATGGCAAGGGTGAAGTGGGGGAGAGGAAAACGAGAGGTAAATGGAAAATAATGTAATGCGTGAGATAAGGGTTGTGATGGGTACTTGGTGTGTTGACTTTTGCGTAGCCTCCCCGGCAACGGCGCCAGAAATGGCTCGTTGTCGGGAGTCAAATCTTAACTTGCGTGAACCTCCCCGGCAATGGCGCCAGAAATCTTCTTGCTCCGCTTGAGCACTGCGTTGGATTTCCTTGAAGAGGAAAGGATGATGCAGCAAAGTAGTGTAAGTATTTCCCTCAGTTTTTGAGAACCAAGGTATCAATCCAGTAGGAGGCTACGCGCGAGTCCCTCGTACCTGCACAAAACAAATAACTCCTCGCAACCAACGCGATAAGGGGTTGTCAATCCCTTCACGGTCACTTACGAGAGTGAGATCTGATACATATGATAAGATAATATTTTTGGTATTTTTGTGATAAAGATGCAAAGTAAAATAAAAGCAAAGGAAATAACTAAGTATTGGAGGATTAATATGATGAAGATAGACCCGGGGGCCATAGGTTTCACTAGTGGCTTCTCTCAAGAGCATAAGTATTTTACGGTGGGTGAACGAATTGCTGTTGAGCAATTGACAGAATTGAGCATAGTTATGAGAATATCTAGGTATGATCATGTATATAGGCATCACGTCCGAGACAAGTAGACCGACTCCTGCCTGCATCTACTACTATTACTCCACTCATCGACCGCTATCCAGCATGCATCTAGAGTATTAAGTTCATGAAAAGAGACTAATGCCTTAAGAAAGATGACATGATGTAGAGGGATAAATTCATGCAATATGATAAAAACTCCATCTTGTTATCCTCGATGGCAACAATACAATACGTGCCTTGCTGCCCCTACTGTCACTGGGAAAGGACACCGCAAGATTGAAGCCAAAGCTAAGCACTTCTCCCATTGCAAGATAGATCAATCTAGTAGGCCAAACCAAACTGATAATTCGAAGAAACTTGCAAAGATAACCAATCATACATAAAAGAATTCAGAGAAGATTCAAATATTGTTCATAGATAATCTTGATCATAAACCCACAATTCATCGGTCTCAACAAACACACCGCAAAAAGAAGATTACATCGAATAGATCTCCACAAGAGAGGGGGAGAACATTGTATTGAGATCCAAAAAGAGAGAAGAAGCCATCTAGCTAATAACTATGGACCCGAAGGTCTGAGGTAAACTACTCACACTTCATCGGAGAGGCTATGGTGTTGATGTAGAAGGCCTCCGTGATGGATGCCCCCTCCGGTGGAGCTCCGGGACAGGCCCTAAGATGGGATCTCATGGATACAGAAAGTTACGGCGGTGGAATTAGGTTTTGGCTCCGTCTTTGATCGTTTGGGGGTACATAGGTATATATAGGAGGAAGGAGTACGTCGGTGGAGCAACAGGGGGCCCACGAGGGTGGAGGGCGCGCCTGTGGGGGATAGGCGCGCCCCCTACCTCATGGCCTCCCTGTTGGTTGCTTGACGTAGGGTCCAAGTCTCATGGGTCTTGTTCGTTCAAAAAATCACGTTCCCGAAGGTTTAATTCCGTTTGGACTCCGTTTGATATTCCTTTTCTTCGAAACCCTAAAATAGGCAAAAAAAACAGCAATTCTGGGCTAGGCCTCCGGTTAATAGGTTAGTCCCAAAAATAATATAAAAGTGGATAATAAAGCCCAATAATGTCCAAAACAGTAGATAATATAGCATGGAGCAATCAAAAATTATAGATACATTGGAGACGTATCATAGAGCATCTTTATAATCACTCAGCTACGTTGTGACATTTGATAGCACACAAGGTGTTCCTCCGGTATTCGGGAGTTGCATAATCTCATAGTCTAAGGAACATGTATAAGTCATGAAGAAAGAAGTAGCAATGAAACTATAATGATCGTAATGCTAAGCTAACGAATGGGTCTTGTCCATCACATCATTCTCCTAATGATGTGATCTCGTTCATAAAATGACAACACATGTCTATGGTTAGGAAACATAACCATCTTTTATAAACGAGCTAGTCAAGTAGAGGCATACTAGGGATACTTTGTTTTGTCTATGTATTCACACATGTACTAAGTTTCTGGTTAATATAATTCTAGCATGAATAATAAACATTTATCATGAAATAAGGAAATAAATAATAACTTTATTATTGCCTCTAGGGAATATTTCCTTCAGTCTCCCACTTGCACTAGAGTCAATAATCTAGTTCACATTGTCATGTGATTTAACACCAATAGTTCACATCTTTATGTGATTAGTTCACAACTACATGTGACTAACACCCAAAGGGTTTACTAGAGTCGATAGTCTAGTTCACATCGCTATGTGATTAACACCCAAAAAGTACTAAGGTGTGATCATGTTTTGCTTGTGAGAGAAGTTTAGTCAACGAGTCTGCCACATTCAGAGCCGCATGTATTTTGCAAATATTCTATGTCTACAATACTCTGCACGAAGCTAGTATAGTTAATTGCTCCAACTTTCAATATGTATCTGGATTGAGACTCAGAGTCATCCAGATCGGTGTCAAAGCTTGCATCGACGTAACTCTTTATGACAAACTCTTTATCACCTCCAAAACTGAGAAATATTTCCTTAGTCCTCTAAGGATAATTTTGACCGCTGTCCAGTGATCTTCTCCTAGATCAAAATTGTACTCCCTTGCCAAACTCAGGGCATGGTCCACAACATGGCATACTTTATAGAACCTATGGTTGAGGCATAGGGAATGACTTTCATTCTCTCTCTATCTTCTGTCGTGGTCAGGTTTTGAGTCTTACTCAACTTCACACCTTGCAACACAGGCAAGAACTCTTTCTTTGACTATTACATTTTGAACTACTTCAAAAACTTGTCAAGGTATGTACTCATTGAAAAAACTTATCAAGCATCTTGATCTATCTCTATAGATCTTGATGCTCAATATGTAAGCAGCTTCATCGAGGTCTTTCTTTGAAAAAACTCCTTTCAAACACTCCTTTATGCTTTCCAGAAAATTCTACATCATTTTCGATCGTCAATATGTCATTCACATATACTTATCAGAAAGGCTGTAGTGCTGCCACTCACTTTCTTGTAAATACAGGCTTCACCGCAAGTCTGTATAAAACTATATGCTTTGATCACACTATCAAAGCGTACATTCCAACTTCGAGATGCTTTCACCAGTCCATAAATGGATCACTGGTGCTCAGACACTTTGTTAGCATCTTTTGGATTGACAAAACCTTCTGGTTGCATCATATACAACTCTTCTTTAAGAAATCCATGCAGGTTTGACATCCATTTTCCAAATTTCATAAAATGCGGCAATTGCTAAGATAACTCGGACAGACTTTTAAGCATCGATACAAGTGAGAAAATCTCATTGTAGTCAACACCTTGAACTTTTCAAAACATTTTTGTGACAATTCGAGCTTTGTAGATAGTAACACTACTATTAGTGTTCGTCTTCCTCTTGAACATCCATTTATTCTCTATGGTTTGCCGATCATCGGGCAAGTCAACCAAAGTCCACACTTTGTTCTCATACATGGATCCTATCTCAGATTTCATGGCCTCAAGCCATTTCGCAGAATCTGGGCTCATCATCGCTTCCTCATAGTTCGTAGGTTTGTCATGGTCTAGTAACATGATTTCCAGAACAGGATTACCGTACCACTTTGGTGTGGAACGTATTCTGGTTGACCTATGAGGTTCGGTAGTGACTTGATCTGAAGTTTCATGATCATTATCATTAACTTCCTCACTAATCGGTGTAGGCATCACTGGAACTGATTTCTGTGATGAACTACTTTCCAATTCAGGAGAAGGTACAATTACCTTATCAAGTTCTAGTTTCCTCCTACTCACTTCTTTCGAGAGAAACTCCTTCTCTAGAAAGGATCCATTCTTAGCAACGAATATCTTGCCTTCGGATCTGTGATAGAAGGTGTACCCAATAGTTACTTTTGGGTATCCTATGAAGACACACTTCTCCGATTTGGGTTTGAGCTTATCAGGATGAAACTTTTTCACATAAGCATCGCAATCCCAAACTTTAAGAAATGACAGCTTAGGTATCTTGCTAAACCACAGTTCATACGGTGTCGTCTCAATGGATTTAGATGGTGCCCTTTTTAACGTGAATGTAGCTGTCTCTAATGCATAACCCAAAAATGATAGTGGTAAATCGGTAAAAAGGCATCATAGATTGCACTATATCCTATAAAGTACGGTTATGATGTTCGGACACACCATTATAATCACTCAGTTACGTTGTGATGTTTGATAGCACACAAGGTATTCCTCCGGTATCCGGGAGTTGCATAATCTCATAGTCTGAGGAACATGTATAAGTCATGATGAAAGCAGTAGCAATGAAACTATAATGCTCATAATGCTAAGCTAACGAATGGGTCTTGTCCATCACATCATTCTCCTAATGATGTGATCCTGTTCATCAAATGACAACACATTTCTATGGTTAGGAAACATAACCATCTTTGATAAACGAGCTAGTCAAGTAGAGGCATACTAGGGACACTTTGTTTTGTCTATGTATTCACACATGTACTAAGTTTCTGGTTAATACAATTCTAGCATGAATAATAAACATTTATCATGAAATAAGGAAATAAATAATAACTTTATTATTGCCTCTAGGGAATATTTCCTTCAAAGCCAGATCCATTCTCTCCAACTTCAAACACCCAAGCGACCAAGTGAAGATGCAGTACAACGGGCCGACCTTCCTTCGTCCGCCTGTCGTGCCAGAGCTGCACTACCCACTGAGCGTGCTCGTGGAGAGGGAGCTCCGTGTGTGGGCGACTTCAAGGTGGAGGGGGTCCGTTGTGCTCACTCGCGCTTTCCTCAGAGCCGGCTATGCCCACCTCCCACGAGGCTCACCTAGGATGTTCACCCTCAACGACGTTCGTGACTGCGACGGCATCCTCCTACTACTCACGGTCACCTTCACCAACCCGTTTGACGCGCGCGAGCTCCTCGGTCAAGTCTTTTGGTGCGGCTGCGAGTCCATCTTCTTCACGGTGTACAACATCTTCACCAACCACGAGAGCATCTTCCCCACTCCAGGCCAGATGCACTCCCTTCCCTACGATGAGGAGGAGGAGGTGTGAAGTTGAAGATGGTGTTGAAGGGCCGTGCGGCCAAGGTGGAATAAGGAGGTCAACATGAAGATGTTCAAGAAGGGGTGTGAGCCCGGAGTCAAGCTCGTCATGTTTTAGTTTTATTGTTTTTATTTTGTTGCTTTTCTATGTCGTGTGTGTCGTGTCGTGTCGTGTGTGCCGTGTCGTGTCGTGTCCGTGAACTTATCTATGGGTACCCATCTATGTAAGGGTACAGTGTGTTGCATCTTATCTATCCAAGTTATTATGTGTGTTAAAAAATGTTCGTGCCCAAACATATCATTTATTGCCTAAACCAAGTCATGAACTAACATGCAAATTTATTCCCTTTAAATCCTAAACCAAGTGCCACTCTAACCAAAATCATGTGGCAGTGCAAACATACGTTTCAACCCTCCAAAATTTTAGTGCAAAACAAAGGAAAACCACTCTCACGTGGGTGCAAACATTCAGTACAAACAAATGGTCTCACTATGTATACCTTCCTTCCCTACCCATGTCAAAGTCTTTCCGTCTGTCCTAGTGGTTACCAGCGCAGCCCTAAACGCCACAATCCCACGCTGTCCTGGGTTCGAGTCCCCAGCCGCACCAATTTTTTGTGCATTTTCCACCCTTCATTTTTTAGACAAATTATTTTTTTCTCAATGTAATGCCCTTAAAAATGTTCATTAATTTTGGCACCAAGTGTAAACCTCTAGCAGAGCTAAGGCACATTTTCCATGACATTTTGGTCTTTGATTTAAATCATGGTATATTTGAATTGGAGTAATTAAATTGCTATTAAATATTTAACAATTCCAGAAAAATTCTAAAATTAATTGTTTGGCTCTGGAATAATTCAATTAGCTTCCACAAAAAGTTTTAGCATTATGATTTACTGCCTAAATTAAATCAGAATAGTAAACAGAAAACACGGAAGAGAACCCCGGAATGGGCCTAATTGGATGTCGTTGGCCCATTAGCCTAGCCGGCACTTGGCTCTACGCTCTGAATTTGGGCCACAGAGGAACCTTTTTTTTGAAAGAAAGGCAGAGCAGAGAGCTGCATTTCATTGATCAAAAGTTTCTGAATTCCTCATTTCTTCTTCCTTTTTTCAACATATTTAAATGTTGGTCACTTCTTCTATTTTTTCAACATTTAAACAACTTTGACCAACATTTAAACTAGGTGAATTTCTCATACAATTTCAAGTTTACAAATTCCTCCATAATTCATGTCTTTCCATACATTTTCAACATTACAACCAGTGCGATTACCATACCTACAAATGCCCAAAAGTAATTGCAAACGGGTATTGGTATTTTTTCTTGATCTTTAAGCTTCCTAACCTTCCTCTTCAACATCCTAAGCTCAACAGCTAGCTCTCTGTCAGTGCATGCTTCGCCCTCCATCTCTTCTTCCAGAGCTCGTGCTGCGGCCACTGCCATTCGTGGCAGCATGTGCAACCATTCTTCATGCTCTTGTTGCAGTTCATTCATCAGAGTCTTGGCCAGAGCATCGACCCAAAGAAAGAAGTGTTGCGGAACGTAGCAATAATTCCCCTTTTAGGACTCTCCCCTTTTTCTCTTCTCTTGGCGCATGGGCCTCTTGGGGCTGGTGCCCTTGGCCCATATAGGCCAAGGCGCACCCCCTACAGCCCATGTGGCCCTCCGGGGCAGGTGGCCCCACCCGGTGGACCCCTGGGACCCTTCCGGTGGTCCCGGTACAATACCGGTGACCCCGAAACTTGTCCCGATGGCCGAAATAGCACTTCCTATATATAATTCTTTACCTCCGGACCATTCCGGAACTCCTCGTGACGTCCGGGATCTCATCCGGGACTCCGAACAACTTTCGTGTTACCGCATACTAATATCTCTATAACCCTAGCGTCACCGAACCTTAAGTGTGTAGACCCTACGGGTTCGGGAGACATGCAGACATGACCGAGACGTTCTCCGGTCAATAACCAACAGCGGGATCTGGATACCCATGTTGGCTCCCACATGTTCCACGATGATCTCATCGGATCAACCACGATGTCAAGGACTTAATCAATCCCGTATTCAATTCCCTTTGTCTAGCGGTACGATACTTGCCCGAGATTCGATCGTCGGTATCCCGATACCTTGTTCAATCTCGTTACCGGTAAGTCTCTTTACTCGTTCCGTAACACATCATCCCGTGATCAACTCCTTGATCACATTGTGCACATTATGATGATGTCCTACCGAGTGGGCCCAGAGATACCTCTCCGTTTACACGGAGTGACAAATCCCAGTCTCGATTCGTGCCAACCCAACAGACACTTTCGGAGATACCTATAGTGCACCTTTATAGTCACCCAGTTACGTTGTGACGTTTGGTACACCCAAAGCATTCCTACGGTATCCGGGAGTTGCACAATCTCATGGTCTAAGGAAATAATACTTGACATTAGAAAAGCTTTAGCATACGAACTACACGATCTTTGAGCTAAGATTAGGATTGGGTCTTCTCCATCACATCATTCTCCTAATGATGTGATCCCGTTATCAATGACATCTAATGTCCATGGTAAGGAAACCGTAACCATCTATTGATCAACGAGCTAGTCAACTAGAGGCTTACTAGGGACATGGTGTTGTCTATGTATCCACACATGTAGCTGAGTTTCCTATCAATACAATTCTAGCATGGATAATAAACGATTATCATGAACAAGGAAATATAATAATAACTTATTTATTATTGCCTCTAGGGCATATTTCCAACAGTCTCCCACTTGCACTAGAGTCAATAATCTAGTTCACATCGTCATGTGATTAACACTCACAGGTCACATCGCCATGTAACCAACATCCAAAGAGTTTACTAGATTCAATAATCTAGTTCACATCACTATGTGATTAACACTCAATGAGTTCTGGGTTTGATCATGTTGCTTGTGAGAGAGGTTTTAGTCAACGGGTCTAAACCTTTCAGATCCGTGTGTGCTTTACAAATCTTTATGTCATCTCCCAGATGCAGCTACCACGTTCTATTTGGAGCTTTTCCAAATAACTGTTCTACTTGGAGCTATTCTAAATTGTTGCTCCATTATATGTATCCGGTATCTCTACTCAGAGCTATCCGGATAGGTGCTAAGCTTGCATCGACGTAACCCTTTACAACGAACTCTTTTGCCACCTCCATAATCGAGAAAATTCCTTAGTCCACTAGTTGCTAAGAATAACTTTGACCGCTGTCCTGTGATCCATTCTTGGATCACTCTTGTACCCCTTGACTGACTCAAGGCAAGACACACTTCAGGTGTGGTACACAGCATAGCATACTATAGAGCCTACGTCTTAAGCATAGGGGACAACCTTCGTCCTTTCTCTCTATTCTGCCGTGGTCGAGCTTTAAGTCTTAACTTCATACCTTACAACTCAGGCAAGAACTCCTTCTTTGACTGGTCCATCTTGAACACCTTCAAGATTATGTCAAGGTATGTGCTCATTTGAAAGTACCATTAAGCGTTTTGATATATCCTTATAGATCTTGATGCTCAATGTTCAAGTAGCTTAATCCAGGCTTTCCATTGAAAAACACTTTCCAAATAACCCTATATGCTTTCCAGAAATTCTACATCATTTCTGATCCATAACATATACTCATCAGAAATTCTATAGTGCTCCCACTCACTTCTTTGGAAATACAAGTTTCTCATAAACTTTGTATAAACCCAAAATCTTTGATCATCATCAAAGCATACATTCCAACTCCGAGATGCTTACTCCAGTCCTTAGAAGGATTGTTGGAGCTTTGCATACTTATTAGCATCTTTCAGGATTGACAAAAACCTTCCGGTTGTATCATATACAACCTTTCCTCAAGAAAATCGTCGAGGAAACAATGTTTTGACATCCTATCTGCAAGATTTCATAAATAATGCAGTAATCGCTAATATAATTCCAACAGACTCTTAGCATCTCTACGAGTGAGAAAGTCTCACCGTAGTCAACTCCTTGAACTTGTCGGGAAACACCTTAACGACAAGTCGAGCTTTCTTAATGGTGACACTTACCATCATTGTCTGTCTTCCTTTTAAAATCCATCTGTACTCAAGAGCCTTACGACCATCAAGTAGTTCTTCCAAAGTCTACACTTTGTTTTCATACATGGATCCTCTCTCGGATTATATGGCCTCGAGCCATTTATCGGAATCCGGGCCCACCATCGCTTCTCCATAGCTCGTAGGTTCATTGTTGTCTAGCAACATGACTTCCAAGACAGGATTACGTACCACTCTGAAGTAGTACGCATCCTTGTCATCCCACGAGGTCTGGTAGTGACTTGATCTGAAGTTTCATGATCACTATCACAAGCTTCCACTTCAATTGGTGTAGGCGCCACAGGAACAACTTCCTATGCCCTGCCACACACTAGTTGAAGAGACGGTTCAATAACCTCATCAAGTCTCCACCATCCTCCCACTCAATTCTTTCGAGAGAAACTTTTCCTCGAGAAAGGACCCGATTCTAGAAACAATCCCTTATTGCTTTCGAATCTGAGACAGGAGGTATACCCAACTGTTCTGGGTGTCCTATGAAGATGCATTTATCCTCTTTGGGTTCGAGCTTATCAGCCTGAAACTTTTTCACATAAGCGTCGCAGCCCCAAACTTTTAAGAAATGACAGCTTAGGTTTCCCTAAACCATAGTTCATACGGTGTCATCTCATCGGAATTACGTGGTGCCCTATTTAAAGTGAATGTGGTTGTCTCTAATGCCTAACCCATAAACTATCGTGGTAATTCGATAAGAGACATCATGTTATGCATCATATCCAATAGGGTGCAGTTATGATGTTCGGACACACCATCACACTATGGTGTTCCAGGCTGTATTAGTTGTGAAACAATTTCCACAATGTCTTAATTCTGTGCCAAACTCGTAATTCAGATATTCATCTCTATGATCATATCATAGATATTTTATCCTCTTGTCACGACGATCTTTCAACTTCACCCTGAAATTACTTGAACCTTTCAATAATTCAGACGCGTGATTCATCAAGTAAATATACTCAATATCTACTCAAATCATCTGTGAAGTAAGAACATAACGATATCCACTACACGCCTCAACACTCATTGGACTGCACACATCAAAATGTATTTCTTCCAACAAGTTGCTTTCTAGTTCCATTTTACTGAAAACGAGGCTTTCAGTCATCTTGCCCATGTCGTATGATTTGCATGTCTCAAGTGATTCAAAACCAAGTGAGTCCAAACGATCCATTTGCATAGAGTTTCTTCATGCATATCTACCAACAAACATGGTTCGCATGTCTGAATCCTTTCAAAAATGAGTGAGTCCAAAGATCCATCAACATGGAGCTTCTTCATGCGTTTTATACCGATATGACTTACGTGGCAGTGCCACAAGTAGGTGGTACTATCATTACTATCTTTTGGCATGAACATGTGTAACACTACGATCGAGATTCAATAAACCATTCATTTCAGGTGTAAGACCATTGAAGGTATTATTCAAATAAACAGAGTAACCATTATTCTCCTTAAATGAGTAACCGTATTGCGGTAGACGTAATCCAATCATGTCTATGCTCAACGCAAACACCAAATAACAATTATTTAGGTTTAACACCAATCTCAATGGTAGAGGGAGCGTGCGATGCTTGATCATGTCAACATTGGGAACACTTCCAACACATATCGTCAGCTCACCTTTAGCTAGTCTCCGTTTATTCCGTAGCTTTTATTTCGAGTTACTAACACTTAGCAACCGAACCGGTATCTAATACCCTGGTGCTACTAGGAGTACTAGTAAAGTACACATCAACACCATGTATATCCAATATACTTCTATCGACCTTGCCAGCCTTCTCATCTACCAAGTATCTAGGGTAATTCTGCTCCAGTGGCTGTTCCCCTTATTACAGAAGCACTCAGTCTCGGGTTTGGGTTCAACCTTGGGTTTCTTCACTAGAGCAGCAGCTGAATTGCCGTTTCATGAAGTATCCCTTTGTGCCCTTGCCCTTCTTGGAACTAGTGGTTTCACCAACCATCAACAATTGATGCTCCTTCTTGATTTCTACTTTTGTGGTGTCAAACATCGCGAATATCTCAAGGATCATCATATATGTCCCTGATATATTATAGTTCATCACGAAGCTCTAGCAGGTTGGTGGTAATGACTTCGGAGAACTACCACTATTTCATTTGGAAGATCAACTCCCACTTGATTCAAGCGATTGTTGTACTCAGACAATCTGAGCACAAGCTCAACAATTGAGCTTTTCTCCCTTAGTTTGCAGGCTAAGAAAATCGTCGGAGGTCTTATACCTCTTGACGTGGGCACGAGCCTGAAATCCCAATTTCAGCCCTCGAAACATCTCATATGTTTCGCGATGTTTCAAAACCGTCTTCGGTGCCTCAACTCTAAGTCGTTTAACTGAACTATCACGTAGTTATCAAAATGTGTATGTCAGATGTTCGCAACATCCACAGACAACTTTCGAGGTTTAGCACACTGAGCGGTGCATTAAGGACATAAGCCTTCTATGAAGCAATGAGGACAATCCTCAGTTTACGGACCTAGTCCGCATAATTGCTACTATCAACTTTCAACTAAATTTTCTCTAGGAACATATCTAAACAGTAGAACTGAAGCGCGAGCTATGACATAATTTGCAAAGATCTTTTGACTATGTTCAGGATAATTAAGTTCATCTTATGAACTCTCACTCAGATAGACATCCCTCTAGTCATCTAAGTGATTACATGATCCGAGTCAACTAGGCCGTGTCTGATCATCACGTGAGACGGACTAGTCATCATCGGTGAACATCTTCATGTTGATCGTATCTACCATACGACTCATGCTCGACCTTTCGGTCTTCTGTGTTCCGAGGCCATGTCTATGCACATGCTAGGCTCGTCAAGTTAACCCTAAGTGTTTTGCATGTGTAAAACTGTCTTACACCCATTGTATGTGAACGTAAGGATCTATCACACCCGATCATCACGTGGTGCTTCGAAACGACGAACTTTAGCAACGGTGCACAGTTAGGGGAGAACGCATTCTTGAAATTGTAATGAGGGATCATCTTATTTACTACCGTCGTTCTAAGTAAACAAGATGCAAAAACATGATAAACATCACATGCAATCAAATAGTAGTGACATGATATGGCCAATATCATATAGCTCCTTTGATCTCCATCTTGGGGCTCCATGATCATCTTGTCACCGGCATGACACCATGATCTCCATCATCATGATCTCCATCATCGTGTCTTCTTGAAGTTGTCTCGTCATCTATTACTTCTACTACTAAGGCTAACGCTTTAGCAATAAAGTAAAGTAATTACATGACGTTTAAGTTGACACGCAGGTCATAAATAAATAAAGACAACTCCTATGGCTCCTGCCGGTTGTCATACTCATCGACATGCAAGTCGTGATACCTATTACAAGAACATGATCAATCTCATACATCACATATATCATTCATCACATCCTTTTGGCCATATCACATCACATAGCACACCCTGCAAAAACAAGTTAGACGTCCTCTAATTGTTGTTTGCATGTTTTACGTGGCTGCTATGGGTTTCTAGCAAGAACGTTTCTTACCTACGAAAAACCACAACGTGATATGCCAATTGCTATTTACCCTTCATAAGGACCCTTTTCATTGAATCCGATCCGATTAAAGTGGGAGAGACAGACACCCGCTAGCCACCTTATGCAACTAGTGCATGTCAGTCGGTGGAACCAGTCTCACGTAAGAGTACGTGTAAGGTCGGTCCGGGCCGCTTCATCCCACGATGCCGCCGAATCAAGATTGGATTAGTAACGGTAAGCATATTGAACAAAATCAACGCCCACAACTACTTTGTGTTCTACTCGTGCATAGAAACTACGCATAGACCTAGCTCATGACGCCACTGTTGCGGAACGTAGAAATAATTTAAAATTTTCCTACGTGTCACCAAGATCAATCTATGAAGTTATCTAGCAACGAGGGAGGAGTGGATCTACATACCCTTGTAGATCGCGCGCGGAAGCATTCAAGAGAACGGGGTTGATGGAGTCGTACTCGTCGTGATCCAAATCACCGATGATCCTAGCGCCGAACGGACGGCACCTCCGCGTTCAACACACGTACGGAGCAGCGACGTCTCCTCCTTCTTGATCCAGCAAGGGGGGAGGAGAGGTTGATGGAGATCCAGCAGCACGACGGCGTGGTGGAAGTAGCGGGATTCCAACAGGGCTTCGCTAAGCGCTGCGGGAGGAGGGAGATGTGTCACGGGAGGGAGAGGGAGGCGCCAGGCCCTAGGTATGGTTGCTCCTCCTTTTCCCCACTATATATAGGGCCAAGGGAGAGGGGGGAGGCGCAGCCCTTGCCCCTTCCTCCAAGGAAGGGTGCGGCCAAGGGGGGGGAGGAGTCCATCCTCCCCAAGGCACCTCGGAGGTGCCTTCCCCTTTTAGGACTCTCCCCTTTTTCTCTTCTCTTGGCGCATGGGCCTCTTGGGGCTGGTGCCCTTGGCCCATATAGGCCAAGGCGCACCCCCTACAGCCCATGTGGCCCTCCGGGGCAGGTGGCCCCACCCGGTGGACCCCTGGGACCCTTCCGGTGGTCCCGGTACAATACCGGTGACCCCGAAACTTGTCCCGATGGCCGAAATAGCACTTCCTATATATAATTCTTTACCTCCGGACCATTCCGGAACTCCTCGTGATGTCCGAGATCTCATCCGGGACTCCGAAAAACTTTCGTGTTACCGCATACTAATATCTCTATAACCCTAGCGTCACCGAACCTTAAGTGTGTAGACCCTACGGGTTCGGGAGACATGCAGACATGACCGAGACGTTCTCCGGTCAATAACCAACAGCGGGATCTGGATACCCATGTTGGCTCCCACATGTTCCACGATGATCTCATCGGATCAACCACGATGTCAAGGACTTAATCAATCCCGTATTCAATTCCCTTTGTCTAGCGGTACGATACTTGCCCGAGATTCGATCGTCGGTATCCCGATACCTTGTTCAATCTCGTTACCAGTAAGTCTCTTTACTCGTTCCGTAACACATCATCCCGTGATCAACTCCTTGATCACATTGTGCACATTATGATGATGTCCTACCGAGTGGGCCCAGAGATACCTCTCCGTTTACACGGAGTGACAAATCCCAGTCTCGATTCGTGCCAACCCAACAGACACTTTCGGAGATACCTATAGTGCACCTTTATAGTCACCCAGTTACGTTGTGACGTTTGGTACACCCAAAGCATTCCTACGGTATCCGGGAGTTGCACAATCTCATGGTCTAAGGACATGATACTTGACATTAGAAAAGCTTTAGCATACGAACTACACGATCTTTGAGCTAAGCTTAGGATTGGGTCTTCTCCATCACATCATTCTCCTAATGATGTGATCCCGTTATCAATGACATCTAATGTCCATGGTAAGGAAACCGTAACCATCTATTGATCAACGAGCTAGTCAACTAGAGGCTTACTAGGGACATGGTGTTGTCTATGTATCCACACATGTATCTGAGTTTCCTATCAATACAATTCTAGCATGGATAATAAACGATTATCATGAACAAGGAAATATAATAATAACTTATTTATTATTGCCTCTAGGGCATATTTCCAACAAGAAGCATGTCACCTGCATGAACGCCAAACAGATCAACCCATTGCTCAAAGATCCCGACCACGAAAATGGTGCAATTGCCCCGATTCTTACCCCATTCTCGCTGCACATGTAGAACAGACGATTCTGGTTCCTCGGTGTGTGAGAAACCCTCTGATCAACGCCCTCCCAGCACTGCGGACAGACAAAGATAGGCATGTCCACATGCGCCCGGCTCTGCATCCGCGAGGTGGCGCGGGAGCTTGAGGAAGAAATGGAGCTCGAAGCCAAAGGGGATCTCAACGCCGCCGCGCCCTCCATAGCTAGCTTCCCACCGCCGTGCTCTCTCTCTCTCCGTGGTCACCACCATGCTCTCTATCGCCGTGGTCACTGCCGCTATCTGTCACCCGCTTATATAGCACACCCGCAACGACTCTCTGCTCAAGGGCTCTCTGTTGGGTCCCACAAGCCACGCGTGCAACGGTCTGATCGTCTACGGCGTCTCTGTCGCCTAGTCCCACCTATAAGGGCCGAGTCAAAAGGTTGACCTGACAGAGACGGCAGAGTTCACAGAACGAGTTGGTGCGCACGGACTAGGGGCAAAACTGAGCACGATTCGCATCTGAGGGCAAAACTGAGCACATGGACACCACTAAGGGCAAAAGGATAATTAACCCTTAGATATGTGGGTGGACCGATGCTTAGGTGTTATTCTTACTTGAACCAACCTCCTACTTATGATTAACCCCCTCGCAAGCATCCGTAACTACGAGAAAAGTATTAAGATATTAAGAATAAATTCTAACATAGCACAAAACTTTTGGATCCAATCGGTCCCTTACGGAATATCACATAAACTAGTGTTTAAGCTTCTGTCACTCTCGCAACCCATCATCTAATTACTACTCCACAATGCATTCCCTTAGGCCCAAATATGGTGAAGTGTCATGTAGTCGACGTTCACATGACACCACTAAGGGGATCACAACATACATACCATCAAAATATCGAACATATATCAAGTTCACATGATTACTTGCAACAAGATTTCTTCCGTGACCTCAAGAACAAAAGTAACTACTCACAAATGATAATCATGCTTAAGATTAGAGGGGTATTAAATAGCATATTGGATCTAAACATATAATCTTCCATCAAATAAACCATATAGTAATCAACTAAAAGATGTAATCAACACTACTAGTCACCCACAAGTACCAATCTATAGTTCCGGTACAAAGATTGAACACAAGAGATGAACTAGGGTATGAGATGAGATGGTGCTGTTGAAGATGTTGATGGAGATAGCCCTCCCCAAGATGGGAGAGTTGTTGGTGATGATGATGACAATGATTTTCCCCTCTGGGAGGGAAGTTCCCCTGGCGGAATCGCTTCGTCGGAGGGAAAAAGTGCTCCTGCCCAAGTTCCGCCTCGAGATAGCGGCGCTTAGTCTCGAAAGTTTTCTCCTTATTTTTTCTAGGTCAAAATGACTTATATACCAGAAGATGAGCAGCGGAGGTGGGCTGGGCTGAGCACAACCCACCAGGGCGTGCCCTAGTGTCTTGTGCTCACCAGGTGGCCCCCCTCCGGTAGTTATTTGCTCCATCATTTCTTATTTATTCCATAAAATTCCTCGTGAAGTTTCAGCTCATTTGGAGTTGTGCAGAATAGGTAGTCTGACGTTGCTTTTTCAGGTCTAGATTTCTAGCTGCCGGAATTCTCCCTCTTTGTGTGAACTTTGCATATTATGAGAGAAAAGGCATTAGAGTTACTCCAAAAAGCATTATCATGCATAAAACAATATAAATAACAGTAGGTAAACATGATGCAAAATGGGCGTATCAGTGTACAAGTTCATGAGCAACGGCTCGATGGCCGACCTGCTGTTCAGGGGTGCTGCCTCGACGCCTCCGTGGTCTGACCGCCTTGGCATCACGCTCGATGTAGCCTGGGGTCTGCACTACCTCTACGATGAGCTCAGCAGTCGCGTGATCCACTGTGACATCAAGCCGCAGAACATCCTCATAGACGCGGCCGGCACGACAAAGATCGTCGGCTTTGGGCTCGCTAAATTGCTCCAACCTGATCAGACACACACTTTCACTGGTGTCCGCGGCGCGCGTGGGTACCTGGCCCCCGAGTGGTACATGGGCATGGGCCTTGTCACAGCGAAGGTTGATGTGTACAGCTACGGCGTGGTGCTGCTCGAGATCATGACGTGCAGGAGGAGCATGGAAATGGAGGAGGTCGGCGAGGAACAAACCCACATGGAGCTGGTGTATGAGTGCCCTACTGAAGGGTGAGGTGAAGAGGGCCATGAAAAGCAAGGAGGAGGTCGATACGGTGGCCGTGGAGCGGGTGGTGAAGGTTGGGCTCTTGTGTGTGAAGGAGAGCCTGAGTCGAGGCCGTCCATCAAAACCGCCATCTTAATGCTAGAAGGACATCTAGACGTACCATTTCCTTCGCCCCCGGCTTCCTAGCTAGTGATCAACTTCCATATATATCACCCAGGTCACTGGGAACATGATGAACAACTCGGATATCAAATGCAGATGCCGTTAAAATCGGTGGAGTCCAAAAAATGGTACAAAATACAACAAACACGGTATACTATTAATTTTGAACATTTTTTCTGAAAAAGGGATATATTAAACCCTCAAGGAAACAAGAAATTTTGGTTTGCTAAGCGTTAAGAAGCATGTAGGAAGGCGAGAAAGCTCCTTCGCGGATGCGCTATTGGAACTCTCGATCGAGCATCACACGTTGGTCGTTGTCCTGCTTCCATGTATTGGCGATCCAAAATTCTCTCCCCCCATGAATTCTAATGGTGTTGCAAACTCGATTCGCCATTCTTCATGTCCCGGCAAAATTTTGGGATCAAAAGCTTTTATGATGCATCATGACAGCTTATGTGATCATGCATAATAGAATCATAGAAGACGAGCGAGGTCAGCGAGAGGACTTTCAATATGAGAATGAGAGCAGGAAAAGTTACATAGCTCATGTGAGCCCAAGAAGGGATGTACATCATCTTTAGATATTTCTTCAAGTGCATGGACAGATTGAAGACCGTGTGAGGCATGAACAACTTTGTGATGACCTTGTGGAGTACTTGTGGGAGCTACATGGGCGTTGAACTTCTTCATGATTACTTTGAAATTATGATGAATTATAAGTGTTTGAGAAAAACAATATTTGATTTCTTTTGATGACAATTGGTTTTGTATATGTATGTATGCACTAGTATAGAGAGAAACAGGAAAAACAAATTACAGAGAGATGTTTATAAGGAGACCGCTACAGCCGCCCACCTTCTCTCCCAATAAATTTATTGTGAGAGCCCCTAAACACACTTATTAGGAGAGAATTTTGAGGAGACTGCTGGAGATGCTCTTGGTGATTTGTTGGTAAAAGTTTTATATGTACGAATTGTTTATCACATTATTACCCCACTGATCACATTATATATGATGTCTTGCGGGTAGGACTTGGGAGAAACCTTATTGTTGTGACCATGTGAAATTGAATAAAGTTTAATATTTTCGGTGTTGTTATTCCCTAGTGGTGTTGTGCGAGCATGGATTGCATATCAATTCATCTTTATGGGCCTAGAGGACAGCATTATGTGATAAATTTGCTTGGGATGAATGGCTGGAGTGACAGATATTATCGTGTCCTGAGTTTGTGAAGTAATTGCATGAGGAGTATTGATAACCCACAAGTATAGGGGATTGCAACAGTTTTCGAGGGTAGAGTATTCAACCCAAATTTATTGATTCGACACAAGGGGAGCCAAAGAATATTCTCAAGTATTATCAACTGAGTTGTCAATTCAACCACACCTGGAAACTTAATATCTACAGCAAAGTATTTAGTAGTAAAGTAATATGACAGTAGTGGCAATGGTAGCAAAAGTAATATTTTTGGGTTTTATAGTGATTGTAACAGTAGCAACGGAAAAGTAAATAAGCGAAGAACAATGTATGAAAAGCTCGTAGGCATTGGATCGGTGACGGAGAATTATGTCGAATGCGATCGATCATGCAACAGTTATAACATAGGGTGACACAGAACTAGCTCCAGTTCATCAATGTAATGTAGGCATGTATTCCGAATATAGTCATACGTGCTTATGGAAAAGAACTTGCATGACATCTTTTGTCCTACCCTCCCGTGGCAGCGAGTTCCTATTGGAAACTAAGGGATACTAAGGCCTCCTTTTAATAGAGTACCGGACCAAAGCATTAACACATAATGAATACATGAACTCCTCAAACTACGGTCATCACCGGTAATGGTCCCGATTATTGTCACTTCGGGGTTAACGGGTCATAACACATAATAGGTGACTATAGACTTGCAAGATAGGATCACGAACTCACATATATTCATGAAAACATAATAGGTTCAGATCTGAAATCATGGCACTCGGGCCCTAGTGACAAGCATTAAGCATAGCAAAGTCATAGCAACATCAATCTCAGAACATAGTGGATACTAGGGATCAAACCCTAACAAAACTAACTCGATTACATGATAAATCTCATCCAACCCATCACCGTCCAGCAAACCTACGATGGAATTACTCACACACAGCGGTGAGCATCATGAAATTGGTGATGGAGGAAGGTTGATGATGACGATGGTGACGGATTCCCCTCTCCGGAGCCCCGAACGGACTCTAGATCAGCCCTCCCAAGAGAGTTTAGGGCTTGGTGGCGGCTCCGTATTGTAAAACGCGATGAATCCTTCCCTCTGATTTTTTTTCTCCCCGAACATGAATATATGGAGTTGGAGTTGAGGTCGGTGGAGCGTCAGGGGACCCATGAGGCAGGGGGCGCGCCCAGGGGGTAGGCGCCCCCACCCTCGTGGACAGGGTGTGGGCCCCCTAACATGGATTCTTCTTCCAGTATTTTTTATATATTCCAAAAATAATCTCCGCTGATTTTCAGGTCATTCCGAGAACTTTTATTTCTGCACAAAAATAACACCATGGCAATTCTGCTGAAAACAGTGTCGGTCCGGGTTAGTTCCATTCAAATAATCCAAGCTAGAGTCCAAAACAAGGGCAAAAGTGTTTGGAAAAGTAGATACGACGGAGACGTATCAACTCCCCCAAGCTTAAACATTTGCTTGTCCTCAAGCAATTTAGTTGATAAACTAAAAGTGATAAAGAAAAACTTTTACAAACTCGGTTTGCTCTTATTGTTGTAAATATGTAAAGCCAGCATTCAGGTTTTCAACAAAGATTATGAACTAACCATATTCATAATAACATTTAGGTCTCATGTTTACTCATATCAATGGCATAATCAACTAGCGAGCAATAATAATAAATCTCGGATGACAACACTTTCTCAAAACAATCATAATATGATATAATAAGATGGTATCTCGCTAGCCCTTTCTGAGACCGCAAAACATAAATGCAGAGCACCTTTAAAGATCAAGGACTGACTAGACATTGTAATTCATGGTAAAAGAGATCCAGTCACAGTCATACTCAATGTAAACTAACAGTAATGGATGCAAATGATAGTGGTGCTCTCCAACTGGTACTTTTTAAAAAGAGGATGATGACTCAACATAAAAGTAAATGGATAGGCCCTTCGCAGAGGGAAGCAGGGATTTGTAGAGGTGCTAGAGCTCGATTTTGAAATAGAGATGAATAATATTTTGAGCGGTATACTTTCATTGTCAACATAACAACCGAGGGGTCTCGATATCTTCCATGCTACACACATTATAGGCAGTTCCCAAGCAGAATGGTAAAGTTTATACTCCCCCACCACCAACAAGCATCAATCATGGCTTGCCCGAATCAATGGGTGCCTCCAACTAACATCAATCCTGGGGGAGTTTTGTTTGCAATTATTTTGATTTGATTTGAGCATGGGACTGGGCATCCCGGTGTGAAGGAAATATGCCCTAGAGGCAATAATAAAGTTATTATTTATTTCCTTATTTCATGATAAATGTTTATTATTCATGCTAGAATTGTATTAACCGGAAACATAATACATGTGTGAATACATAGACAAACAGAGTGTCACTAGTATGCCTCTACTTGACTAGCTCGTTAATCAAAGATGGTTATGTTTCCTAACCATAGACAAAGGAGTTGTTATTTGATAAACGGGATCACATCATTAGTTGAATGATCTGATTGACATGACCCATTCCATTAGCTTAGCACCCGATCGTTTAGTATGTTGCTATTGCTTTCTTCATGACTTATACATGTTCCTATGACTATGAGATTATGCAACTCCCGTTTGCCGGAGGAACACTTTTGGTGCTACCAAATGTCACAACGTAACTGGGTGATTATAAAGGAGCATTACAGGTGTCTCCAAAGGTAGATGTTGGGTTGGCGTATTTCGAGATTAGGATTTGTCACTCCGATTGTCGGAAAGGTATCTCTGGGCCCTCTCGGTAATGCACATCACATAAGCCTTGCAAGCATTACAACTAATGAGTTAGTTGCGAGATGATGTATTACGGAACGAGTAAAGAGACTTGCCGGCAACGAGATTGAACTAGGTATCGGATACCGACGATCGAATCTCGGGCAAGTAACATACCGATGACAAAGGGAACAAAGTATGTTGTTATGCGGTCTGACCGATAAAGATCTTCGTAGAATATGTAGGAGCCAATATGGGCATCCAGGTCCCGCTATTGGTTATTTACCGGAGATTTGTCTCAGTCATGTCTACATTGTTCTCGAACCCGTAGGGTCCGCACGCTTAAGGTTACGATGACAGTTATATTATGAGTTTATGCATTTTGATGTACCGAAGGTTGTTCGGAGTCCGAGATGAGATCACGGACATGACGAGGAACTCCGGATTGGTCCGGAGATAAAGTTTGATATATATGATAATAGTGTTTGGTCACCAGAAGGGTTCCGGAAATCACCGGAAGGGGTTCCGGATGTTTCCCGAAATGTTTGGGTACGAGAACACTTTATTTGGGCCAAAGGGGAAAGCCCACAAGGTTTTTGGAAAGCGCAAAAGGAAGTTTTGCGGAGTCCAGGGGCCAGACGCCAGGGTCCCTGGCGTCTGGGTCCAGACGCCGGGAACCCTGGCGTCTGGCCCTGGAGTCCGAGAAGGACTCTTGCCTTTCGGGTGAAACCGACTTTGTGGAGGCTTTTACTCCAAGTTTCGACCCCAGGGCTCAACATATAAATAGAGAGGCAGGGCTAGCACCAAAGACACATCAAGAAACACAAGTTGATCCACGTGATCTATTCCTTAGCCGTGTGCGGTGCCCCCAGCCACCATATTCCTCGATAATACTGTAGTGGAGTTTAGGCGAAGCCCTGCTGCTGTAGTACATCAAGATCGTCACCACGCCGTCGTGCTGACGGAACTCTTCCCCGACACTTTGCTGGATCGGAGTCCGGGGATCGTCATCGAGCTGAACGTGTGCTCGAACTCGGAGGTGACGTAGTTTCGGTGCTTGATCGGTTGGATCGCGAAGACGTACGACTACTTCCTCTACGTTGTGTCATCGCTTCCGCAGTCGGTCTGCGTGGGTACGTAGACAGCACTCTCCCCTCTCGTTGCTATGCATCACATGATCTTGTGTGTGTGTAGGAAATTTTTTGAAATTACTATGAAACCCAACAGTGGCATCCGAGCCTAGGTTATTTATGTTGATGTTATATGCACGAGTAGAACACAAGTGAGTTGTGGGCGATATAAGTCATACTGCCTACCAGCATGTCATATTTTGGTTCGGCGGTATTGTTGGATGAAGCGGCCCGGACCGACATTACGCGTACACTTACGCGAGACCGGTTCTCCCGACGTGCTTTGCACATAGGTGGCTTGCGGGTGACAGTTTCTCCAACTTTAGTTGAACCGAGTGTGGCTACGCCCGGTCCTTGCGAAGGTTAAAACGGAGTCTATTTGACAAACTATCGTTGTGGTTTTGATGCGTAGGTGAGATTGGTTCTTGCTTAAGCCCGTAGCAGCCACGTAAAACTTGCAACAACAAAGTAGAGGACGTCTAACTTGTTTTTGCAGGGCATGTTGTGATGTGATATGGTCAAAACGTGATGAGATATAAATTGTTGTATGAGATGATCAAGTTTTGTTAAAGTTATCGGCAACTGGCAAAACCTTATGGTTGTCTCTTTATTGCATAATATGCAAGCGCCAAATAATTGTTTTACTTTATCACTATGCGATAGCAATAGTTGCAAGAGCAATAGTTGGCGAGACGATCGTGTGACGACACATTGATATAGATCAAGATGATGGAGATCATGGTGTCATGCCAGTAACGATAGAGATCTTGACAGTACTTTGGACATGGAGATCAAAGGCGCAAGATGATGATGGCCATATCATGTCACATATTTTGATTGCATATGATGTTTATCTTTTATGCATCTTATCTTGCTTTGATTGACGGTAGCATTATAAGATGATCTCTCACTCAATTATCAAGAAGTGTTCTCCCTGAGTATGCACCGTTGCGAAAGTTCTTCGTGCTGAGACACCACGTGATGATCGGGTGTGATAGGTTCTACGTTCAAATACAACGGGTGCAAAACAGTTGCACACGCGGAATACTCAGGTTATACTTGACGAGCCAAAGCATATACAGATATGGCCTCGGAACACGGAGACCGAAAGGTCGAGCGTGAATCATATAGTAGATATGATCAACATAACGATGTTCACCATTGAAAACTACTCCATCTCACGTGATGATCGGTTATGGTTTAGTTGATTTGGATCACGTGATCACTTAGAGGATTAGAGGGATGTCTATCTAAGTGGGAGTTCTTAAGTAATATGATTAATTGAACTTAAATTTATCATGAACTTAGTCCTGGTAGTATTTTGCAAATTATGTTATAGATCAATAGCTCGCGTTGTTGCTTCCCTATGTTTATTTTGATATGTTCCTAGAGAAAATTGTGTTGAAAGATGTTAGTAGCAATGATGCGGATTGGATCCGTGATCTGAGGTTTATCCTCATTGCTGTACAGAAGAATTATGTCCTTGATGCACCGCTAGGTGACGGACCTATTGCAGGAGCAGATGCAAACGTTATGAACGTTTGGCTAGCTCAATATGATGACTACTTGATAGTTTAGTGCACCATGCTTAACGGCTTAGAATCGGGACTTCAAAGACGTTTTGAACGTCATGGAGCATATGAGATGTTCCAGGAGTTGAAGTTAATATTTCAAGCAAATACCCGAGTTGAGAGATATGAAGTCTCCAACAAGTTCTATAGCTAAAAGATGGAGGAGAATCGCTCAACTAGTGAGCATGTGCTCAGATTGTCTGGGTACTACAATTGCTTGAATCAAGTGGGAGTTAATCTTCCGGATAAGATAGTGATTGACAGAATTCTCTAGTCACCATCACCAAGTTAGTAGAACTTCGTGATGAACTATAATATGCAAGGGATAACGGAAACAACTCCCAAGCTTTTCATGATGATGAAATCGATGAAGGTAGAAATCAAGAAAGAGCATCAAGTGTTGATGGTTGACAAGATCACTAGTTTCAAGAAAAGGGCATAGGGAAGAAGGGGAACTTCAAGAAGAATGGAAAGCAAGTTGCTGCTCAAGTGAAGAAGCCCAAGTCTGGTCCTAAGCCTGAGACTAAGTGCTTCTACTGCAAAGGGACTGGTCACTGGAAGCGGAACTACCCCAAGTGATTGGCGGATAAGAAGGATGGCAAAGTGAACATAAGTATATTTGATATACATGTTATTGATGTGTACTTTACTAGTGTTTATAGCAAACCCTCAGTATTTGATACTAGTTCAGTTGCTAAGATTAGTAACTCGAAACGGGAGTTGCAGAATAAACAGAGACTAGTTAAGGGTGAAGTGACGATGTGTGTTGGAAGTGGTTCCAAGATTGATATGATCATCATCGCACACTCCCTATAATTTCAAGATTAGTGTTGAACCTAAATAAGTGTTATTTGGTGTTTGCGTTGAGCATGAATATGATTTGATCATGTTTATTGTAATACGGTTATTCATTTAAAGAGAATAAATTGTTGTTCTGTTTATATGAATAAAACCTTATATGGTTACACACCCAATGAAAATAGTTCGTTGGATCTCGATCGTAGTGATACACATAATCATAATATTGAAACCAAAAGATGCAAAGTTAATAATGATAGTGCAACTTATTTGTAGCACTGCCATTTAGGTCATATTGGTGTAAAGCGCATGAAGAAACTCCATGCTGATGGGCTTTTGGAATCACTTGATTATAAATCAGTTGATGCTTGCGAACCATGCCTCATGGGCAAGATGACTAAGACTCTGTTCTTCGGAACAATGGAGCGAGCAACAAGATTTGTTGGATATCATACATACTGATGTATGTGGTCCGATGAATATTGAGGCTCGCGACAAGTATCATTATTTTCTGATCTTCACAGATGATTTGAGCAGATATGAGTATATCTACTTGATGAAACATAAGTTTGAAACATTTGAAAAGTTCAAAGAATTTCAGAGTGAAGTGAAAAATCATCGTAACAAGAAAATAAAGTTTCTACGATCTGATCGTAGAGAAGAGTATTTGAGTTACGAGTTTGGCCTTCAGTTAAAAACAATGTGAAATAGTTTCACTACTCATGCCACCTGGAACACCACATTGTAATGGTGTGTCCGAACGTCATAACCGTACTTTATTGGATATAGTGCAATCTATGATGTATCTTACCGATCTACCACTATCGTTTTGGGGTTATGCATTAGAGACAGCTGCATTCATGTTAAATAGGGCACCATCAAAATCCGTTGAGACGACGCCTTATGAACTGTGGTTTGGCAAGAAACCAAAGTTGTCGTTTCTGAAAGTTTGGGGCTGCGATGCTTATGTGAAAAAGCTTCAACCTGATAAGCTCGAACCCAAATCGGAGAAATGTGTCTTCATAGGATATCCAAACGAAACTATTGGATACACCTTCTATCACAGATCCGAAGGCAAGACTTTTGTTGCTAAATTCGGAAACTTTCTAGAGAAGGAGTTTCTCTTGAAAGAAGTGAGTGGGAGGAAAGTAGAAAACTTGATAAGGTAATTGTACCTTCTCCTTTATTGGAAAGTAGTTCATCACAGAAATTTGTTCCTGTGACTCCTACACCAATTAGTGAGGAAGCTAATGATGATGATCATGTAACTTCAGATCAAGTTACTACCGAATCTTGTAGGTACACCAGAGTAAGATCCGCACCAGAGTGGTACGGTAATCCTGTTTTGGAAGTCATGTTACTAGACCATGACGAACTTGCGAACTATGAGGAAGCGATGATGAGCCCAGATTCCGCGAAATGGTTTGAGGCCATGAAATCTGAGATATGATCCATGTATGAGAACAAAGTATGGACTTTGATGGATTTGCCCGATGATCGGCAAGCCATAAAAATAAATGGATCTTCAAGAGGAAGACAGACGCTGATAGTAGTGTTACTATCTACAAAGCTAGAATTGTCGCAAAAAAGTTTTCGACAAGTTCAAGGTGTTGACTACGATGAGAGATTCTCACTCGTATCTATGCTTAAAGTCTGTCCGAATCATGTTAGCAATTGCCGCATTTTATGAAATCTGGCAAATGGATAAACAAAACTGAATTCCTTAATGGATTTAAAGAAGAGTTGTATACGATGCAACTAGAAGGTTTTGTCAAATCCGAAAGGTGCTAACAAAATGTGCAAGCTCCAGCGATCCATCTATGGACTGGTGCAAGCATCTCGGAGTTGGAATATACACTTTGATGAGTTGATCAAAGCATATAGTTTTATACAGACTTGCGGTGAAGCCTGTTTTTACGAGAAAGTGAGTGGGAGCACTACAGCATTTCTGATAAGTATATGTGAATGACATATTGTTGATCGGAAATAATGTAGAATTATTCTATAAAGCATAAAGGAGTGTTTGAAAGGAGTTTTTCAAAGAAAAACTTCGGTGAAGCTGCTTACATATTGAGCTTCAAGATCTATAGAGATAGATCAAGACGCTTGATAAGTTTTCTCAATGAGTACATACCTTGACAAGATTTTGAAATAGTTCAAAATGGAGCAGTCAAAGAAAGAGTTCTTGCCTGTATTACAAGGTGTGAAGTTGAGTAAGACTCAAAGCCCGACCATGGCAGAAGATAGAAAGAGAATGAAAGTCATTCCCTATGCCTTGGCCATAGGTTCTATAAAGTATGTCATGCTGTATACCAGATATATTGTATACCCTGCACTGATTTGGCAAGGGAGTACAATAGTGATCTAGGAGTAGATCACTGGACAGCGGTCAGAATTATCCTTAGTAAAATAAGGATATGTTTCTCGATTATGGATGTGACAAAAGGGTTCGTCGTAAACGGTTACGTCGATGCAAGTTTTTGACACTAATCCAGATGATTCTAAGTCTCAATATGGATACATATTGAAAGTGGGAGCAATTAGCTAGAGTAGCTCCATACAGAGCATTGTAGACATAGAATTTTGCAAAATACATACGGATCTGAATTTGGCAGGCCCGTTGACTAAGATTCTCTCACAAGCAAAACATGATCACACCTTAGTACTCTTTGGGTGTTAATCACATAGCAATGTGAACTAGACTACCGAATCTAGTAAACCCTTTGGGTGTTGGTCACATGACGATGTGAACTATGGGTGTTAATCACATGATGATGTGAACTATCGATGTTAATCACATGGTGATGTAATCTAGATTATTGACTCTAGTGCAAGTGGGAGACTGAAGGAAATATGCCCTAGAGGCAATAATAAAGTTATTATTTATTTCCTTATTTCATGATAAATGTTTATTATTCATGCTAGAATTGTATTAACCGGAAACATAATACATGTGTGAATACATAGACAAACAGAGTGTCACTAGTATGCCTCTACTTGACTAGCTCGTTAATCAAAGATGGTTATGTTTCCTAACCATAGACAAAGGAGTTGTTATTTGATTAACGGGATCACATCATTAGTTGAATGATCTGATTGACATGACCCATTCCATTAGCTTAGCACCCGATCGTTTAGTATGTTGCTATTGCTTTCTTCATGACTTATACATGTTCCTATGACTATGAGATTATGCAACTCCCGTTTGCCGGAGGAACACTTTGGGTGCTACCAAATGTCACAACGTAACTGGGTGATTATAAAGGAGCATTACAGGTGTCTCCAAAGGTAGATGTTGGGTTGGCGTATTTCGAGATTAGGATTTGTCACTCCGATTGTCGGAAAGGTATCTCTGGGCCCTCTCGATAATGCACATCACATAAGCCTTGCAAGCATTACAACTAATGAGTTAGTTGCGAGATGATGTATTACGGAACGAGTAAAGAGACTTGCCGGCAATGAGATTGAACTAGGTATGGGATACCGACGATCGAATCTCGGGCAAGTAACATACCGATGACAAAGGGAACAATGTATGTTGTTATGCGGTCTGACCGATAAAGATCTTCGTAGAATATGTAGGAGCCAATATGGGCATCTAGGTCCCGCTATTGGTTATTGACCGGAGATTTGTCTCAGTCATGTCTACATTGTTCTCGAACCCGTAGGGTCCGCACGCTTAAGGTTACGATGACAGTTATATTATGAGTTTATTAATTTTGATGTACCGAAGGTTGTTCGGAGTCCGAGATGAGATCACAGACATGACGAGGAACTCCGGAATGGTCCGGAGATAAAGTTTGATATATATGATAATAGTGTTTGGTCACCGGAAGGGTTCCGGAAATCACCGTAAGGGGTTCCGGATGTTTCCCGAAATGTTTGGGTACGAGAACACTTTATTTGGGCCAAAGGGGAAAGCCCACAAGGTTTTTGGAAAGCGCAAAAGGAAGTTTTGCGGAGTCCAGGGGCCAGACGCCAGGGTCCCTGGCGTCTGGGTCCAGACGCCGGGAACCCTGGCATCTGGCCCTGGAGTCCGAGAAGGACTCTTGCCTTTCGGGTGAAACCGACTTTGTGGAGGCTTTTACTCCAAGTTTCGACCCCAGGGCTCAACATATAAATAGAGAGGCAGGGCTAGCACCAAAGACACATCAAGAAACACAAGTTGATCCACGTGATCTATTCCTTAGCCGTGTGCGGTGCCCCCAGCCACCATATTCCTCGATAATACTGTAGCGGAGTTTAGGCGAAGCCCTGCTGCTGTAGTACATCAAGATCGTCACCACGCCGTCATGCTGACGGAACTCTTCCCGACACTTTGCTGGATCGGAGTCCGGGGATCGTCATCGAGCTGAACGTGTGCTCGAACTCGGAGGTGCCATAGTTTTGTTGCTTGATCGGTTGGATCACGAAGACGTACGACTACTTCCTCTACGTTGTGTCATCGCTTCCGCAGTCGGTCTGCGTGGGTACGTAGACAGCACTCTCCCCTCTCGTTGCTATGCATCACATGATCTTGCGTGTGTGTAGGAAATTTTTTGAAATTACTACGAAACCCAACACGGTGACCAGCCATTTTCTCGTGAGTGAGGAGCAGAGTCCACTCCTCTTGAGAATAACCCGCCTAGCATGGAAGATACAGACAGCCCTAGTTGATCAGCTATTCGAGCATACAAAACAGAATGTTTATTTGAAGGTTTATAGTTTGGCACATACAAATTTACTTGGAACGGCAGGTAGATACCGTATATAGGTAGGTATGATGGACTCATATGTAATAACTTTGGGGTTTATGGAGTTGGATGCACAAGCAGTATTCCCGCTTAGTACAAGTGAAGGCTAGAAAGAGACTAGGAAGCGACCAGCTAGAGAGCGACAAAAGTCATGAACATGCATTAAAATTAATCAACACTGAATGCAAGCATGAGTAGGATATAATTCACCATGAACATAAATATCGTAGAGGCTATGTTGATTTTGTTTCAACTACATGCGTGAACATGTGCCAAGTCAAGCCACTCTAATTGTTCAAAGGAGGATACCACCCTATCATACCACATCACAACCATTTTAATAGCATGTTGGCACGCAAGGTAAACCATTATAAACTCCTAGCTAATTAAGCATGGCATAAGCAACTATAATCTCTAATTATCATTGCAAACATGTTTCATTCATAATA
The DNA here is from genome assembly GCF_056163025.1 of Triticum urartu. Lineage (NCBI taxonomy): Eukaryota > Viridiplantae > Streptophyta > Magnoliopsida > Poales > Poaceae > Triticum > Triticum urartu. The sequence goes on along the minus strand of NC_141878.1, from coordinate 83,349,578 downwards.
GGCTGAATCAGGAACGATGAACTAATCATATTTACAAAAACAAGAGAGGTCGAGTTCATACCATCTTTTCTCATCTCAATCAGTTCATCATATATCGTCATTATTGCCTTTCACTTGCACGACCGAACGGTGTGAATAATAATAATAATAATAATAATAATAATAATAATAATAATGCACGTGCATTGGACTAAGCTGGAATCTGCAAGCATTCAATTCAAGGGAGAAGACAAGGTAATATGGACTCTTTGTCAAATCAACAATAATGCATAAAAGAGCCACTCAACATTTTCATCGTGGTCTTCTCCTCTCGACCCTCAAGGAAAAGAAAGGAAATAAAACTATTTACACGGGAAAGCTCCCAACAAGAAAAAGAAGAATGAGAAATCTTTTTGGGTTTTCTTTTTAATTACTACTACTACAGGCATGGAAAGTAAACTAGCTAAAAGCTACAACTAATTTTTTTGGTTTTTCTTAAGGTTTTTCAAACACACAAGAAGAAAGCTTAAAAATAAAATAAACTAGCATGGATGATACAATGAAAAAGTATGAGTACCGACAACTGGCATGAGTGTGTGAACATAAATGTAATGTCGGTGAGAAATACGTACTTCCCCAAGCTTAGGCTTTTGGCCTAAGTTGGTCTATGCCCATGGATCAAAGTTGTAGCTAGGGTCGTATTGAGATGCAGCGGCAATTGCCTCATGAGCTGCAGCTTGGAGGCGAGCTGCCTTCGTCCTCCTATCGTACTCGCTCGCCTCCTCCCTGGTTATAACATATCTCCCTTTTGCCTGAAAGTCAAAGAAAGTAGGAGCAGAGAGAGCGACATGATAGGTACGTCGTCTGTCAAAGATTAATCAGTACTGGAGGGACTGACCGTTCCTCTCAACAAACTGATGATGAACCATAGCATTATAATCTAGATAAGCAGGAGGCAACTCAATATCATATCCACGTATGGGTACCCCAAGAAAATTAGCTGAACAGGTTGCGTAAATTCCACCGAACAAATCTCCATTAATATTGTTATTATGCAACCTACGTGCAACAATGGCCCCCAAGTTATATTGTCTATCTCCTAATACAGCACTCTTGAGAACACTAAGATCCGGAACACACATATGACATGCCTCATCCTTACCGTTTATGCATCTACCTATAAAGAGAGCAAAATAATGTATAGCAGGAAAATGAATGCTCCCTATGGTAGCTTGTGTTATCTCCCTAGATTCCCCCACAGTTATACTAGCAAGAAAGTATTTATATTCAGATTTGCGAGGCTCACTAGCACTACCCCACTGAGGGAGTTTATAAGCAGTATTAAAATCTTCTAAGTCCATGGTATAAGATTTATCATAAAGACCAAATAGGACATTGTGAGAGTTGCGCGATGATGTAAATTTAAACCTTCTCACAAAGGAATCAGTTAAATAGAGGTACTGACGGCACTTATCTGCCATGAAGCTCTCAAGATCGGCGTTACGTACATATGCTTCAAATTCCTCCTTAATCCCTGCCCGAACCATGAAGTCCTCTGACGGCCATTCACAAGGCCGCACTTGAGCATCTCTTGGTAGTTCATTGTCCGGCTCACGTATTGCGGGCCTTGGGCCTTGCTTCCTTGAGGAACCACCTTGGTACATTTTCCTAAACATATTTCTTCCTCTGAAAAATTTCTGAATTTTTTAGTAACTTAAAATAAAAGTGAACCAAACTCAACAAAATTGATAGCAACTACTCCTACAAGTGTCTGGAGGCTATATCGTGCATTAAAACTACTTTTGAGCACATAATTTTGACATGCAAGCTCAAGAACAAGGGCACCTAAGCAGCAAAAATTTGCAATAAATAAAGCACTAGAACAAAAACTAATTGGACCATTGGAGGAGTCACATGCCAAAGGACAACCCCCCAAAGCAGTTTTGTGAATGGAGCTTTGAGCAAGGAGATCGAAAATGGCAGCAAGATGAGCAAGAACTCAGGTTTGAGCTGGTTGGTGGTTTTTTTGGGAGGAAGAAGGAGTGTGTGGTGGCTGGAATAAGTGGAGGGGACCCACATGGGGTCCATGAGGCAGGGGGACACGCCCAGGGGGGTGGGCGCGCCCTCCACCCTCGTGGGCACGTGGCTACTCCCCCTGATGTGTTCTCAGTGCCAGATATTCTCAAATATTCTAGAAAAAATCATATTTAATTTTCAGGGCATTTGGAGAACTTTTATTTCTGGGATATTTTTTATTGCATGGATAACTCATAAAACAGACCGAAAATACTATTTTTGCTTTATTTAATATAAATAACAGAAAGTAAAAGGAGGGTACAGAGAGTTGTGTTTTCTAACTTCATACATCTCATGCTCATCAAAAGGAATCTACTAACAAGATTGATCAGGTCTTGTTAACAAACTCATTTCGAATAACATGAAACCGGAGAAATTTCGAATAACACTAGGTTACCTCAACGGGGATATGCACATCCCCAACAATAAGAATATCATATTTCTTCTTGACAGTAGGAAGAGGAAATTCAAAACCTCCAATAGTGATTGTTGAAATTATTCCAATAGAATTGATATTGTGGACTTGAGGTTGTTTCCTCAGAAAGTGTACCGTATGCTCATTATCATTAACATGAAAAGTGACATTGCCTTTGTTGCAATCAATAACAGCCCCTGCAGTATTCAAAAAGGGTCTACCAAGGATAATCGACATACTATCGTCCTCGGGAATATCAAGAATAACAAAGTCCGTTAAAATAGTAACGTCTGCAACCACAACAGGCACATCCTCACAAATACCGACAGATATAGCAGTTGATTTATCAGCCATTTGCAAAGATATTTCGATAGGTGTCAACTTATTCAAATCAAGTCTACGATATAAAGAGAGAGGCATAACATTAACACCGGCTCCAAGATCACATAAAGTAGTTTTAACATAGTTTCTTTTAATGGAGCGTGGTATAGTTGGTACTCCGGGATCTCCAAGTTTCTTTGGTATTCCACCCTTAAAAGTGTAATTAGCAAGCATGGTGGACATTTCAGCTTCCGGTATCTTTCTTTTATTTGTAACAATATCTTTCATGTACTTAGCATAAGGGTTCATTTTAAGCATATCAGTCAAACGCATACGCAAAAACATAGGTCTAATCACTTCAGCAAAGCACTCAAAATCATCATCATCCTTTTTCTTGGATGGTTTAGGAGGAAAAGGCATGGGTTTCTGAACCCATGGTTCTCTTTCTTTACCGTGCTTCCTAGCAACGAAGTCTCTCTTATCATAACGTTGATTCTTTGATTGTGGGTTATCAAGATCAACAGCAGGTTCAATCTCTACATCATTATCATTGCTAGGTTGAGCATCAACATGAACATCATCATTAACATTATCACTAGGTTCATGTTCATTACCAGATTGTGTTTCAGCATCAAAAATAGAAATATCATTGGGGTTCTCAGGTGTGTCAACAACAGGTTCACTAGAAGCATGCAAAGTCCTATCATTTTTCTTTTTCTTCCTCTTAGAAGGACTAGGTGTATCAACATTAGTTCTCTGAGAATCTTGCTCAATTCTCCTAGTGTGGCCCTCAGGATACAAAGGTTCCTGAGTCATTTTACCCCCTCTAGTCATAACTCTAACAGCATTATCATTTTTCTTATTGTTTAACTCATTGAGCAAATCATTCTGAGCTTTAAGTACTTGTTCTACTCGAGTGGTAACCATAGAAGCATGTTTACTAATAAGTTTAAGTTCACATTTAACACTAGCCATATAATCACTCAAGTGTTCAAGCATATCATCATTGCATTTCAATTGTCTACCAACATAAGCATTGAGGTTTTCTTGGTTAACCATAAAGTCATCAAACTCATCCAATCATTGGCTAGCAAACTTAGTAAATGGAAATTCACATTTATCAAATCTATAGAGAGAATTTACCTTTACTACCTGTGTCGGGTTATCCAGACCATGTATTTCTTCAATAGGTGGTAAATTCTTAACATCTTCAGATTTAATACCTTTTCTTTCATAGATTTCTTTGCCTCTTGCATATCTTTAGGACTGAGAAATAGAATACCCCTTTTCTTCGGAGTTGGCTTAGGAGTTGGTTCAGGAAGTGTCCAATTATTTTCATTAGTCAGCATATTATTCAATAGCAATTCAGCTTGATCAACAGTTCTTTCCCTGAAAACACAACCAGCACAACTATCCAGGTAGTCTCTGGAAGCATCGGTTAGTCCATTATAAAAGATATCAAGTATTTCATTTTTCTTGAGAGGATGATCAGGCAAAGCATTAAGTAATCAGAGAAGCCTCCCCCAAGCTTGTGGGAGACTCTCTTCTTCAATTTGCACAAAATTATATATTTCTCTTAAGGCAGCTTGTTTCTTATGAGCGGGGAAATATTTAGCAGAGAAGTAATAAATCATATCCTGGGGACTACGCACACAACCAGGATCAAGAGAATTAAACCATGTTTTAGCATCACCCTTTAATGAGAACGGAAATAACTTAAGGATATAATAATAGTGAGTTTTCTCATCATTAGTGAATAGGGTGGCTATATCATTTAATTTAGTAAGATGTGCCACAACAGTTTCAGATTCATAGCCATAGAAAGAATCAGATTCAACCAAAGTAATTATCTCAGGATCGACAGAGAAATCATAATCCTTATCAGTAATAAAGATACGTGAAATAGTAAAAGAGGGGTCATATTTCATTCTAGCATTCAAAGACTTTTCTTTAAGCTTAGCTAATAATTTCTTAAGATCAGATCTATCATTGCAAGCTAAGAAGTCTCTAGCAGTTTCTTCATCCATAACATGACCCTCAGGAACAACAGGCAATTCATATCTAGGGGGAGAATCTTCATCATCACTTTCATCAATATTATCAGTTTCAATAATTTCATTCTCTCTAGTCCTAGCAAGTTGTTCATCAAGAAATTCACCTAGTGGCACAGTATTATCAAGCATAGAAGTAGTTTCATCAAAAGTATCATGCAAAGCAGAAGTGGCATCATCAATAACATGCGACATATCAGAATGACTAGCAGGTGTAGGTGTCGCAAGTTTACTCAAAACAGAAGGTGAATCAAGTGCAGAGCTAGATGGCAGCTCCATACCTCCCCTCGTAGTTTAGGGGAAAATCTTGGTTCTTTGATCTTTCAAGTTCTTCATAGTGATAATCAGATATAAATCCCAAGTGACTCAAAGGAAAGAGCTATGTTCCCCGGCAACGGTGCCAGAAAATAGTCTTGATAACCCACAAGTATAGGGGATCGCAACAGTTTTCGAGGGTAGAGTATTCAACCCAAATTTACTGATTCAACACAAGGGTAGCCAAAGAATATTCTCAAGTATTAGCAGCTGAGTTGTCAATTCAACCACACCTGGAAACTTAATATCTGCAGCAAAGTATTTAGTAGCAAAGTGATATGATAGTAGTGGTAATGATAGCAAAAGTAATATTTTGGGGTTTTATTGTGATTGTAACAGTAGCAACAAAAAAGTAAATAAGCGAAGAACAATGTACGAAAAGCTCGTGGGCATTGGATCGGTGATGGAGAATTATGTCGGATGCGATCGATCATGCAACAGTTATAACATAGGGTGACACGGAACTAGCTCCAGTTCATCAATGTAATGTAGGCATGTATTCTGAATATAGTCATACGTGCTTATGGAAAAGAACTTGCATGACATCTTTTGTCCTAACCTCCCGTGGCAGCGGGGTCCTATTGGAAACTAAGGGATATTAAGGCCTCCTTTTAATAGAGCACCGGACCAAAGCATTAACACATAGTGAATACATGAACTCCTCAAACTACGGTCATCATCGGTAATGGTCCTGATTATTGTCACTTCAGGGTTAACGGATCATAACACATAATAGGTGACTATAGACTTGCAAGATAGGATCACGAACTCACATATATTCATGAAAACATAATAGGTTCAGATCTGAAATCATGGCACTCGGGCCCTAGTGACAAGCATTAAGCACAGCAAAGTCATAGCAACATCAATCTCAGAACATAGTGGATACTAGGGATCACACCCTAACAAAACTAACTCGATTACATGATAAATCTCATCCAACCCATCACTGTCCAGCAAGCCTACGATGGAATTACTCACACACGGCGGTGAGCATCATGAAATTGGTGATGGAGGAAGGTTGATGATGACGATGGCGACGGATTCCCCTCTCCAGAGCCCCGAACGGACTCTAGATCAGCCCTCCCGAGAGAGTTTAGGGCTTGGCGGCGGCTCCATATCGTAAAACGTGATGAATCCTTCTCTTTGATTTTTTTTCTACCCGAACACGAATATATGGAATTGGAGTTCAGGTCGGTGGAGCGTCAGGGGGCCCACGAGGCAGGGGGACGCGCCCCCACCCTCGTGGCCTCCTCGAAGCTTCCCTTACGTGGATTCTTCTTCCAGTATTTTTTATATATTCAAAAAATAATCTCCGTTGATTTTCAGGTCATTCCGAGAACTTTTATTTCTGCACAAAAATAACACCATGGCAATTCTGCTGAAAAGAGCGTCAGTACGGATTAGTTCCATTCAAATCATGCAAGTTAGAATCCAAAACAAGGGCAAAAGTGTTTGGAAAAGTAGATACGACAAAGACGTATCAAGTATGCAGGGACCCAAAGTTTAGGCTGGTCGTAATGGGAGTATCATAAGCGGTATTATGCATACCAACTAGATTTTTTGGATGATGTGACACACAACTAAATGAGGAAAGAGAGGGTGTGGTATCATATCATGATATCGTATCATATTAAATGTTGTACTACTTTGTGTCATGCATGACAATTAATAAGGCACAAGCCACAAAAAAGGTAGTTTTTCACCGAAACTTTGTGCACGCACATAGAATGTCCGGATATACCTACGGGATTTTTGTTCTGAACTTTTCAACTTTTCAAAATGTGTATTTAGACAATGGGTGCATATGCACCTAGGAGCCAAAACACCGCGTCCAACCTAAGATACTGACTTATGATACTATGCATTACAGATATAGTATCATATAGTGGTATCATATGCATGATACTAGTATATGATACTCCCCATTACAATCAGCCTCAGTGCCAATGGTCTCGTGTTGTAGTAGTGCAGTAGTGCAACTAATTGGAATTGCATTCCAAACGTACAGCTAGCTTCTAGATGAGAGGGGTGGCCGTCAACCTTCGCGGCTACGTGGGAACCTGGGCACGCGCGGATGTCACCCCCGTCATGGAAACGAGGCTGCATGGCGGAGAGGACGCATCCTCCCTGTTGCTTGATTTGTTTCTCCGCCCCCCTTCGTACACGCGCCACCGTCATGCGCACCTCCTCTGATCTCCTCGAAGTTACCGTCACAGGCACGTCTCCTCCTTGGTCCCACACACCAAAACGAGTTCCAGCGTGAAGTGAATCAGGCTCGGGTCGGTGAAAGTTCAGTCCGACAAAAGGGGCGCGTGAAGGAAAATCCATGCAGCCATGAGACCAGTGGCGGAGCTTAGTGAGGGCCAAAGGGGGCAATGCCCCCCCCCCCACCCCACACCAAATTTATTTCTTTGTATAAACACATAGTAATATTTAATAATATTTAGGCAAACTTCATTTAGGACTCATTTACCTCCCTCACAAATCGCGTTTGAAGCTCTGCCACCACATGAGACGATGAATCCTGGTGCCATACGCCACTTGAACATGAAGATTATTTTGCAATATCCGTGGAGTCGTTATTTTGGACACATCTCCAAGTCACGGTTGCTCTTGAACCAGTTTATTATCTTTTGGGAGAATCAAAACAAACTTCTGATCTGCAAGCCTGTTTAGATCTTCCCAAGGGGTCTATATAAGCAGCAGCCCTCGCGCTACCATCATATGATATGGCAGATTTTGTGGCTTGGAACTTGACAAAAACTGGAGCTTTCTCGGTTAGGCCGGCTTACTATGCGGTCTGGAAGGATAAATAAGGATCAAGGGCTGCAACAGATCGTCCTAGTGCGGCGAATATAAACCCAATTTGGGATGTTGTGTGGAAATTGGGTTGCCCAACCAAGGTTAAAAAAAATTGAGAGCTCTTCATGGCACCCTGCCATGCCGTGTAACCCTAGCTGATAGACATATGAAGGTAAATACAAAATGCCCAGCATGCGAGTTGCCTGAGAGTGTTAAACATATGCTTTTTCAATGTTAGAAAGCAAGACAGGTCTGGTTGGGTTTGGGGTTGGAAGATGTCATTGAGCGAGCTTGTAAAGTGGATCATGCGGGCGAGGCTGTGCTTGAATATCTCCTTTGTCTTCCTGCAAACGAAACATGTGTCCTCGGGCAAGATAAATCAGACCATTTGATAGCTGTTACGACCTGGTATTTATGGTGGGAAAGAAGAAAGATGGTGCATGGCGAGCAAATGCAACAACCTGCACAAATAATTTCTGCTATCCGAGCTCTGACAGAAAAATTTTCAGCAGCCTATCAGCCTACGGCAAAGGTGAAAAGGATCCTATGGACTCGCCCTAGTGTTGGCTTTGTAAAACTTAACGTGGATGCTGCTTACGACAGTGATTCACTCCAAGCCACTGTGGGTGATGTATTACGTGACAGTTCAGGGAAGTTCTTGGCCGCAGGGAATAATGTTGCAGGGGATTGTGTGGATGCTCTTATGGATGAAGCTACTGCTCTTCGCTTTGGTCTGAACCTTACCCGGTCATTCGGATGCTCCAGGTTAATCATAAATTCTGACAATTCTGATGTGATCGCTGCAATGCAAGATGGTGGTACTTTCTCAGGATTGGCTGCTGCTATTTTCGACGATTGTTATCACATGGCTTGCGATTTATCACAAGTCCATTACGAGCACTGTCATAGTGAAGGGAATTTTGTAGCGCATGAACTGGTGAGGATTGCTAGATTTTCTCCACCTGGTACTTGGTTTGATGAGGCGCCTAGTGCAATTGCCTCTATGCTTGTAAATGATGCTACTTTGATTACCACTTAATAAAGGGGTTTTGAATTTTCAAAAAAAAGCAGCAGACCCCGTGAGACTATAGATAGGAAGTGTCTCGAGGCTAGCGACATCATTGTGACCAGGTAGACCAATGCTTCCATGATCGCATCGACGAGTCCCCCACGCCCGGCCGCACCGTCACCATCGAGGTAGATCATGGTGGCTTCATGCTCAAATGGCAGAACCTAACCGTGCATCCCATTCTTGTTGTATCCGAAAGCAGATTCTGAAAGCAAATGCATTCTATTTTTGCAAGCTACTCTTTATACACGTACACTATTTTCTTCGAGAGTAGTATTTTAATATTTTGGCAGCCATGTTGATAGAAAGAAATATTCGTTTCATTCAAAAAATTAAAACTACATCATTATAATTCTCTAATTGTTCGAATCACACATTTTCTATGTTGGAAACAAAATAAGCTGGAAACAATCTTAGTTATCTTGGAAACAATCTCACTCGCCAATGGAAGCAAAAATGCGGCTTGCATATTTTTGTTTTTGATGGAAGCAATATCCTGATGATTTCTAGACAATATAATGTTGCAAGCAATAATATATTCCTTGTAAGCAAACATTATAAACAATGGAAGCTGATTCTCCTGTCGATCGAAGCATAAATTTATTGTTGTAAAGAATGTTTTCAAATTGAAGAAACATTCAATTTCGTGGAAGCAAAATTGAATTACTATGGAAACAAATTTTTCTTAGCAAGTCTATACATATAACTGCAGCTGGAAATAAATTACCGCTGTTTTAGACCCATATTTGCACCCTGGTTGAAGCAAGTGTGCTCTCTACTTCCCAGATGTATTATATTTCAATTATCTGAGAATTGCGTACCCAACATTGCTATATTTTGCTTCATATGCATAAATACAATACTTATGTCACACAACAAGTGAACAACTAAACGATGCATGTTTTGCAGAACCAATATAAATCATGCTTCCAACGTTACTGTCTAATGCTTCATACATAGACACGGATGAATAAGCATTTGTATACTTTCACAAAACTAATATGCTTCGTACACAGCTAGAGAATTGTTTTTGTTACTTACTAATCATGCTTCCAATATTACTGCATTATGCTTCAAACGCAACCTAGTAAAGGTTTCGTTATGCATCAGGCAACTCTGTATCTAACATTATTTTAGTATGCATCTCACGTTAGTCTACTATGCTTCACACGTATACATCAAAAAAAATTAAATACCATGCTTCACACGTTTCAATTTAAGTCCCCTACATGGATATACAAGAGTGTTACGACCTGGTTGAATGAACCAACGAATCTTGAGTAAATTTCGGGAGTAGTTAGCCAGAATAGATGCGAAATTAAAGGGATTTTTGTTAAATAAAGGAAATTCCACGTAATGGCCTCTTAGTACTCTCTCCGTTTCTTTTTAGTCCGCATATAAGGTTTGGTCAAAGTCAAGCTTTGTAGAGTTTGACTAACTTTATATTAAAAAATATAAACATTCACAATATGAAATCAATATTATCGGATGCACCATAAAAAGTATTTTCATACTGTATAGTTTTAGTATTGTAAATATTCATATTTTTTATATAAATTTGATCAAATTTTGTGTAGTGTGACTTTGACCAAATCTTATATGCGAAATAAAAAGAAACGGAGGGAGTAGTTATGAAGCACGCAATTAGAGGAAACATTAACGGATGTAACATCCCAAAATTCTAAATTTTGAAATGTTATAATAAATAGATTGATTGATTGATTGTTTGATTGTTGTGTGATTGATTGAGTGAAATTCGAAACTTTTTGAAAGTTAAATGAGAGGGAATAAAAGGATTTTCCCAAACTTTCATATTTGCTTTCTGATCTCCATGAATTCAAATTCTTTTCAAACACAAAACCCTAGAAAGAAGATGACATGACTTCTTCCATTTATTTAAATAACAAGGGGTGTTGAAAATATTTGAATTCATTTGGAAATATTTCCGATTCTGGAACTTTATGCAACTCAATGATTTTCATGAGAGAAGATAAAATGACTTCTTCAAATTATATGAAATATGAGTTGGGAGTTTCAAATAATTAAATTCAAAGTTCTTTTGAATTTATTTTCAATTTGGAGTTATTTGAGTTTTATTCAAATCATTTTTCTCCAAAAATAAAATACATGGAAAATAGGGTAACATGATTCCCTACAATAGAAAATTGGAGAAAAATTAATTTGAAATCATTTTGGTATTTTTTTAAAATGATTTCGGTTGGATTTTAATAGACCAGTAGCACTCTTCGTTTTATCTGAATTTGTGCGGTTTTTATTTGAAGTTATAAAAATGTTCACGTCGTAGAAAATCCTTTTCTGAAAATTTTGATATATTATATGCCTATATAAGTTTTTTTTATTGTCTCTGTTTGTTTGGAAAAAAATGTTAAAAAAAAGATCTCTGTACCAACCGGACCGGGCCGGCCCAGCTCGCCAGGCCACGGCCCAGCCGGCCCAAAGCCGCGCGCGCCTCGTCCCCGAGCTCGGGACAGAGTCCCGAGCCGCCACGCGCCGCCGCCGACCTCGACGGCCGTGACCGCCCCAGCCTCTCCTTGGCCCCTTCCCCAAGGCCGTCGCCCCTCCTCTTATAAATCCCCTCTCCCTCCCTCTACTCACGCCGCCGCCCTCCCGCATCTCGCCGCGCCACCGTCGCTGCACTCGTCGGGATCCGCCGCCGCCGGCGAGATCCCCTCGCCGCTGCCGCTCCGTTCCTTCGCCGTGGACCGCCGCGGACGCCGCCATCCACCTCGCCTTGCCGCGTCGCCCCTCCTCGTCCACTCCGCCCTCGCCGCCGGCCACCAGAGCCGCCGCTCCTGTCAAGCCCCAGCCGTCCGCTGTCGCCGGAGTTTAACCTCGCCGCCGTCGGTTTTCCCTCGAAAAACGCCAAACCACCAAACCGGTAATAAACCGCCCGGTCCGGTTTAATTTATTAGCATTTCTTCGGTTTTTCTTTTAGCCGGTTTTTCTTTTTAGTTAGACTTATTTAGTGGACATTCGCTAGTTTAGGCTCTGTAGCGAACACGTTCATTAGATTAGATCTGTTTAGCGAGCGTTCGCTCGATAGGATTTTTCTTTTTTCTTTTTTTTAACTTTTTCTGCCAGGGACCAGCTTGTGAATAAATTATTTGCAGAATAGCCCCTGATCTTCAAAACACCGTAACTTCTTACTCGTTTATCCAAATCCAACGAAACCAATGCTCACGTCTTCGTTATGATCCCCTCTATCCAGTAATCCAACTCAAACATGTTTTGAAAAGTTTAAAATTTAAATTACATCAGATTTGAATTCAAACTTCGTTTGATCATAACTTGAGTTTCGTAGCTCCGTTTGAGTTGATTCTTTCTGCAAATTGAAGCTCTTGACCTAAACTTTCTGATAAGGCCAAATTCATATAATTTTGGTACTGTTAGAAATTGTTTTATGTTGCAAGAGCTATTTGCTTGGTTTTGATGTTTTCCGAATCGACTTCTTCGATCTTTCTGATCTTTTGAGTGATTGCTTATGTATGGTTACTATTGCTTGCTTACGATAGATTGACTGGAGTGTGACGAGTAGATCTATCAAGATTTTTGAGTGTGAATCATCTTCATCAACATTGCAGGCAAGTTCACACTTTGATCATATCCCTTTACATACCCAGTTTTTATGCATTAGTTACAACCCTCAAACATTGCATGAGTAGGATTGATAACATGTGGGTATTGGGAAGTAGTTGATGAGGTAGGAACCTATTGCCCTGCATTCAAACCTTGGGAGTTACTATTACGTTATGCTTTCATTGCCATGCTATGCTCGTAGACGTGGATTGGGTTTGAGAGTATTTCATGACAGATGTGAGATTGTTAATTAATGGTTTACTTAAGGTGGCAACTTAAACACACATCTGGGTGGATTGAGGCACCTGGTTATTCTAGGATTGCCTGTCTAGGCACCTGGGTAGACCAGGATTGCCTATTTTTTTTTATGGACCGCCACCCAGGCTCAAAGGGATCATGAGATTTTTCATGCTAGAAACTTCCGTGTGCAGCCACAAGCTATTATGGGCTCTAGCATAGTTGATTAAGTCATGTGAACTCTTACAGTGGTAGACTAGCAGATGTAGGGGTAGTAGGTGGTACGGTCTACCCATCGTAAGGTGCAAACACTTCTGAAAGACTATGTCTCGGTCATCCGTTTCTCAAACACCTTGTAGTGCGAGAAATCCAACGGAGGAGATCGGGTCTTGTGGGGAAAAGTGCGCAAACCTCTGCAGAGTGTAACAAACTAATCATGGTTAGCCGTGTCCCCGGTTATGGACAACTTGAGTATCTAGTACCTGGATTATCATCTGAATCTCATCATGTGACTTTAAATAATTTTGTTGGGTATAATGATGTTACTTAATTGGGATTGAGAATGCTGTCAACCATTCTCAATGTTCAACAACCACCATGATAGTTAAATAAAATTTATTCCTTTGCAGTAGGGAAAAATTGGCTTTACGCAAAACTATAACCATAGAGCTTTCCCACCAGCCAAATATGCATGTAGTGATAGCCATTGTTCATCATTTCTCTCTATGGTGTGAATTTGCCAGTACATTCAATGTACTGACCCTTTGTGGCTGCAACGTCTCATGTTGCAGGAATCTTACAACAAGTAAGTGATACGTTAGGGTTACGATTTCTACACTCAACTTTGCTGTTGGTGTTGATGGGAATCCACAACCTTGTTACTTCCGCTATTTGGATTGAGGTAATAGTATTTTACGTTACTTATACATGTGATTTACCTCTGTTATAAATCCTCGAGTACTGTGTGTGTCAGCATACCGATCCAGGGATGACACTTCAGCACAGAGACTTGATCGATTCGGGTCGGGTCGCTACAAGATGGTATCAGAGCACATGTTGACTATAGGACGTGACCCTAGAAACTGGCAAGCCCATAGCAAAGATTTTTCTCTACAACTTTCCCTTTCAAAAAGATCTTTTACCTCTCTTCTCTTCTGAGCTTATTCAAATATTCCCTTTTAGTGAGACCATACCCCTTTCCCCTTTTGACCACACGAAGATTCGACTGATGAGACCACTCCGAGAAGTACAACATATTGGACAACTAATACCACTTTGGAATGAAGAGTATTTTCCGTGCATCTGAATAATGGAAACTACAAACGGTTGAAGACCGAAGACAAGTAGAATTTGAAGGCTCTGAAGAATTCCCAGATTTTTATGACCTAGGAAGGCTACCCTTATGGAACTTGGCAGACTATGGAAGTTGTCAATACCCGAGATCAAGGTGTATCGGAGAAAGACTGAAACAAGGAGCATGAGAACTCGAAGTTTTGTCAAAGAAAACCCTAAGGCAGGAGATATCAACTATGGAATGATAGCTCATGGGAATGACAAGAGCAGAAACACGGTTATCCGTGATGCCATCGCCCGCTGATGCTATTGTCACCGTGCTGATTTAAGGATGCATTTCTTCAGAATGGATTTGATGGAAGAAGGCTGATGGAGCACCTATTAGTAAGATGAAGTTTTAACCTTAGCCGGTGTATCACCAGGATCTGGAGTAGTACATCAAGAGGTTTAAGGTGGAGCTCCATGAAGCCATATTAGACAAGGAAGCATTTCATGAAGAACTCAGGAACCAAAAGCTGAAAGTAGCCAAGTTGGAGGAGCTACAACCTCGAGATACCGGAGATTTGTCAGGAACTGAAGGACAGTATGACCATGGTTCATGTGAAGGCTGTTGAAACCAGAAGTTTGGAACACAACTCCAGAATATTAAAGGATGTCACGAGAGACTTCGCGTCAACAGAGTTGATCTGGCAAAAGAACTTGAGAAAGACAAGCATGATCGGAAGAAACCAATGGAGGCATGAACAAGGCTTGAAGAGTTTGGAGATGTTGAAGATTTATTAACCTTTAGAAGACCAAACCCCTGTTATATACCTACGTTAGATGCGATGTTTGTGAGCTGTCATTTGTTTGATGTTTTTCCCGACAGCCACAAATAAAATCTGTCTTTTCAAAACTTTTGTTTGTATTGTGTGTATCCCTCTCTATCTCTCTTATCTCACCCCAAACCCATGGACCCAATAGAGGACGAATGGAGATGAACTCATGTTTTCCTGGACCGATAAGTCAATTGGAGACGGACCGATGGATTCAGAACATGGAAGATCACATGGAGAATAACCCTATAGCCGGAAAGGATATGACCCAGCATGCTCTTCAGTGCTTTGAAAGAGGTGCTTCTACTTGGTGGAGGATGTACCAAACCATCAATGGATGGCAAGGAGTAACCACTTGGAAAGAATTTAAGTTGACTTTGCCAAAGTCTCAGTTTGTGTCCCAGAAGTTGAAGCCTTATGGAAAGGATATGAAGAAACCTTATGCATGCAAGATTTGTGGAGAAATAGGACACACCCATAAAGAACGCAAGGATGAATGCCCTAATTGTGAAGGAAGTCACCCAGTTGAAGAATGCCCAACTAGGCAGATCACTTGTTTCTTGTGTGAAGGGACTACCCACTATCCTGCTCAGTGTCACATTTACCCCATGGTACGAAGGACCGTACATCAGAAGAAAGAAGTAAATAAAGGAGCCCTTATGGAAATTTTAGAAGAACCCGTGATGAAGGAAGATGTGGAGGACACACCCAAAGAAGAACCAATTAAACCCTGCACCAAGTCATGCTATTCATGTGGGGAAGAAGGACACATCTCCTAGAATTGCATGAATGGGGATCTAGTAGAATTCCCGACAGAGGAAGTAGAGTATGACCCACAAGAAATAGAAGCCATGATTGGCATGGAAAGGCCCAGGAAGAGAAGCAGATTGGATTCCAGGAAGGATCTGAGTCATATCACCTGTTACAGGTGCAAGGAGTCAGGTCACTACCTCAACAGTTGCCCAAAAAGGAAACCTCGATACTTGCCAGAAGTAATATGTTTTAGTTGTAATGGAGCAGGACACTTTGCCAGAGAATTCCCCAAGGAGAAGGAAACTTGTGCTAGATAGTTGAGTTTGCAACAAAAGAAATGGAGTAGTAGAAGTGAGAACATTTTCTTTTATATTGAGGTGTTGAGTTGAGACATGTAATGGAAAAGCGAGAGATTGTAATCACTTGAGAATGAATAAAGTTAGCATCGTTGGTACTGATATGGATTTTATGAGTTGTTACTCTATGAAGAAGAATTTTGGCCATTCTGAGGATATGAGAAATATAGTCTATGGAAGATTTGTGCATTTTAAGGGTGGTAGTACCCTATAAGAACCCTTGACCCCTAGAAAAGATAAGGATACTCCACTGAGTGGATTTCGGACAAAATGAATACGAGTTTCTGTCTCATATGTGTGATACCCCAAGAGTGTGTGGGATGAAGTTGGAGACCGTCAGTTGCTTGGACCAAATGTGATCAAGGAGTCAGAAGAGAATGTTAAGTTGATTCGAGATAGACTAAAGTTAGCTCAGTCCAGACAGAAGAGTTATGCAGACTTAAAAACGCAAGGAGGTAGTTTATGAAATTGGAGACAGAGCATGTCTTCGTGTGTTCCGTCTGCGGGGAGTTAAACAATTTGGAGTTAAGGAAAAGTTAGCCCCGAGATTTGTAGGACCGTACCGAGTTTTGGAGCGTATGGGAGAAGTGGCCAACAAGTTGGAGTCACCCGAAGGACTGTCAGGAGTCCATGATGTGTTTCACGTTCCCAGTTGAAGAAGTGCCATGCAGAGATGGCCAATATTCCCCTGCAAGGACGCTTGACCCTGGAAAGGATAATGATGTTCCATGAAGTGGAATATGGACTTCATAAGTATAAGTTTTTATCTCGGTATGAGGGATATCCCATGAGGATGAATAGATAAATTACTATTGGATATAAAGGAGGTATGATGTCGGAAATATGGATCAATGGAAACTCCATGATGAGTCTGAGTAATCATGTCCTAGTTTTGTGCCAATAGAAGGAAGGAAGATAGTACAATTGGATGGATTTTAAGTATGCTTGGAAGCTGGAAGTTGGATGTTGGAATAACGATCAGCTGCCCCGAGGATGAGTTCAAGGATTACAAGTAATAATATGGGCCATAACCCACAGGCCCCAGGACCTGCCAAGAAGCAAGCACATTCTTGCTGAAGGAAAAACCCTGGAGGAAGATATGACGTTTATCGGCAGACAATTTTATAGGAGTAATGCAAAACCTGAGAGTTGTGAAGGAACGATAGATGTTTGTTTGGCTTGCAGAATCCATGGAAATATCCGAACTTAGTTCGTCGACAAGAGAAATTCTGCAATGCTTGTGAGGATGACCGAGTGTTAGAATGCGAGATTCGCTAAACCGTATACAAGGTAATGATTTGGGTGCGGGATGGATTGATCACCATACCGACTTACTCTTATTATTTGCCTTGCTATGTGAGACGGTAAATCTGAGTGACTTACCTAAAGTAAAGAGACGACGATCAAAACCTTGTTTAAGCCTTAGAATGGTATAGGTATTTTTTCCTTGTACAAGGCAGCTTTGCCAACCGTAGGTTATACGGTGAGGATCAACCCAGACCCATTTCCTGCAGGAGAAACCATAAATTGTTGACCACCATGAGATATCGATTAGTTGTTTAGTACTGGCGCCAGACCCGTCAGCTAAGGAGACCAAATCTCGGAATAACCTTACCAAGAGGAAAGGACAAAAGAATTGAGGAAAAAGGTTATGCCGTTACCAGAAGAGCTTAGAGGAGGAATTTTCTCGAGGATCTGAGAAGACCGACACTGTCAAGAATAAGGATGGAGTATATGAGTTTTGATGGAACAGTAACCATGCTTCTAAGGGTGGTAGCACCCCAGACCCCGTGTGATGATCGATGGATTTTGAGGAGTATATGAGTTTTGATGGAACAGTAACCATGCTTCTAAGGGTGGTAGCACCCCAGACCCCGTGTGATGATCGATGGATTTTGAAGAGACCCCCAAACCCTAACCTATTTCTTGCTAGCCTCTCCGAATCTCGAGGACGAGATTCATTTTAAGGGTGGTAGGTTTGTAACATCCCAAAATTCTAAATTTTGGAATGTTATAATAAATAGATAGAATGATTGATGGTTTGATTGTTGTGTGATTGATTGAGTGAAATTCGAAACTTTTTGAAAGTTAAATGAGAGGGAATAAAAGGACTTTCCCAAACTTTCATATTTGCTTTCTGATCTCCATGAATTCAATTCTTTTCAAACACAAAACCCTGGAGAGAAGATGACATGACTTCTTCCATTTATTTAAATGACAAGGGGTGTTGAAAATATTTGAATTCATTTGGAAATATTTCCGATTCTGGAACTTTATGCAACTCAATGATTTTCATGAGAGAAGATAAAATGACTTCTTCAAATTATATGAAATATGAGTTGGGAGTTTCAAAGAATTAAATTCAAAGTTCTTTTGAATTTATTTTCAATTTGGAGTTATTTGATTTTATTCAAATCATTTTTCTCCAAAAATAAAATACATGGAAAATAGGGTAACATGACTCCCTACAATAGAAAATTGGAGAAAAATTAATTTGAAATCATTTTGGTATTTTTTGAAATGATTTCGGTTGGATTTTAATAGACCAGTAGCACTCTTCGTTTTATCTGAATTTGTACGGTTTTTATTTGAAGTTATAAAAATGTTCACGTCGTAGAAAATCCTTTTCTGAAAATTTTGATATATTATATGCCTATATAAGTTTTTTTATTGTCTCTGTTTGTCTGAAAAAAATGTTAAAAAAAAGATCTCTGTACCGACCGGACCTGGCCGGCCCAGCTCGCCAGGCCACGGCCCAGCCGTCCCAAAGCCGCGCGCGCCTCGTCCCCGAGCTCGGGACAGAGTCCCGAGCCGCCACGCGCCGCCGCCGACCTCGACGGCCGTGACCGCCCCAGCCTCTCCTTGGCCCCTTCCCCGAGGCCGTCGCCCCCTCCTCTTATAAATCCCCTCCCCCTCCCTCTACTCACGCCGCCGCCCTCCCGCATCTCGTCGTGCCACAGTCACCGCACTCGTCGGGATCCGCCGCCGCCGGCGAGATCCGCTCGCCGCTGCCGCTCCGTTCCTTCGCCGTGGACCGCCGCCGATGCCGCCATCCACCTCGCCTTGCCGCGTCGCCCCTCCCCGTCCACTCCGCCCTCGCCGCCGGCCACCAGAGCCGCCGCTCCGGTCAAGCCCGAGCCGTCCGCTGTCGCTGGAGTTTAACCTCGCCGCCGCCAGTTTTCTCTCGAAAACCGCCAAACCACCGAACCGGTAATAAACCGCCCGGTCCGGTTTAATTTATTGGGTTTTCTTCGGTTTTTCTTTTAGCCGGGTTTTTCTTTTTAGTTAGACTTATTTAGTGGACGTTCGCTAGTTTAGGCTCTATAGCGAACACGTTCATTAGATTAGATCTGTTTAGCGAGCATTCGCTCGATAGGATTTTTCTTTTTTCTTTTTTTAACTTTTTCTGCCAGGGACCTGCTTGTGAATAAATTATTTGCAGAATAGCCCCTGATCTTCAAAACACCGCAACTTCTTACTCGTTTATCCAAATCCAACGAAACCAACGCTCACGTCTTCGTTATGATCCCCTCTATCCAGTAATCCAACTCAAACATGTTTTTGAAAATTTTAAAATTTAAATTACATCAGATTTGAATTCAAACTTCGTTTGATCATAACTTGAGTTTCGTAGCTCCGTTTGAGTTGATTCATTTTGCAAATCGAAGCTCTTGACCTAAACTTTCTGATAAGGCCAAATTCATATAATTTTGGTACTGTTAGAAATTGTTTTATGTTGCAAGATCTATTTGCTTGGTTTTGATGTTTTCCGAATCGACTTCTTCGATCTTTCTGATCTTTTGAGTGATTGCTTATGTATGGTTACTATTGCTTGCTTACGATAGATTGACCGGAGTGTGACGAGTAGATCTATCAAGATTTTTGAGTGCAAATCATCTTCATCAACATTGCAGGCAAGTTCACACTTTGATCATATCCCTTTCCATACCCAGTTTTTATGCATTAGTTACAACCCTCAAACATTGCATGAGTAGGATTGATAACATGTGGGTATTGGGAAGTAGTTGATGAGGTAGGAACCTATTGCCCTGCATTCAAACCTTGGGAGTTACTATTACGTTATGCTTTCATTGCCATGCTATGCTCGTAGACGTGGATTGGGTTTGAGAGTATTTCATGACAGATGTGAGATTGTTAATTAATGGTTTACTTAAGGTGGCAACTTAAACACACATCTGGGTGGATTGAGGCACCTGGTTATTCTAGGATTGCCTGTCTAGGCACCTGGGTAGACCAGGATTGCCTATTTTTTTTATGGACCGCCACCCAGGCTCAAAGGGATCATGAGATTTTTCATGCTAGAAACTTCTGTGTGCAGCCACAAGCTATTATGGGCTCTAGCATAGTTGATTAAGTCGTGTGAACTCTTACAGTGGTAGACTAGCAGATGTAGGGGTAGTAGGTGGTACGGTTTACCCATCGTAAGGTGCAAACACTTCTGAAAGACTATGTCTCGGTCATCCGTTTCTCGAACACCATGTAGTGCGAGAAATCCAACGGAGGAGATCGGGTCTTGTGGGGAAAAGTGCACAAACCTCTGCAGAGTGTAACAAACTAATCATGGTTAGCCGTGTCCCCAGTTATGGACAACTTGAGTATCTAGTACCTGGATTATCATCTGAATCTCATCATGTGACTTTAAATAATTTTGTTGGGTATAATGATGTTACTTAATTGGGATTGAGAATGCTGTCAACCATTCTCAATGTTCAACAACCACCATGATAGTTAAATAAAATTTATTCCTTTGCAGTAGGGAAAAATTGGCTTTACACAAAACTATAACCATAGAGCTTTTCCACTAGCCAAATATGCATGTAGTGATAGCCATTGTTCATCATTTCTCTCTATGGTGTGAATTTGCCAGTACATTCAATGTACTGACCCTTTGTAGCTGCAACGTCTCATGTTGCAGGAATCTTACGACGAGTAAGTGATACGTTAGGGTTACGATTTCTACACTCAACTTTGCCGTTGGTGTTGATGGGAATCCACAACCTTGTTACTTCCGCTATTTGGATTGAGGTAATAGTATTTTACGTTACTTATACATGTGATTTACCTCTGTTATAAATCCTCGAGTATTGTGTGTCAGCATACCGATCCAGGGATGACACTTAAGCACAGAGACTTGATCCATTCGGGTCGGGTCGCTACAACGGAAGACACTTACTTACCTATCTATCTTGGGTTCTCTACTAGCCTATCGAACGTTCATCTTGTTTCATCCAAGGGCCTGTTCCCCGGGGGCCACACAGCCACACTATCCTTCGTCTTCCCCTTTGCACCTGCCTAAGATGGAGCAACGGCGGCAGCCCGCTCGTGGCTTCAATCGTTCTTTGTCAGATGGCTCAACAGTGGTGATGGCGACCGACGGTACACCACCTACTTGGACTTCTCGCCGCTCGCCGCAGGCCACGGCAGGGTAGATGAGTCCCTTATGACCCGTCGCCGTGACTAGCCCGCTTGTCGCTCCTACTTTCGGACGCTCGTGAGGACCCCAACATGGCTAGGATTTGGATCTTGAACTTGGGGATGCTCTTGTTCTGGCCGCCTGACTTCTTTGGAGCAGTAGGGTTGCCGCGGCCCATAGCTGAGGTCTTAATTTGAAGAAAAAAAATGCATATACAAGAAATACATCAGTATGTACACGCGTGAGCTGCTACAACTGAATCTATGCTGACGAAAGAAATATCAGTATACTTGCATGTGAGCGTACAGCAGTGTGCACGCTGTTGACACCAGATTTTGGCATGGCGAAGAACTTAATTTAGATGGCCTCAAATGGAGAAGTGCTAAAAGTGAGAAAGTTTCGTATTGTCAAAAGGAAAAACTTTGATATTTGGGCCATAGTCATCCGGTTTCATCTCTAAGGCCGAAGTTGTGTTCGAAGTACTCAGATTTTGTATTCAGAACACTATTCGGCTGAGTACGCCTCCAAGACTGCCCCATATTGAAAACAGATCTACATGAATTGTCTTCATCTCGTCGAAATGATCGATTTTGATATAAAGATCGTCTCAATCCGAGTTCATATGCAAAAGTTAGAGCCCGCACAGCGCGACCCTCCAGTGAGCAAAAATATGACGCCCGGAACCAGACACATATGTGGATATGTCTGATGTGCTGCGTGAATAATTAGCTGTCTTGCACGAGCGATTTGACCCTCGAGATGACCTCTAATGAAAAAACATTCAACATGAAAGTTGTTCGTCTCATCGAAACGGTTAAGATTGCTTTTGAGCTCGTTTCCATTCGAGGTCGTTTGTCACCACAAAAAGGACTCTCAAAGTACAGCCAGTTTAAATCGAACAGTTTTGAAAAGTTCGGATAAGACCAGTCCAAATTTGACTAGGGTTTTGGACGTGAATTGATGTAATTTTCTTGTAAGGAAAGCCTAGATAAATTCTTTGCTTGTACGGGAAGTCTAGCCGCCTCTTATATATGTTGGGGGTGACGGCCGATTGAAACAACACACAATCGAACAAATCTATCTACATCTTTTACCTTTACTTTTCCTTCTCCCTTGTTCTTCTTCTTCCTCGTTCTTCTTCATTGCAGGGCGGCGAACCTCGAGGCTCTAGGGGCGGTCAGGCCAACCTAGGGCAGCCCATAGCCGCCGCGCGTCCAGACAGGGTCCCTCCCGGGCGCGTGGGGTTTCGGGTCTACAAAAGCGCCTGCCAGATTGCTTGCGTACCGCGCTTCCGGTGGGTCTCCTTCGGCGTGAGCTGCGGTGCATCACCCCCGGCGTTGGAGGTACACGGTGACGTGTTCGTGTGCGAACACACTTTTTGGCGACTCCACTGGGGACGAAGCATTGAACGGTCTCCGGCCCGTTCTTGCTACGAAGATATCGTCATCTAGGGTTTGACATCTACAAAGGTAATATGAATACCCACTTCACTTATGTAGATGCAAATAATGCATATGTTTTTGCTAGATCGTCTAATGAGCATAATGTATCGGCTAGCCCTAGTTTTATCAATAATGTATCTAATTATGTGCAACAGCCGATTCAGAATAATCTTCATGCTTCAACTTCATATAATTTCAGCAACATGCAACATATGTATCCCAACTCACATACATCGGCAACCCCACAAATCTATATGCCGATGAACAACATGATGAGTTCGGTTAATCAAGTTGAGATACCCCATGTAGGAACTTCCAATAGGATGCGACAAAGTGTTTCAACTTTTTATTCATCGGCAAATAACTTGCAGTTTGTTAATCCAAACGTGCCGGTGGATAGGGGAATTGCTCATGCTACTACTAGTTATTCGGCCAATTACCCTCAAACATCATATGCTACACCTCGTGCTACTAATTTTCTGGCACCATACGCAACTGTTGATGTCCATAATTCGGCTCCCCACCTTCATGGTCATGGTCGAATAAGTGAAACCTCTACAGGAGCACAAATGCCTTCACCTACTACCGTGGCATATCATGTCCCCCCAACACAATTACAGAATTTCGGTGACATATCATTACCGAAAGAGTCTAAAAGTGTCGGGGGGCAATTCTATCCAGATTGGGTCATTAAGAAAAAATTTACGTCTTTTTGCGATGAATGCAATGTTGTTCTACATGAATTAATAAAAGAGGGAAAGCCTATTGATTCTACTGCAATCCAAGCTAGATTATGCCAAAAAGAAAAAGCATTGGGTGTGGATAGAATTATGAAAAAAAGATGGTGATTCGGATAATAAAGTTAATTCGGCTATTGAAAAGACCGAATCAAATATTACGTATGCCGAATCTATTCTAGAAAAACAGGATGACAAGGTGTTGGGGAGCTATTCGAAAGAGGAACAACCTATCGTTCAAGTAACGCAACCATCATGCTCTCCCAACGTGTTTGAAAAGGTATGTCTAGCAAGTGATTTACCTATCTTCCAATTTGGTCGCAGCTTTATTGTTGATGCTTCTATAAGAGAAATTCTTATAAGTAATTTTGAAAGATCAATGACGAAGGGAAATTTACTTGTTAGCAATAAAACTGTTATAGAACATATTGGTCAGTCTATTGTGCCATTTATAAAGACTGATAGTGACCTATTATTGCAGCCAAAGTTTTCCCCATTGCTTTATCAAAATTTCATATCTAATTGGGTAGCTTTGCTTGTTTCTTACTTGGCTTG
The DNA here is from genome assembly GCF_056163025.1 of Triticum urartu. Lineage (NCBI taxonomy): Eukaryota > Viridiplantae > Streptophyta > Magnoliopsida > Poales > Poaceae > Triticum > Triticum urartu. Next base: position 83,325,328 of record NC_141878.1, on the reverse strand, counting down.
CACTTGGTCTTAATTGAGACATGTGTATTCTAACTATTTTCTTTCAGAAATTTAAAGCCAAGGTCAAATTCTTTTGAAAAATCTGATGCTAATATAATATCTTATCCAAATACATCGGAGATATGGTGTAAAACACAATGCATAGCCAATGGGGAGATTCTAAATCTGAACCATTTGTTTGCTCAACTCCAAAGCCGTTTGCACACCAAGATCGGCTAGAAAATAAGAAGTATACCTTCAATTCAAGCATGTGTGATCAAATATTTGATTTGTTGCTGAAAAATAATTACATTAAAGTTCTTGATCACCATGTGAAGCCATCAATCCAAGGACGAATGTATTGCAAGTTGCATGATTCGTCCAAGAATAATTTTGAGGATTGCAACATGTTTCGTCAAATAGTTAAATCGGCCATTGATAAAAGACGACTAAAATTTGTTGAAACACCAAGGGATGACCAGTCTATTCTGATTGGTCCTAATGGAAAAAGGTTTTTGAATCGGCTTATCCAAATGGCCGATATATACTTATCGTCCTAAGCACATAAAATGGACGATGGAGTGTTGACATCGTCCTTAGGAAAAGCATCGTGCAAGTTATTTTTTGGCACACAAGTTTGCCGAAAAACAGGAGGGCATGTGTTGACACCAGATTTTGGCACGGCGAAGAACTTAATTAAGATGGCCTCAAATGGAGAGGTGCTCAAAGTGAGAAAGTTCCGTATCGTCAAAAGGAAAAACTTTGATATTTGGGCCATAGTCATCCGATCTCATCTCTAAGGCCGAAGTTGTGTTCGAAGTACTCAGATTTTGTATTCAGAATACTATTCGGCTGATTACGCCACCAAGACTGTCCCATATTGAAAACTGATCTACATGAATTGTCTTCATCTCGTTGAAACGATCGATTTTGATATAAAGATCATCTCAATCCAAGGTCATATGCAAAAGTTAGAGCCCGCACAGCGCGACCCTCCAGTGAGCAAAAATATGACGCCCGGAATCAGACACATATGTGGATATGTCTGATGTGCTGCGTGAATAATTAGCTGTCTTGCACGGGCGATTTGACCCTTGAGATGACCTCTGATGAAAAAACGTTCAACATGAAAGTTGTTCGTCTCGTCGAAACGGCTAAGATTGCTTTTGGGCTCGTTTCCATCCGAGATCGTTTGTCACCACAAAAAGGACCCTCAAAGTACAGCCAGTTTAAACCGAACAGTTTTGGAAAGTTCGGATGAAACCAGTCCGAATTTGACTAGGGTTTTGGACGTGAATTGATGTAATTTTCTTGTAAGAAAAGCCTAGATAAATCCTTTGCTTGTACGGGAAGTCTAGCCGCCTCTTATATATGTTGGGGGTGACGGCCGATTGAAACAACACACAATCGAACAAATCTATCTACTTCTTTTATCTTTACTTTTCCTTCTCCCTTGTTCTTCTTCTTCCTCGTTCTTCGTTCGTTCTTCTTCATTGTAGGGCGGCGAACCTCGAGGCTCTAGGGGCGGTCAGGCCGACCTAGGGCAGCCCATAGCCGCCGCGCGTCCAGACGGGGTCCCTCCCGGGCACGTGGGGTTTCGGATCTACAAAAGCGCCCGCCAGATTGCTTGCGTACCGCACTTCGGGTGAGTCTCCTTCGACGTGAGCTGCGGTGCATCACCCCCGGCGTTGGAGGTACATGGTGACGTGTTCGTGTGCGAACACACGCATAGCCTGCTGTAGCTGAATCTATGTTGATGAAAAATCATATATCCCTAAAAACTCCCTAGGAATAGAGAGCTGGGAGCCATCCCGTGTTTTTTTTGGTGGAGCCCGTAGTTTTACAGTGAGTTCACGTTGTTTGCCGCACTGGATTGGGCAAAAATGCTAAACGCACGGGCTCATTACGGGCCCTTCCTTCTATTCTATTCAACTCCCCCCCCCCCCTCCGCCCCCACCTGATTTTCAGGTGGGTGGGGCCCCTTCCACAGTTCCACTCCCTTAATCCAATCAACACTTCACAAATCACAAACACTCCGTAAACCCCCCGTATTAGTCCGTGAATGTAGCATTGCCGCTGGATTGGCCGTGCTTTTTCTTTGTCTCGGCGGTTTTGTTGTGGCGTGGATGGAGGTTTTGAGTCTTGGAGGTGTCAGATTGTGCATTTCTTGTATGGAGTCTAGAGAACTAAGAGAAGGTATTATTTGGATAATGATGCTAGGGTATCATATTAGAACCCTCTCATCTGGCGACCATTCGCTGGGAGGGATGGCATTTGTGAACGTTTTGATGGCAATTTTAGTTGTGTGTGGGATGGCAGCTTGTTCAGAGTGACATGACATTTTCTGGGACCATGGCAGTTCTGAGCCTTCATCCCATAAAATGTCAAGTCACTCTGAAGACACTGCCACCCCCTAACAACTATAACTGCTAGCAAATGTTCAAACTGCCACCATATCACAGGGAACGGTCGCAAGATAAGATTTCCAATCATATTAAGCCAATTTCATATTTACTTTTTTCTGTCAATTGGTAATTATTTAGAATATCATGACAATTGGCTTTTCAGTAACCACAGTTGTATTAAATTACTGGCTAAATGATGGATCCCACTTAATATTGTCGATATCTGATTAGCATCTCCAGATTTCTTAGCTATTAAAATTTTAATTGTTAGTGTTTAGTGCAAAACACAGAGAATACTAAAAGTGGTATATTCGCATGGCATTTCTCAAAAACAACTATTTTACTCTGTTTTTGGATACATTTTTTATTGAATTAATTAGTCCATCTGCTATTTTCATAGATATCATATCAACTATGTTTCATTTCTGTGACACAAGAACTGAGGGTATGTTGGCAATGGCAAATTTGCAAAGGAGATATTTCAATTTGCATTCCAAAAGATCTACTTCTTCCTCTCTTTTTTTTGGCATATGCGGGTATGTAATTTGTTCATATGTACATATAACCATCAACGTGTACCTAAGTCATATGGTTATATGTACATATTGTGGTATTTTTTTTTCTTTTGTAGGTTTGATGTAGATTACATCACAATGACTTAGCTTCTTGCTTACCCTCCACCCCATTACTGCGTTATTTTCACGACTATGCCATAACAAGAAACTTTGCTGTGAAATCAGTTGTCATGCATTTCACCATGTCCCGAGCCTTGATAGACCAACACTTCTTTCATTGTCATATGTACATGACTCCACACTAGTGAGATACTTTGGTTGGATATTGAAATGCTCAATATAGTCATCCAAGTACTTGACAAACATGTTTTTTGGTATGTATGTTGGTGCATCTGCTGGGTATGACATGTGTAGTAATTCACAGAATTCCTTTGCAAGATACAGCTTGAGGCGATTGTAGGCACGATGCCGCCAGAGTGACGCACTGCAGTTCTCACGCTCGATGATGACATAGGGAATGGAGAATTGGCTAAGGCTCGCTGTTGTGGCAAGGCCTGCCGGCCCAGCACCAAAAATCAACACTGTGACATTCTCCGTGGCAAAAACAAGAGGTTGCAAAGTTGTTGGATGTGCTGTGGTGGTAGGATGGGATACCTAGTGTAAGATGAGATAACCCTTTGCTTGCCCGATGGATGTTTGGACGGGATACTCACTGGGATATATATACTTATAGATTTCACGTGCCAGTTCTATTTTGTGGTCGTGCTCAGATTAAGAGATGCATGAAAGGTAACGACTAATTGACACATATAACCTGGTGAATATCTTATTCCTTTTGGAAAAGAAACCCCATAATGGCATTGTTCGTGTAAAAGCATATCCTTGTAGTCTTGTACGAAATACTCCTAGGTAAGAAAGCAATTCTGATCAGTTACAGTTCTTTTGAAAATACTAACCGGATTAATTTGCATATGCTTAGACCATAGCTTTTTTGTGTTTCTTCCCATAACGAATAAAGATATGTGTTCTGAGAATGATGTTCTTAGAGTGTATCTTTCCTTTCACTGCAGTTATAGACAAAATGAAGATTAAACGTGATAGGATAAGAGGTTGAGTCAGGTTTCTCAACAAACATTTACAGATAAAATCTTATTTGATTTCCCTAGGCAAGAAATGCAGCCATATTCTGATACTTGGGTAGTAATTCGTCTGCTCAATTTTTAGGAAACTTTTACAATAATTAGTACATTTTCAATCCAAAGTTTGCCAGAATCAACATGTATGAAAGTATTTTTGTGTAGGTACTGAATATCGAACAATGTACAGTTTATGCACCAGAACCGAAATGATAAAGAGCCAAAGAAAAAAAATACACCGGCACACAAAAGCTTAACCTCCTCTAGGAGGTCCTCAACAGTTCTATACACCAGATATTGAACCTTCCATGGACTGTCCCTGAAAATTGCATCGGTTCTTCTCAAGCCATTCATTCTAGATGATTGCAATACGCACTACACCAAATTCATGAGTGTGTGGTTTATCCATGTGGTTTATACGCAAATTCCACCACCCAGGTTACCATTTTAAGCCATATGTAATGAGTTGGTTGGCCACTTATGAGACACACAATTCCTAACACTCTGGAAAAGTTGTAGTACTCGGACGGGTTGGGATCCACTGCGACGTCAATCCGCAGAACATCCTTGTAGATGGGGCGGCACGGTGAAAATCGCCGACTTCAGGCTCGCCAAGGTGCTCCAGCCCGACCAGCCACGCACTTCCACCAGCGTGACAGTGTCCCGTGGCACACGCGGGTACCTAGCCCCCGAGTGGTACAGAACTCTCATATGAAACGAAGCAACACAACAAGCACCCAGGTCGCTGGGAACATGACGAAGAATTCAGATGTCGAATGCAGAACTGCAGATGGCATAAAATTGGTCGCATCTTGCAAGAGAAGGTGGCAAACAGAGTACAATATACACGAGTGAAGTTGGAAAAATGGTACAAAGTACAAACACGGTGAGATTATTACTTCTGGACTAACCTAACCCTCTACCTTCCATGTTCCCATCTTTGGGGGGAGCAAAGACCTCCTATTCACCCCCCTGAACCAAGTTTCAGGCGATTTCAAAGTGTTTGCTTCCTGGTGAGCAGATGAGAAACTGACAGTCGCATGTTTTGCGGCCTCGATAATCTCCTCAGCAATCATTCACAAATTTGTATCCAGTGTTATTCCGTTTAGGCCTTCTGAATAACTCTGAGCTTTGCACTTCTACACCTTTGATTTAGTTTCTCTTCCTCTTGTGAAGGGGTTGTCGGTCTTTTTGTCAGGACAGTGCCGTTGGTCCCTTGCACCCTCTGCTTAAACCATGGCTCATCTTCGTCGTCAATGTCAGCGCATACCAAGTCTTCCTCATCATCCTCTGCTTCATCCCCACGAATAAGCTCCAGGAATGTCTGCTTGACAATTCTGTCCTCTAAACTGTGGAATGAGATTACAGCAAGACGGCCATCTGGTGCTAGGCAGTCAAAACACGAATGGAGTGCGTCTTCTAAAGTTTGGAGCTCATCATTAACTGCAATCCTAAGGGCTTGGAATACCCTTGTTGCAGTTTTAATCCAGCCTTGCCGTCCTGTAGATAAACTTGTTGTGAGATTCTTATTTAATTATCTCCAGCTTGCAAAAATAGCAATCTTCTTTTTTTTTTGTAGAGAAGTTATGTATAAACTACAGGACATTTACAAAGTAGCAAGAAGAAATTTGCATAAATCAAAGGATCAAATGGTCAATAAGAAATCATTATTTTCTTGTAAATTCCACAAGAGTTCATCGAGCAAAACAATATATATATATATATATATATATATATATATATATATATAAACTTGCATGGTGTTATCACAATCATAGAAGGAAACCTCAAAGTATTATCATAATCATAGCTTCATACATACCTCCTGAAATGGTGCACGTTCTTTGGATAAGTTTGACAAGCTCGCCAGTAGAGTGTAAACCCCCTGTTTTCCGTTCTTTAACAATTCGCCTCTGAAGGGATTGCCAATTGCTTTCCTCCCCATAATCACGGAGGATACGCCCAACTTCAAGCTCGGGCCAAGAGTTCAAGATATCTTCTGCTGTTAAAGTTGCCTGTCTAGTTTCAGCTATAGGTTAGAAGCAGTACACAACTGTAACACAAAACATATATCAAGGTGGAGTTGTACCATTTGGACATTACTAATTCACCAAGATTGACTCAAACATGAAGTAACACACAAAAAAATATTCCTGGATATTTTGGACATGGCAAGGTCAATATATGGAACTCGTGCATGTAAATACAGACAAAATGAAACACAACAGAAATGAACTAAGTGCAACTGTGTTTTACAAATTCCTAGATAGACTGTGTGATTGGCATTATGACTACGAGCGCATCTAAATAATTACAGCTCATGCTATCTGCCAATAAAATGATCTTTTAGTAAGACAAACTAATATTGGATATAAGTTGTTTTAATCTTTAGTCATGCAAGTTTGCAACACTGCGTGATTGTAGTAAGTAGCAAAAAGTATATTGCATCCATACATGGTGCATTCTGATAATAAGTGAACAAAGAAATGACCAGTAAGGCTGTAAGTAAGACTAAATCAACACTGACTTGAGGACTTGGGCCATGGCAGGAGCGTTTGGAGGACAACTAGTATCCGAGTAGTCGAGTAGCGTGTGGGAGTGGGGTGGAGGCTCAGTTAGGGTCGGCTTGTGACTCCTAACTAGCACAATTGTAGTCTCTTGTACATATATTTCTCTCTTCTATAAAGCTAAGGTACGCCTTTGGCGTACCCTCGAAAAAAAAGACTAAATCAACACTGACCTTAGGGTCCATGCGCATGTCAAGTGGACCATCATTGAGCACACTAAATCCTCTATCTGACCTGTTAACCTGCGCAGCAGACCAAAAAAATTTGGTCAGCCAATGGGAAACTTAGCAGTCTTAGCATCAGTTTCCTCACATTTTACTTATTTTTTACCTGCATGGATGACATGCCAAGGTCGATGAGGATACCGTCAACTCCAGACGAGCCATCCGCCAGGCTCTCGTCAACGCCACCAAGAACATGCTTGATGTACTTGAAATTCTTGACGTGAGTATAGGCGCGTAGTGTCCCTTGCAGAGCATCTTCTCCCCCTTCCCCAGTTGCCCTACTAACAAGGAAAGCCTCGATGTGGCGCTGGCCAATCTCCAGCGCAGAGGGGTCGACGTCCATGCCAACGTGCAGCTCCATCTCCGGGTGCGCCTCCATCATCTGTCACCCCCAAGACGCATTCCATCAAACAGCTTATGGGCACAAATGAGCACGTAAAATTGAAGCCACAACGAGTAGAGGCATTCGATTCTACTGAGCACGAACAGATTGTTCCCACGACAACATAAAGGTAGATGCGAAAGGAAAGGGATTACGGACGGCGAGGGAGTGGCCGGCGGCACCGAGGGTGCAGTCGACGAAGGAGCGGAGCGGGAGCGGGCGGCGGAACGCGGCGAGGACCTCCCCGAGCAAGACGGGTACGTGGTGGGAGTGGGAGTGGCGGCGGTAGAGGCCGGGGTCGAAGGCGCCGGCGGAGCGGGTGCGCCGCTTGAGGTGCTCCTCCAGCTCCCGCCGCTGCGGCCGCCACATGGTGGTGTCCTTGGCCTTGTTCTTCGCCCTGGTCTTGCCGGTGGATTTGCACGAGACGGCATCGCGCTTGCGGCTGTGGGGAGCCGCCGCAACGGCGGCGAGCGGGCGCGCGCCGGGCGGCCGGAGGTGGAAGGGGACGAGGCGCCGCGCTGCCGTCGCCATCAGGAGTCGCGAGCGCGCGAGGAACGGATAAATAGCGTGCGCCGCAGGGTGACCGTCCGTCGTCTGATCACGGATGGACGGCTCAGATCGGTTCGGTGCCTAGTCAGAGCTTTCAGATACAACAAACTCAGCTGGTTCGAATTCGTAGTCTATGGATACATATAACGGGATTACTGAATCAAAGTCAGTCCATGCTATAGTCGTTAGATATTATACAAAACTCCATGTAATTTTTTTAAAATTTTTCTTTCTTCTTTTTTATATGTTCTGTCACTTGACTGAGAGTCTCGTTGGATCGAGATCTTGCCACAATCCTATATATAATGGCATCTCCAGGTCAGCCGCCCAGAAAACTGTTTTTAGAACATTTCAATCCAAAATAATACTCCAGCAGTTGTCATATCTCTATGTTTTTGTGGTCTCAATTTGAGGCAGACCTAAACTTCAACCCCTTGCGCTGTAAATATATAGCACGCAAGCAGTTGCGCAAAACCAAAGTTGTGTGATGCAAACACCAAACCGCCAAGTGAAACTTCCTCTCGCCGCACTCCGGCTCTCACCCCGACCGTCGCCAACTCAATTTCAGCCGCCAATGGCACCGTTACCGGTCCACTGCCGCCACCGACCCGCCGCTTTGGACGGTCGCGACAGCCCCACCAACGCACCTATTCGGGGTCCCCGTTGCGCCGATCCGGGCCGGTTTTGGTATAATTTTCTACTTCCTTTGTTCCTAAATACATGTCTTTTAGAGATTTCAATACGGAGTGCAGACGGATGTACTCCCTCCGTCCCAAAATTCTTGTCTTAAATTTGTCCAGATACGGATGTATCAAGTCACATTTTAGTATTAGATACATCCGTATCTAGATAAATCTAAGACAAGAATTTTAAGACGCGGGAGTATATCAATATGAAGTACATACGGATGTATATAGACATCTTACTATGTATGAACTCCATATTGAAATCTCTAAAAAAGACTTATATTTAGAAACGGGGGAGTATTATACATCATCCGGTTGAAGAAGAAGATTTTTGGTGCCATATTTTACATCTGTTGAAGAAACATAATTTCCAATGCTCTTAAAATTCTTCTTTTTTACCTTAAAACTGCTTTTGAGTGCCCTATTTTGCAACTCATAAACTTGTTTTCGTGCTCAGGCTACATGAAGCTTCTTTTTAGAAAAAGATCAAAAATAATGTTTCACTGATTCAAAAATTCTACACATGTGTTTTCTCATGAAATTTTACACATGTAGTGTATATCCATATGTCAATGTGGATTTTGTTTAAGAATTTTTTAAACTTTGAAATATAACTTTTGAATGTTTCAAACAAAGGGCTACATGTTGAGCACCAAAACAATGCACTCTACATAACTGCATATAGCTAACCAAGCACGGCACTTCACTAGAAAAAAAAACAAGCACGACGCAATTTGCAAATATTTGTAAAACCAATTTGAAAACAATTTGGATGCTTGGGATGGCAAAATTTCAGACAAATGGCCGTACAGATTTCTGCACAGCTCTAATTTTCGTCATGGCACAATAATCCCCACATTCAAAATTTCCAATGTGATGATCTGACTGGACAAATCAAGATCATGCATTACCTTGCAAGAAAGGAGGGGCAAAGAAAGACGCAGGATTTACTTTCCTTTATACTTTCAAAATAAAGACTTGTCCTACAAAATGGGAGGGGGACATAAATAAACAGAACCATGTCCAGTGCCCATCCCTCTACCTTCTTTCTCCCTACTATACCCCTCCTGACCGAGGTGACAAGAAACCAGAACAGAGGAGGGAACAAAACAGCAGCAGCTACAACCATTGTTTTTCAACAATAGAGGATCCAGAGACCTATTATACATGAACGTCAGACGACGGAGCAGGCAAGCAGCAAAAACAAGATTAATCCAACTAGTACAGGTCAAACGAAAGAATCACCACACCCAAGGGGCCGGGCCGGTTCCTATCGACAACATCAGCGGCACAGTCAGCAGGGCGCAAACAGTTACCACCTACTGTGGTGCACTGCGCCCTTCACCCTTCCTTCGGAGAATGGCAGGCTTTCAAGCCCCTATGTTAATCATCGGCGAAGAATGGCCAGCGTCTTCTTCCATCTTCCAGGACAATCGGTCGACCTGGATCCTCTAATTCAACGACCCCAAGTTTCGACTTGGTGTGGGGGATGAGAGGACTGAGACCCTGCGCACTTTCCTAATCTTCTTTCGACGACGGTATACCTGTACAGATGCAACTAATCATGTTGTAGCAACCTCTGCTGCTCTCTGTCTCATCATCTCATTAACAGCAGCCCTCCTCCGGGAATCAGACTGCTGTTGCAGCCTTCTAAGATGCTCTTTGAGATCCCTGTATGGTTACCAGAGGTGGAGGTCAGATGTTACTCCAGAGACGATTGAAATACTGTATGCACAAGCACAGGGGTGGTGGGAGGTTAGCAGGACAAATGAGAGATGCGCCAACACACCTGCACCGCGGTACACTGCATCCTGAATCTCTGCAAGCTCGGGCATGGAGCTGAAGCATGTACCACATTTTCTTGCACAGGGCACACCCTCCTGAAGCACGCGTCTTGCACTGCATCCCATGCCGAAATAGTCCCTTGACTTTACGGCAGTTAGGATATTGGCAGCTGCCAGAGCGGCATGTAGAGGCATGTACCAGAAGATCGAGCATTTTCCTTAGCTGCAGGATGATGGTAAAAGGAAAATCAATGGTGGAATTATTTAACAAAAGGATTGTAGTGGAGCACATGACTTATGCACAATAACTACTTTACAAATTGCAGCCTCGAAAAGTAAAGATGCACATGTTGACTGTTTCCACAATATTATGATGAACAAATGAGAATGCTGGAAGAATATTTATGTCTTCCAATTTGTAAAGCTCCGGCTTAACTCAATTATTACAGTAATTAAATGCCTGCCAATTACTCCCTCCGTTCGTAAATATAAAAAAGAATGGTATTTAAGCTAGACTGCTGTCAAGTTTATTTAATGAAAATAAACAGAAAGTCACAACTTCAACAATCGCAGGTTAGGAACAATTTTACTAGCGGAAATCGTCTGAAGGGGCTTACCTGTTGAACACGCATTTGCCGGGCTTCCTTGTTTTGGGCATCACGGTCGGCAACTGATGGATGGTTTGTCAACTTGTGAGGATGATTGACTGCTCCTTTTTGGTAACAACCATTGCACACGTCAAAATCTGGACAAATTTCACACCGCCAGCCTTGACCAGTTTCAATATCATGGCTACAGACATTGCATGTAGTGACAAACGCTGGTGCAGTGGGATTATGTAGGTGATACAACACCATCATTGACGAATGCTTAGCACGGCGAAGGGTGTCATATTGGTAATGGTTCCCTTGACAAAGACTGAGAAATGCCTGCCTGGTGTCAAAAAACTCACTTTCCAGAATATCGTCTCTATCCTTTGTCTCTTCAGGCACCCCAACAATGTCAACCTAAGACATCAAGTTATATGTTACTAACTTTCTCTTTCTCTAAAGAGAAAAATGAGTCTTGTTTACTTACTGGATGGAGCTTATGTGTGTCTCTACTATTACTTGGATGCCTCTCCCTATCTTCAAGCTGTTGTTCTGCACTGTAACACCTGCAACAGGAAAATACTAAATTCACGAAGAGAACTTTAAAAGGTTTGTCTAACATGGCAAGCTGTGTAATTACAAACAATTCATCCCAAGGATAACTCTTATATACACAATTTTCAAGCACATGTAGTTATTTTCATAACAATCTCGGCAGTCAGCTGGGTTATTAAGGTGTCACCTCACCCCGACCTAGGCCGGTGATGCCATGGTTGGGGTGGATACCAGGCCCCCTTGCTTTTCCAGGGGAAGATTAAGCGGTCATCTGGGGTTCCCAGGAGTCACCCCGGTTCATTGCAAGTCACCTTGGGTCTGGAGAGATTGACTCCTTCAGGGTCCTGGTTTCATAGCTTGCACAATGACCGCTGCTAAGCCTTTGCTCCTAAGCCACACGTTTGATGAGACGGCACCTCTCCATGAGAGGCCTGATAGGATCAAGGAGGGTGGGGGGAGGAGATATGGCCACCGGGGATTGGCAAGGAGTAGAAGCCAATGGCCGTGGAAAGTTTTTGTGGGTGCCAAGAGAAACAGATTTGCAGATCTGCCTTGTTTTCTCGTTTCCTGGTTTGTTGGGTATCTTGATGATATGGATACAATTTGTTGCAACAGAAAGAACAGGGATCATGCATGGCGTCAACAACGAGATGTGTAGGGACTAGGGATACAGTAGTTTGTGTGGTAAACAAAGCGTCCTTAAGCACATATTTGTTAAATGTTACAACTTAAACTGCTGCTTTATAAAATATAAATATAATTTTCATGCAAGTGCCTTGATTTGAGGCACCTGGCCCTGAGAAAGGGCAATAATGCAAAACTTGTTGGTTCATACAGATCGCATTCATTCAATGTTTTCGAGTCGATGAGTCGACGGGTCGCTCGGGGAGGACGACTCTAGACTAGTCGTGACTAGTCTAGACTCACGGTCGACGAGTCGACATGGCGACGAGTCGACGTGAGTTAAGCAGCAGGCAGTCAGGGGAGGAGCACAAGTGCACAGCAGCAGCAGCAACCAGGGGAGGAGGGGAGGAGCACACCACCAGCAGCAGTAACCAGGGCCAACTGAGAGATGGGCCACTAGTTATGCACTTCCCTGTGGCCCAAAAGCCCATCTAGTAGCTATATACTCCTCCGTGACCTAATCCACCATCCACACTCCCTCCTCCCTCACCACAGCCGCCACACATTCGCTGCCACTCTCTTGCCACCAGTCCACCACTCCTCCTCCCAGCGATGGATCTCTCAACTCCCCCGCAGCAGCTCTCTTGCCACCGCTCCTCCTCCCAGCCCGCTCCTCTTGCCGCTTCAGCTTCAGCAGCAGCAGCAGCAGCGCGGCGGCAAGGGCGCAGCAGCAGCAGCGAGGCAGCACAGCAGCAGCATCAGCAGCACGGCGGCGGGAGAGTGCTCCGGATCCAGCGCTGCCTCGAGTCGTTCGACCCCAAAACCGCGACTAGTCGAGACTAGTCGCTCGACTCATCCCAGGAGTCGAGTCGAGAGGCTGAGTCGGCTCTGGAACTGCGACTCGTCGACTAGTCGACGACTAGTCGCGACTAGTCGAGCGACTCGAAATCCATGCTTTCATTTCAACTGTGATCACATATACTCCTTCCATTCCTAAATATTCCCTGTCTCAAAATAAGTGTCTCAAGCTTAGTACAACTTTGTACTAAAGTTAGTACAAAGCTGAGACACTTATTTTGGGACGGAGGGAGTATAAGTCTTTTTAGAAATTTCAATACGGACTACATACGGATGTATATAGACGTATTTTAGAGTGTAGATTCACTCATTTTGCTTCGTACGTAGTCTATTGGAATCTCAAAAAAACTTATACTTAGGAACGGAGGGAATAGTATATAAGTACATGTGGCCTCTATAGCACAGGTGTCATATTGTTTATGAAATTGACTTACTTGTCACAGATGTAAAAACTTCTGCATTGATGGCAGACCCAGCGTTTTCCAGACGACATAAGGAGACAACAGTGGCTACAAGAATACTGCAAATGGACCATAATAAAATCTTCCTTCATTGGATAAATGGTTTCCCCAAGCTGCAATATCAAAATCGAATTCATGAGAAAGATGTCATCCAACTGAAACAAACAAGTGCAATTTCACAAACACAAAAGTGGGGGCTCCGAGAGATCTAGTATTACAATTACCAGAGCATAAGCTTACCTTCTGCATCAGCATAGCGTCCTTAGAAGCATTTCCACTGAGATCAGTGTGGCCAGCAGCTTTAAGAGCTCTTTTTGTAATAATTTTCTTTGTCTTACTCTTCTTCTGAAGCTTTCGGTCATCTTCTTCTTGACGCAGTTGATTAATCATATCTTCCGCAGCTCCAGGCCAATAATCTCCATCGAAGTAAGGCAAACGGGAAGCGGTAACTTTAGCCTTGCACTCTCCCATGGTAATGAAGAAATGGTCATACAGATTTGTAAGCTCAACAACAATCTCCTCCTTAGTAGCTTTCCGAAGCATGGCTAAGTACCTGAGTGTGAAGATATCAGAAATCATGCAACCAGGAGCTCAATGCAAGCAGAGTAACATATGTGTCAATCAAAGGTCTTACCACTCCCGCAGTTTGTCAGATTTTGGAGTCTTCTGAATCTCAGGATGGCAATATAAAATGTAATCTTCACCTTTCAAAGGTGGGCAAGCCCATATATAACAGCTTGTGAATCCACGCTGCTTGCAGTATTCAAGATATCCTATCTGTACACATAGATAACTGGAGTAAGATTGTAGAAAATGCTAGCTTAAAGAGGAAGGCATCACATCTAATAGTTTCATACAGGAATTTTCTGACCAGACTGGCAAGAGAAAATATTTACAACTGTGATTAAAATTCAGCAAATACAGCAACTTACCAGAATTTCATGGTAGACGAATGTACGCAAGGCCTCTCCAGTGGCTGCTTTAATCTCAGGTCTGAAGTATTTCACAGAATCCAGGTATGACAAATAAACTCGACGTTGGTTCGGGTAAGCGCAGTCAGCACCAAATTCTTGAACATACATTCCAAATAAGCACACTTCTACGCCTTCTATTTTCTGGAACAAAAGAACAGCCTGCCAAACAATCACAGGAACAGAATCATGGATATCAGAGTCGGTTGTCAGCATAATTTATACTTTAGGTACAACTTCCTACCTTGGACTTGTAAGGGAACTCTGTCGGGTAATTATCTTCTTGAAAAATTTCCAAAAAGCGTGGTTTAACTTCAACCTTCTTATCCACCGATGAAACAACTCTGACCACAAGACCTTCTGCTCCGGCGACCTAACAAATATGGAACAGTTAGACTTTAAAAGTGATGGAGGGAACATTTCTATCAAAATAGTTCATAATGATGCCAAAATGAATGGTATCTGGTGTAGTCCAAATTACAGGAAGTGAAGTTAAACCACTTCCTTGTTGATTTTTCCAGCCATTGTCAAAAAAAGTAGCACATAAATTATCAAGATATAGAACATACTTCAAGTAAAAAAGTTAAGTAAAGCGCATATACACTTCGGGTCTCTGAACTGCCAAAAAGATCAACCCTAGTTGATTTTTCAAGCCATCCATCATTTTGTAGCCCATTTTTTTGTTGCTGTGCTTTTCATTGGGTCGTAAACAATCAGCAACAAGTTTGCACTATGTGACCGCATTTGAAACTTTCAATATAAATACAATTTGGTATATTTTCCATGTAAGCCTTTAATATATAGTTGAAGCTTCCGAGCAATTAATGGGCAATTTCATACTATTAATCGATTCTCCAAAATGGCACACCTCATTACATACCAGGTTGATGGAAAATTATTAATTAAATAAACTGCTAGTTCATCCTGGTTGATGGAAAAGGTTGCAATGGGGTCTGAAAAAAATTAAACAGGCATTTTGTTTTCTGTTTTTCCAGGCAATCATTATAATAGGCTGCAATTATTTGCATGGTATTTTTATAAGGATTTACATGGTGGGTAGGCACTTAGATAACACTTTCAGGTAGCATATTTTTGTGACATAAGGTAATATACTACCAAAGTACGTTGAGGTCCCATATAACATACTTCAAGTACGCATGCACTTCCAACAAGACTTAGTTTCACTAACCTCATCAACACTACAATTTAAATTATTCGCCCGATTCTGTCTCTCCCACTTAAGCCGTTTAAAAAGCCGCTCTTCTATATGATCGCTAAGAACAGTTCTTGGCAGATCACTTGCTCCAAGAACAGCACTCTGTGGTAGAGGCATGCGCAGCCCACACTTCACTTCATTACTATAGCAATTCGGGCAAGTATACTCTGCTTGTCCTCCATCATTTCTTCTGCCATTAAACAGAGCACATATCTGATGCTGCCAGCATTCACATTTGTCACACTGAACCCACTGTGGAACGCACCATTCAGAAAGATTAGTACAAATCACGCATAACCAAAATTATAGTTATACAACCACCAGAACAGAGATAGGGAACTTACCCATTCTTCAGTTTCCTCATCATTTCTTTTCTTCTCAAATCGGGCCTTCAAAAAATTCTGTCCTTCAACCTCAATGGTGTCACCACGGGACTCATTGTAACATGGAATACAGAAAAAGTGGCGGGTGTCACCAGAACCAACAGTATAGTATGGTGCATTTCGCTTTATCCGAGCACCACAAGGGGAGCAATATATGGGTGGAGGTTCAAAAGTGAGTTTTTCCACTTTGCAGAGCTGGCATGAATTTTCATTTTCGGAAGACACCAGCAGTTGATTCTTTTCAGCTTTAGCCTTGCTCTGTCAAATGGCAAGACATGTAAAACTGTTCCTTCTAAAAACACATATTAGGGTTACAGTACAAGTTTCATCATGACAACTGCATGATGAGATTAAGAGTACTTGCACAAAAACACATGTACACAAAAAAGAACATGCAACATTTATCTCATGAAGATAAGGTTTTTTTTTCTTTTGGTACGACATAGTTCAACTTCTAGTAATTAAAAATTGGTAAAGCAACAGCGCAGTAATTTTTGTGCAAGCTTCCGTAGTAGTTAGACATTATGTGCAGAAGTGGAGAGAAATATTTTTTCACCCATTGGAAATACAAACAAACAGTAAGCTTTCTGATGTTTGCTTGTGTAAATGAGGACATTAAAGCACATATTACACATTTCAAGAAAATTAAAGGCTTTCTACCCATCTCCTATATTTACTTGACAACTGATCTTGTAATTCCGGGGGGAAAAATACCCAATGTGAAAGCAGTTTATTCCAAGTAAAAGACATACCTGGCCCACCCACAGCCTTAGACTCTCTATATGTGCATTGATTTGTTCTGGAGTGAACAACTCAGTCAATGAAACACCTTTTATTTTTGGTTTTCCTGATTTCAATGCTGTGGCCTCTGTTGAATCATTTGTTTCATTCTTAACCTCATGAACATTTTCACTTGTCCCTTTGTCAACCGGCAAGATTTCTTGCTTGACATGAGACTTCATCTCATTTGAAACAGTAGGAATGACATTGTGCCTCGCTGTAGGCACACTTCCATCAGCACCATAACCCATCTTTACGGGCTTCTGCAGAGGTCGCATGTCAGCCTTTACGTCCAACTCTCTTTTCATGTATGCCGTCTTTTTATTCTGCTCAAGCAGCTCGGGATGTGATTCCTGTAGTACAAACCCTGGGTTCACCTGAGGATTGGAGGCTCTAAGTATTTCATGCTCTGGAACATTGGGTGACGCAGGCTGCATCTTCAAACGTTTTGGAACAGATGGCTGACCATCAAAGGATTCAACAGACACTGGGTCAATGTCCATTATATCACTGTCTACCCCATTCATGATTCTTTGAGTCATATTCTGTTGAGCAACTTTTCTAGGCTCAGGGACTTTTTGCTTACTTGCATGTTCAGCTGAGAGGCGCAAAAATTTCTTTACATTACTACATACAGGACACTGCTCATCAACACAAGTCTTATAATGCTCAATTAACATTCTTGTCTTACTGCACTTCTTCTGTGGACAATCTTTTCTTTGGCAGTTGTCCAAATGCTTCACAAAATCCTGCAGCTGAACACAACGAGGTAATTTACAACTACCAAGAGGAGAAGAACATCCTTTTGCATGAAACAGCAACAGTAACCACCTCATCTGACGGAGGTAATTGATATTTCCAGTGGGCTGTTCCAATCCTCCAGCAGGGAGCTTTGGCAGTGCAGGGTCAACTGAGGTCACAGTGCAACCAGAAACACGCCAGTCAGATGAAAATGGCTGTTGTGCTCCGTCCTGGGCCATTGTTCTCTGACAAAAGTCATCCTGTATTTGCTTTTCAAGAGATAAATTGCTACTGATAGGAACCTTTTCCATTGTTTGAGGCCGCCATTGGTGCTGCTGCATTTGCTCTGTCTGTGTTCCTTTCAAAACATAACTGACATCATTCGAGCTAACATCAAGCTGCTGATTAGGGTGCAACAATGGCTGAGAATCGTGAGAACCAGAAGCACTGAAATTTTGAGATCCAGAAAGATGTCCAAACACCTGCGCACCTTTGACGTTATCGTGAGCACTTCTTTGCTGGTATTGACCCTGGAAATTTGGAAGTGCAGGAGGTTCAGTAGCTTGTGAAGATGTTAGTTCGGTGTGTGGCAAAGTTCCCTGTTCTGACACTTGCATAGAATGGCTGGAATTAAGTTGAGACTGTTTAAAGGAATTGCTCCTCAGCATAGCCTGCTGATGCTGTGAATTTGGTATCTGTTGATTGAGATGATATTGGTTTTGCACAAACTGGGAACTTGGCTGCACCTGATGTTGCTGCATTGAAAGCTGCTGTCGGAGTAGTTGTTCATGAGACAACTGAGATGGCTGGAAATTGAGTTTTTCTGACTGATCCAAAACCTCAGTTTTTATCTGTGGCTGCCCTTGAATGGATTGCATGTTTAGCTGATTGCTAAGCAGCATGGAATTCATTCTTGATCTAGACTGCAAGTTTGCAGCACCCATGTTCTGATTATTTGCTGTTGCTAAAGCAGAAGAACCAGTACCGTAGAAACTTCCTGAGCCACCCATGTCAACTGATGCTGCACAACAAAAAACGACACAATTTAGTTTGTCATCGTAAAGAGGGTAAGATATGACTTTTGCATTTTCGCTATGCATGACTGTGCATGTGTGTCTGTCGATATGGAAACTCACATCATTGGTACTACGGTGGAAACAATAACACTTTCAACCTCCATAGGTTCAAGGACTCTAGCAAACACATTAATTATGAAGCCAGTGACTCCAACAGCAAGGAACTAAAGTAAGGCTTTGTGTTTACTTTTTTAGCTGTTCCCTAACAACAATCCTCTAACAAAGTTAGCTTGTACAAATGACTTGGATAACTAGAAATTGAACATATTGCAAACGAATAATAAACCCATCACTAGCTTCTGTTATACACCCTTCATGAACATGACTTCAAGATTATGGCACAAGTCACGATGATAAGGCAATAAAAGATAGGACACGTCAGCACACATACTTGATATTCTCTGTGTTGGA
This sequence comes from Triticum urartu, assembly GCF_056163025.1. Taxonomy (NCBI): domain Eukaryota; kingdom Viridiplantae; phylum Streptophyta; class Magnoliopsida; order Poales; family Poaceae; genus Triticum; species Triticum urartu. Next base: position 83,306,435 of record NC_141878.1, on the reverse strand, counting down.
TGCTGATTGAACTGTTGCTGCAAAGGTCTGGGCGAACTTCCAAAAGAGGATATGTTCATATATCCTTCTGGTGCTGCATTTCTATTTGTAATTTGCGTGTTTGACCCATGCAATCCCATTCCACCATTCACATGTCCATCTGATAAACCAAATGCAGAAGAATTCTCCAGCATGCTTGAATGTATTCCAGAATTACTGTGCCCCCCAATATGATGTATTTGATGGCTGCTCTGGTTGCTTTGAAATTGCTTCTGCTGCTGCATATGTGGTGTCATAGCTGACTCACCATTGAAATATCCAGTTCCATTTGAATAGTCAGAATTAGTAGGTACATTTTGTTGATTACTGAATCCAGGAGTTGGGATCATATGAGTTACTTGTCGCTGAATACCCACTGGACCCATCGTAGATGGGACACTACTTGTGGTCGAATTTAGTGGGGCACTGGTAGTTAGATGCTGGTAGCCATTAGACATTGTACCTGTAAGGAGCAATTAAGGATAAGTAGAGCCATGTAAAATGGACCAGCAAAAAATGAGAACAAACAGTGGCAGGCAACCATATATGCTTCAGCTTCTCACAAATAATCTTCCAGTTATAAACAACAGAGACCTCGAAAGAAGTGCCCAATTGGGTCATGGATATATAAGCTATTTAGTGGATGTTTTTTTTTAAAAAAAACTATTAAGCAAGACTCCGAAAGATGTGGTGTTTTTCTACCACATAGATTGAATTTTGCCGAATATACTGCTGGGCATTGGTTACTTAGGCTAGAAACCCTACAGCATGGCCAAAAGGGAATTTCAAGTTAAGGTACAACACAGCCCTAATGATATGAGCAGAAGCTAAGTTAATCTATCCATACCAGGCATCGAGGTACCCATGTTGGCATTCTGAGGAACCATGCCTGCACCAGATGACGAAAGACCCATATTGTCTGTTCCATAAGACATTCTAGAATTTCCACTTGCACCTTGTGTGATACCAGGTGTTGGAATCATTGTGCTATAACCAGAGGAAGATGCCATCTGCCTTGACATTTGTTGGTTTTGTTGATTTAGTTGGTTCTGAGCACTCAAGGCCTTGATAGCAAACTGCAATTGTGGCTCCACTGGTTGCCTCATCATATTGTAGTACTCATTCTGCTCAAACAGCCAAAATGATGGAACTGTGAGATCAAATTTTGCTAGATCCAAACAAGAAGTAAATAAGAAAAAAGGAAATAGAGAAATATACCCTGCTTGGGAATTTTCTAAACAAGATTTCCTCTAGCCGCTTTGCGAGTTCCGGCAGCCTCCGCCTCCAGTCAGCAGATGTCTGCTTCCTTCCTATATACTCATATCTGCCAATTTACGAACAAGTATCAGGCTTAAAAAACATGTTAATACTTTCTATCAGATTCGATGTCTGCTTCCTTCCTATATACTCATATCTGCCAATTTACGAACAAGTATCAGGCTTAAAAAAACATGTCAATACTTTCTACCAGATTCGAACCATCAGCCATGGCGGCGAACCTAAAATTTTAGTTGGGAAGGTGATTCAACTGCGCCCCAGTGCCGAAATTTATATGCGGGCTCTTGTTAATTAAGGAAAGTCATAAACTTTGGTTGCGTGAGTAAGCGTGATCACCTCTATAATTTTGGGAACAAAATAAATATTCACCGTATAAACGTTGATGATAAGGATAGGCCGCATTAACGCAGTACAATTAATTAACACCCGCGCTAGCGCCTACTAAATATAAGTAGCCGAGCCACCAAAAGAAGTTTTTTTTCTTTCCTTAGAGCAGGCGCTGAAATAAGTTTGCAGTGTGGAGTGCTTACATCTTGTCGCGCATATTGGAGCGCATGAGCGCAAACTGTTGATCGACCCCCGGGGCAACAAGGCCCACGCCATCCTGCATCTGCTGGTGCTGGGGCAGGGGCATGCCGTCAGCGCCGACGACACCGCTGCCACCGCCAACAACCTGATTCATCTGCGCCCCCTGCCCGGACATCTGCCCGGACAGGTGCGCCGCCTGCCCCACATTCATTGTCGCTGGCAGCCGCGCCTCAGACAAGCGCGGGCGACGTCATTCCAGGCGCGGCGTGGCGCGGAGCAAGCTGAAAGAAGCGGCAGCCCCTACCGAGGCGGGCACCACGCGCCGGAAACCCTTCGAAAGCTGCAATATTTCTTCCTGCTGGAGGGTCGGTCAGCGAGAATTTAACCAGACAGCCCTCTCTGAATCAGGCACAAAACCCAGCCCAATTTTTCAGCATACGGAGCGCACTGTATACCAGACGGCAGCAGTGGACAGAGCGGCAGCGAGCAGCAGGCGCGAGCGCGAGCGCGAGCGATCAGGACCCGCGCGGGGCGGACGGAAGCACCCGCGGGAACGAGGCACGGGGCCGGGCCGGCGAATTGGGGCAACCCCGCCCGAAACCCTAGAATCGCGGGGCGGGCTGCCGACGCCGCGAGGGGACCCCGCCTCCACGGCAAACGGCGATTGGGGGCCGGCCGGGGCCGCGGGGGCGGAATCCGTACGACGGCGAGCGGGGCGGCGGCGCGGGGGATTGGGGATTTGGGATTGGCGGGGGACGGGGGACGGGGAATTGTCGACGCGGGGGGAGGGCTCGAGGAGGAGGAAGGGAAGGGGAGGGAGGAGTGGGACGTCGACCAATCGCGGATCTGCGCGGACTCGTGGGGAGGGAGGGCGGTCGCTGCGGGGTGGGCCCGGGCCGCGGCGGCGCAGGGCGGATGATCTGGTCTGGTGTGGTGTGGTGTGGCGAAAACGGCAAGGCGCACCGGTATATGCTGCTGGTGCGCGTGCGTGCGGCGCGAGTGAGGAAGGGCAGGCCCAGTCCAGTCAGCAGCTGCAGCGGCAGCGCAGCGGGTCGAGCGGGTTTTTTTCTTGCCGCACGTGCGCCAATGCTGATGCTGGCGAGCGAGAGACCAGCACACAGGCCCCTATTGGGAAATGGGAAGGGGGCGCTCCCGGTTCTTGCATTTGGGCTGGAAAGACGGGGGTCTTTTTGCAGGAGCCCCGGTTTGGGGACGTGGCGCTAGGGTTGGGGTGAAGTGGATTTTGGTTGTGTTGATGAGTTGTGTCTCTTTAAATTTATTTATTTTATCGTGGGATTGGATCTCGGGTGCAAAACAAAAACGGTTGATTGGGCGGATGCGAGTTTGCGGAGGCGTAGGCGTCGAGGTCTTGTTAGACGTGATTGTGTTGCCAAAGTTATGTGCGATACAGATCATGCGGTTCCTTTCGTGTCCGGTTATGTTTCGTGTTAGTATGAAAAAGGAGACTGTCGTGTATCGTGATGTCAAGCATGCGTGTAGGGGGAATGAAACCGCCCCGCCTTTTTTGTATTTTCTGCCCAAGAAGCCGCGATTTAGCGTTTAGCTGGTTCACTATCAATCATGTATGTCTATCTCTATCTCTTTCTCTCCCTGACTGAAAAGGCGTTGACTTCTGTAGGGGGTCCTATTTGCGGAAGTGATGACAGCGTGGACCGAAGTGAATGTTGGTGTGTAGAAGTTGTATCTTTTCAATTTAATATGGGATTAGATCTTCAATGAGGAAAAAAGATAATAAATTGGACGAATGTGAGTTCACAGCAAGATATGTGAAGACATGGGCATCAAGATCTTACTAGACGTGGTTGCATTGTCAACGTGATGTGCAATGCACATTGTGTGATTCCTTTCGTGTCCGGTTACGTTTCGTGCTAGTATGGACAAGGAGGCTGCCGTGTATCGTGGTGTCAAGGATGCGTGCCGAGGGGGAGAAACCATCCCCTTTTTGTAACTTTCTGCCGAAAAAAGTCGCGGTTTAGCGTTTAGCGGGTTCACTATCAATCCCATACGTCTACCTTTCTCGCGCGCGCGCTGAAAAGGTGTGGACTTTTTTAGGGGGGGTCCTATTTGTGGGAGCGATGGCAACATGGACTGAGGTGAATTTTAGTGTGTAGAAGTTGTATCTTTTCAATTTAATATGGGATTAGATCTTCAACACGGAAAAAGGATAATAAATTGGACGAATGTGAGTTAACAACAGGATATGTAAAAACATGGGCATCGGGATCTTATTAGATGTGGTTGCATTGTCAACGTGATGTGCAATGCATATCATGAGATTCTTTTCGTGTCCGGTTAGGTTTCGTGCTGGTATGGAAAAGAAGATTGCCGTGTATTGTCGTGCCAAGGATGCATGCAAGGGGGGAAAGAAACCTCCCCTTTTTGTAACAATCTGCCAAAAGAAGCCGTGGTTTTGCGTTTACGGGTTCACTATCAATCCCATATGTCTACCTCTCTCTCCCTGGCCGAAAAGGCGTGGACTTCTGTAGGGGGGGTCCTTTTTTGCGGAAGTGATGGCCGCGTGGACCGAAGTGAATGTTGGTGTGTAGATGTTGTATCTTTTAAATTTAATATGGGATTTAGATCTTCAATGAGGAAAGAAGATAATAAATTGGACGAATGTGAGTTTACAACAGGATATGTGAAGACACAGGCATTAGGATCTTACTAGACGTGGTTGCATTGTCAACGTAATATGCAATGCATATCATGTGATTTGTTTTCGTGTCCGTTACGTTTTGTGCTAGTATGGACAAGGAGGTTGTCGTGTATCGTGGCGTCAAGGATGCGTGCCGGGGGGAGAAACCGTCCCCTTTTGTAACTTTTTGCCGAAAGAAGCCGCGGTTTAGCGTTTAGCAGGTTCACTATCAATCACATATGTCTACCTCTCTCTCTCTCTGGCCGAAAAGGTGTGGACTTCTGTAGGGGGACTATTTGTGGAAGCGATGGCAACATGGACTGAAGTGAATTTTAGTGTGTAGAAGTTGTATCTTTTCAATTTAATATGGGATTAGTGTTAGGGAACGTAGTATTTCAAAAAATTGCCTATGATCACGCAAGATCTACCTAGGAGAAGCATAGCAACGAGTAAGGAGAGTGTGTCTACGTACCCTCGTAGACCGAAAGCGGAAGCGTTTAGTAACGCGGTTGATGTAGTCGAACGTCTTCATGATCCAACCGATCCAAGTACCGAACGTACGGCACCTCCGCGATTTGCACACGTTCAGCTCGGTGACGTCCCTCGAACTCTTGATCCAGTTGAGGTCGAGGGAGAGTTCCATCAGCACGATGGCGTGGCGACAGTGATGACGAAGTTTACCGGCGCAGGGCTTCGCCTAAGCACTACGACGATATGACCGAGGTGTGTAACTGTGGAGGGGGCACCGCAAATGGCTAAAAGATCAACTTGTGTGTCTATGGGGTGCCCCCTGGCCACGTATATAAAGGAGGGGAGGGAATAGGTGGCCGGCCCAAGGGGGGGCGCCAGGTGTGGGGAATCCTACTAGGACTCCCCAGTCCAAGTAGGATTCCCCTCCTCTTTCCTATTTCTAGTAGGAGAAGGAGGGAAGGAGGAGGAGGAGAGAAGGAAAGGGGGTCGCCCCCCCCCAACCCTAGTCCTATTCGGTTTGGGCTAGGGGGGCGCGCACCACTCCCTGGCTGGCCTCCTCTCTTCCACCACTAGGCCCAAGAGGCCCAATAACTTCCCGGGGGGTTCCGGCAACCCCCGGTACTACGAAACTCACTCGAAACGACCCGAACCATTCCGGTGGCGAATGTAACCTTCCAATATATGAATCTTTATGTCTCGGCCATTTCGAGACTCCTCGTCATGTCCGTGATCTCATCCGGGACACCGAACAACCTTCGGTTATCAAATCACATAACTCATAATACAAATCGTCATCGAACGTTAAGCGTGCGGACCCTACGGGTTCGAGGACTATGTAGACATGACCGAGACACATCTCCGGTCAATAACCGATAGCAGAACCTAGATGCTCATACTGGCTCCTACATATTCTACGAGGATCTTTATCGGTCAAACCGCATAACAACATATGTTGTTCCCTTTGTCATCGGTATGTTACTTGCCCGAGATTCGATCGTCGGTATCATCATACCTAGTTCAATTTCGTTACCGGCAGGTCTCTTTACTAGTTCCCTAATGCATCATCCCGCAACAAACTCATTAGTCACAATGCTTGCAAGGCTTATAGTGATGTGCATTACCAAGAGGGCCCAGAGATACCTCTCCGATACATGGAGTGACAAATCCTAATCTCGATTTATGCCAACTCAACAAACACCATCAGAGACACCTATAGAGCATCTTTATAATCACCCAGTTACGTTGTGACGTTTGATAGCACACAAGGTGTTCCTCCGGTATTCGGGAGTTGCATAATCTCATAGTCTGAGGAGCATGTATAAGTCATGAAGAAAGCAATAGCAAAAAAACTAAACGATCATTATGCTAAGCTAACGGATGGGTCTTGTCCATCACATCATTCTCTAATGATGTGATCCCGTTCATCAAATGACAACTGATACGTCTCCAACGTATCTATAATTTTTTATTGTTCCATGCTATTATATTATCCGTTTTGGATGTTTAATGGGCTTTACTATATACTTTTATATTATTTTTGGGACTAACCTACTAACCCAAGGCCCAGTGCAAATTGTTGTTTTTTGCCTATTTTAGTGTTTCGCAAAAAAGGAATATCAAACGGAGTCCAAACGGAATGAAACCTTTGGGAGCGTGATTTTTGGAACAAACGTGATCCAGAGGACTTGGAGTGGACGTCAAGAAATCAACGAGGAGGCCACGAGGTAGGGAGGCGCGACTGCCCCCCTGGGCGCGCCCCCATCCTCGTGGGCCCCTCGTGGCTCCACCGACCTACTTCTTCCTCCTATATATACCTACGTACCCCGAAACCATCGAGGAACACCACGAAAACCTATTTCCACCGCCGCAACCTTGTACCCATGAGATCCCATCTTGGGGCCTTTTCCGGCGCTCCGTCGGAGGGGGAATCAATCACGGAGGGCTTCTACATCAACACCATAGCCTCTCCGATGATGTGTGAGTAGTTTACCACAGACCTTCGGGTCCATAGTTATTAGCTAGATGGCTTCTTCTCTCTCTTTGGATCTCAATACAAAGTTCTCCTCGATCTTCTTGGAGATCTATTCGATGTAACTCTTTTTGCGGTGTGTTTGTCGAGATCCGATGAATTGTGGGTTTATGATCAAGATTATCTATGAACAATATTTGAATCTTCTCTGAATTCTTTTATGTATGATTGGTTATCTTTGCAAGTCTCTTCGAATTATCAGTTTGGTTTGGCCTACTAGATTGATCTTTCTTGCAATGGGAGAAGTGCTTAGCTTTGGGTTGAATCTTGCGGTGTCCTTTCCCAGTGACAGCAGGGGCAGCAAGGCACGTATTGTATTGTCGCCATCGAGGATAAAAAGATGGGGTTTATATCATATTGGTTGAGTTTATCCCTCTACATCATGTCATCTTGCTTAATGTGTTACTCTGTTCTTATGAACTTAATACTCTAGATGCATGTTGGATAGCGGTCGATGTGTGGAGTAATAGTAGTAGATGTAGGCGAGAGTCGGTCTACTTGTCACGCACGTGATGCCTATATACATGATCATGCCTAGATATTCTCATAATTATGTACTTTTCTATCAATTGCTCGACAGTAATTTGCTCACCCCCCGTAATACTTATGCTATCTTGAGAGAGGGCACTGGTGAAACCTATGGCCCTCGGGTCTATTTTCCATCATATAAGTTTCCAATCTATTTTTATTTGCAATCTTTACTTTTAACCTTTATCATAAAAATACCAAAAATATTATCATCTCTATCAGATCTCACTTTTGCAAGTGGTCGTGAAGGGATTGACAACCCCTTTATCACGTTGGTTGCAAGGTTCTTATTTGTTTGTGTAGGTACGAGGGACTTGCGTGTGGCCTCCTACTGGACTGATACCTTGGTTCTCAAAAACTGAGGGGAATACTTACGCTACTTTGCTGTATCACCCTTTCCTCTTCAAGGGAAAACCAACGCATGCTCAAGAGGTAGCAAGAAGGATTTCTGGCGCCATTGCCGGGGAGTCTACGCACAAGTCAAGACATACCAAGTACCCATCACAAAATCTTATCCCTCGCATTACATTATTTGCTATTTGCCTCTCGTTTTCCTCTCCCCCACTTCACCCTTGTCATTTTATTCGCCCTCTCTTTCCGTTCGCCCCTTTTTTTGCCTCTTGTGTCCCATGTGCCGTCATGGCCAGTCCCTTATCTACTCCTTTGTCTCCCGAGAATGAAGTTCTTAATTTTAAACAAAGGGAGGGGAAAATCTAAAAGATGCTTGGTACAGAATTTGCAATGCGCAAAATAGATCTACTAGGAAGCAATCTACTTCCGTTCTTCTTCGCAATTTTTATTTAGGCATCACTCCTTGGAATAGATATATTCTTGATACCATTACCAGAGGAAATTTCTTGGGTAGCCATACTTTTGATTCTTATAATGCTATGATAGATTTGTTTGGCCCACCACCTCTCTTGGTTAATGGAACTATTTTAACTTTGGAACATGTGATGCAAAGGCTTGAAATTATTGAAAATAAAGTTGCCATCGTAGAGTTGATTGAAAATCTGGATAAAAAGATCCACAACCAAATTACCCAATACGGATCTAAGGTAGGAGTCGCTCTTAATTTTTTTAAAGAAAATGAACCTATGGTTAACGAAAAGATAGATCAAGATTCCACTAGAATTGATAAAACTGAGGATATTATTACCAACATAGGGTCTGCCTTTTCTTCCGTGAAAAATAGTCCAAAACCTTCTAATGCTAAAATTGCCAAATTAATGTATGTTCCTAAAAATAAGGGTGAAACTTCTAGTAAGGGAAATGCGGATCTCAAATCCATAAGTGTTCACCCCAACTTTCTCGCTATCATTAAGGAACCTTTTGCTACACATGATTTTTCTCAATTTATTGCCTAGGAGTTTGACAAGTAATAAAAAGAAGGAAACTCCTCAGGGTTATAGGTGTCTTATTGAAGAATTGCATGCCAAAGATGGCAATACCTAGAACTATCCTTGCCTTTATGCCTAGCTAGGGGCGTTAAACGATAGCGCTTGTTGGGAGGCAACCCAATTTTATTTTTGGTTCTGTTTAGGAATAAATATTTTATCTAGCTTCTATTTAGATGTGGTTTTATGTTTTAATTAGTGTTTGTGCCAAGTAGAACCTTTGGGAAGACTTGGGTGAAGTCTTTTTGATCTTGCTGTAAAAAACAGAAACTTTAGCGCTCACGAGATTAGCTACAACATTTTACTGGAGAGTGCTATTTAGTTGATTCTTTTTGAAGATGATTAATAGATAAATTCCTCACGTCCAGAAAATTATTTTATAATTTTTGGAGTTCCAGAAATATGTGTTTGATACAGATTACTACAGACCATTCTGTTTTTGACAGATTCTGTTTTTCATGTGTTGTTTGCTTATTTTGATGAAACTATGGCTAGTATGGGAGGTTATGAACCATAGAGAAGTTGGAATACAGTAGGTTTAACACCGATATAAATAAAGAATGAGTTCATTACAGTACCTTGAAGTGGTTTTTGTTTTCTTTCGCTAACGGAGCTCACGAGATTTTCTGTTAAGTTTTGTGTTGTGAAGTTTTCAAGTTTTGGGTAAAGATTTGATGGATTGTGGAACAAGGAGTGGCAAGAGCCTAAGCTTGGGGATGCCCAAGGAATCCCAAGGTAAAATCCAAGGAAAACCAAAAATCCTAAGCTTGGGGATGCCCCGGAAGGCATCCCCTCTTTCGTCTTCGTCCATCGGTAACTTTACTTGGAGCTATATTTTTATTCACCACATGATATGTGTTTTGCTTGGAGCGTCTTGTATGATTTGATTCTTTGATTTTTAGTTCACCACAATCATCCTTGCTGTACACACCTTTTGGAGAGACACACATCTATCGAAATTTACTAGAATACTCTATGTGCTTCACTTATATCTTGTGAGCTAAACAAATTTGCTCTAGTGCTTCACTTATATCTTTTAGAGCACGGTGGTGGTTATATTTTATAGAAATTGTTGATCTCTCATGCTTCACTTATATTATTTTGAGAGTATTTTAGAACAACATGGTAGTTTGCCTTGGCTATAAATTTAGTCCTAATATGATAGACATTCAAGATGGGTATAATAAAAACTTTCATATAAGTGCATTGAATACTAAGAAAAGTTTGATACTTGATAATTGTTTTGAGATATGAAGATGGTGATATTAGAGTCATGCTAGTTGAGTAGTTGTGAATTTGAGAAATACTTGTTCTAAAGTTTGTGATTCCCGTAGCATGCACGTATGGTGAACTGTTATGTGATGAAGTCGGAGCATGATTTATTTATTGATTGTCTTCCTTATGAGTGGCGGTCGGCGACGAGCGATGGTCTCTTCCTACCAATCTATCCCCCTAGGAGCATGCGTGTAGTACTTCGTTTCAATAACTAATAGATTTTTGCAATAAGTATGTGAGTTCTTTATGACTAATGTTGACTCCATGGATTATACACACTCTCATCCTTCCATCATTGTTAGCCTCTCTAATACCGTGCACCTTTCGCCGGTATCTTACACCCATCATATACCTTCCTCAAAACAGCCACCATACCTACCTATTATGGCATTTCCATAGCCATTCCGAGATATATTGCCATGCAACCTACCACCGTTCCATTTATTATGACACGTTTCATCATTGTCATATTGCTTTGCATGCTCATGTAGTTGACATCGTATTTGTAGCTAAGCCACCTTTATAATTCTTTCATACATGTCACTCTTCATTCATTGCATATCCCGGTACACCGCCGGAGGCATTCACGTAGAGTCATATTTTGGTCTAAGTATTGAGTTGTAATCTTTAAGTTGTAAGTAAATAAAAGTGTGATGATCATCATTATTAGAGCATTGTCCCAAGTGAGGAAAGGATGATGGAGAATATGATTCCCCCATAAGTCAGGATGAGACTCCGGACGAAAGAAAAAAGAAAATAAAAAAGAAAGAAAGGAAAGAGGCCAAAAAAGGCCCAAATAAGAAATGAGAGAAAAAGAGAGAAGGGACAATGTTACTATCCTTTTACCACACTTGTGATTCAAAATAGCACCATGATCTTCATGATAGAGAGTCTCCTATGTTGTCACTTTCATATACTAGTGGGAATTTTACATTATAGAACTTGGCTTGTATATTCCAATGATGGGCTTCCTCAAAATGCCCTTGGTCTTCGTGAGCAAGCGAGTTGGATGCACACCCACTTAGTTTCTTTCGTTGAGCTTTCATACACTTATAGCTCTAGTGCATCCGTTGCATGGAAATACCTACTCACTCACATTGATATCTATTAATGGGCATCTACATAGCCCGTTGATACGCCTATTCGATGTGAGACCATCTTCTCCTTTTTTGTCTTCTCCACAACCACCGTTCTATTCCACCCATAGTGCTATGTCCATGGCTCATACTCATGTATTGCGTGAAGATTGAAAAAGTTTGAGAACATCAAAAGTATGAAACAATTGCTTGGCTTGTCATCGGGGGTCGTGCATGATTAAATACTTTGTGTGATGAAGATAGAGCATAGCCAGACTATATGATTTTGTAGGGATAACTTTCTTTGTCCATGTTATTTTGAGAAGACATGATTGCTTTGTTAGTATGCTTGAAGTATTATTATTTTCATGTCAATATTAAACTTTTATCTTGAATCTTTCGAATCAGAACATTCATGCCACAATAAAGAAAATTACATTGAGAAATATGTTAGGTAGCATTCCACATCAAAAATTCTGTTTTTATCATTTACCTACTCGAGGACGAGCAGGAATTAAGCTTGGGGATGCTTGATACGTCTCCAACATATCTATAATATTTTATTGTTCCATGCTATTATATTATCCGTTTTGGATGTTTAATGGGCTTTACTATACACTTTTATAATATTTTTGGGACTAACCCAAGGCCCAGTGCAAATTGCTGTTTTTTGCCTATTTCAGTGTTTCGCAGAAAAGGAATATCAAATGAAGTCCAAACGGAATGAAACCTTCGGGAGCATGATTTTTGGAACAAACGTGATCCAGAGGACTTGGAGTGGACGTCAAGAAATCAACGAGGAGGCCACGAGGCAGGGAGGCGCGCCTGCCCCCCCTGGGCGTGCCCCCACCCTCATGGGTCCCTCGTGGCTCCATTGACCTACTTCTTCCTCCTATATATACCTATGTACCCCGAAACCATCGAAGAGCACCACGAAAACCTATTTCCACCGCCACAACCTTCTATACCCGTGAGATCCCATCTTGGGGCCTTTTCCGGCGCTCCGTCGGAGGGGGAATCGATCATGGAGGGCTTCTACATCAACACCATAGCCTCTCCGATGATGTGTGAGTAGTTTACCACAGACCTTCGGGTCCATAGTTATTAGCTAGATGGCTTCTCTTTCTTTGGATCTCAATACAAAGTTCTCCTCGATCTTCTTGGAGATATATTCGATGTAACTCTTTTTGCGATTTGTTTGTCAAGATCCGATGAATTGTGGGTTTATGATCAAGATTATCTATGAACAATATTTGAATCTTCTCTGAATTCTTTTATGTATGATTGGTTATCTTTGCAAGTCTCTTCGAATTATCAGTTTGGTTTGGCCTACTAGATTGATCTTTCTTGCAATGGGAGAAGTGCTTAGCTTTGGGTTGAATCTTGCGGTGTCCTTTCCCAGTGACAGCAGGGGCAGCAAGGCACGTATTGTATTGTTGCCATCAAGGATAAAAAGATGGGGTTTATATCATATTGGTTGAGTTTATCCCTCTACATCATGTCATCTTGCTTAATGCGTTACTCTGTTCTTATGAACTTAATACTCTAGATGCATGCTGGATAGCGGTCGATGTGTGGAGTAATAGTAGTAGATGCAGGCAGGAGTCGGTCTACTTGTCACGGACGTGATGCCTATATACATGATCATGCCTAGATATTCTCATAAATATGCACTTTTCTATCAATTGCTCGACAGTAATTTGTTCACCCACCGTAATACTTATGCTATCTTGAGAGAAGCCACTAGTGAAACCTATGGCCCCCGGGTCTATTTTCCATCATATAAGTTTCCAATCTATTTTTACTTTGCAATATTTACTTTTAACCTTTATCATAAAAATACCAAAAATATTATCATCTCTATCAGATCTCATTTTTGCAAGTGGCCGTGAAGGGATTGACAACCCTTTATCGCGTTGGTTGCAAGGTTCTTATTTGTTTGTGTAGGTACGAGGGACTTGCGTGTGGCCTCCTACTGGATTGATACCTTGGTTCTCGAAAACTTAGGGAAATACTTACGCTACTTTGTTGCATCACCCTTTCCTCTTCAAGGGAAAAACCAATGCATGCTCAAGAGGTAGCAACAACACATGTCTATGGCTAGGAAACTTAACCATCTTTGATTAACGAGCTAGTCAAGTAGAGGCATACTAGGGACACTCTGTTTGTCTATGTATCCACACAGTACTAAGTTTCCGGTTAATACAATTCTAGCATGAATAATAAACATTTATCATGATATAAGTAAATATAAATAACAACTTTATTATTGCCTATAGGGCATATTTCCTTTCAGTCTCGCACTTGCACTAGAGTCAATAATATATATTACACAATAATTATTCTAACAACCATGGAGTCTTGGTGCTGATCATGTTTTGCTCGTGAGAGAGGCTTAGTCAACGGGTCTGCAACATTCAGATCTGTATGTACAAATCTCTATGTCTCCCTCCTTGACTTGATCGCGGATGGAATTGAAGCGTCTCTTGATGTGCTTGGTTCTCTTGTGAAATCTGGATTCCTTTGCCAAGGCATTGCACCAGTATTGTCACAAAAGATTTTCATTGGACCCGATGCACTAGGTATTACGCCTAGATTGGATATGAACTCCTTCATCCAGACTCCTTCATTTGCTGCTTCCGAAGCAGCTATGTATTCCGCTTCACACATAAATCCCGCCACGACGCTCTGCTTGGAACTACACCAACTAACAGCTCCACCATTCAATATAAATACGTATCCGGTTTGTGACATAGAGTGATCTGGATCAGTGCCAAAGCTTGCATCGACGTAACCGTTTACGACGCTCTTTGTCACCTCCGTAAACGAGAAACATATCCTTAGTCCTTTTCAGGTATTTCAGGATGTTCTTGACCACCGTCCAGTGATCCACTCCTGGATTACTTTAGTACCTCCCTGCTAAACTAATAGCAAGGTACACATCAGGTCTGGTACACAACATTGCATACATGATAGAACCTATGGCTGAAACATAGGGAATAAATTTCATTTTCTCTCTATCTTCTGCAGTGGTCGGGCATTGAATCTGACTCAACTTCACACCTTGTAACACAGGCAAGAACCCTTTATTTGCTTGATCCATTTTGAACTTCTTCAAAACTTTATCAAGGTATGTGCTTTGTGAAAGTCCAATTAAGCGTCTTGATCTATCTCTATAGATCTTGATGCCCAATATATAATCACCGAGGTCTTTCATTGAAAAATTCTAATTCAAGTATCCTTTTATGTTATTCAGAAATTCAGTATCATTTCCAATCAACAATATGTCATCCACATATAATATCAGAAATGCTACAGAGCTCCCACTCACTTTATTGTAAATACAAGCTTCTCCAAAAGTCTGTATAAAACCATATGCTTTGATCACACTATCAAAGCGTATATTCCAACTCCGAGAGGCTTGCACCAGTCCATAAATGGATCGCTGGAGCTTGCACACTTTGTTAGCACCTTTTGGATCGACAAAACCTTCTGGTTGCATCATATACAACTCTTCTTTAAGATGTCCATTAAGGAATGCAGTTTTGACATCCATTTGCCAAATTTCATAATCATAAAATGCGGCAATTGCTAACATGATTCGGACAGACTTAAGCATCGCTACGGGTGAGAAATCTCATCGTAGTCAACTCCTTGAACTTGTCAAAAACCTTTCGCAACTTTGTAGATAGCAACATTACCGTCAGCATCAGTCTTCTTCTTGAAGATCCATTTATTCTCTATTGCTTGCCAATCATCAGGCAAGTCAACCAAAGTCCATATTTTGTTCTCATACATGGATCCCATCTTAGATTTCATGGCCTCAAGCCATTTCGTGGAATCTTGGCTCATCATCGCTTCCTCATAGTTCGTAGGTTCGTCATGGTCAAGCAACATGACTTCCAGAACAGGATTACCGTACCACTCTAGTGCGGATCTTACTCTGGTTGACCTACGAGGTTCTGTAGTAACTTGATCTGAAGTTTCATGATCATCATCATCAGCTTCCTCACTAATTGGTGTAGGGATCACTGGAACTAATTTCTATGATGGACTACTTTCCAATTCGGGAGAAGGTACAATTACCTCATCAAGTTCTACTTTCCTCCCTCTTTCGAGAGAAACTCCTTCTCTAGAAAGGATCCATTCTTAGCAACGAATATCTTGCCTTCGGATCTGTGATAGAAGGTGTACCCAACAATTTCCTTTGGGTATCCTATGAAGACACATTTCTCCGATTTGGGTACGAGCTTATCAGGTCGAAGCTTTTTCACATAAGCATCGCAACCCCAAACTTTCAGAAACGACAACTTTTGTTTCTTGCCAAACCATAGTTCATAAGGTGTCGTCTCAACGGATTTTGATGGTGCCCTATTTAACATGAATGCGGCCGTCTCTAAAGCATAACCCCAAAACGATAGCGGTAAATCTGTAAGAGACATCATAGATCGCACCATATCTGATAAAGTGCGGTTACAATGTTCGGACACACCATTATGCCGTTGTGTTCCAGGTGGCGTGAGTTGCGAAACTATTCTGCATTGTTTCAAATGAAGACCAAACTCATAACTCAAATATTCACCTCCACGATCAGATCGTAGAAACTTTATTTTCTTGTTATGATGATTTTCCACTTCACTCTGAAATTCTTTGAACTTTTCAAATGTTTCAGACTTATGTTTCATTAAGTAGATATACCCATATCTGCTCAAATCATCTGTGAAGGTTAGAAAATAACGATACCCGCTGCGAGCATCAACACTCATTGGACCGCATACATCAGTATGTATTATTTCCAATAAGTCTATTGTTAGCTCCATTGTTCCGGAGAATGGGATCTTAGTCATCTTTCCCATGAGGCATGGTTCGCAAGCATCAAGTGATTCATAATCAAGTGATTCCAAAAGCCCATCAGCATGGAGTTTCTTCATGCGCTTTACACCGATATGACCTAAACGACAGTGCCACAAATAAGTTGCACTATCATTATTAAACTTGTATCTTTTGGCTTCAATACTATGAATATGTGTATCACAACTATCGAGATTCAATAAAAATAGATCACTCATCATGGGTGCATGACCATGAAAGATATTACTCATATAAATAGAACAACCATCATTCTCTGGTTTGAGTGAATAACCGTCTCACATCAAACAAGATCCAAATATAATGTTCATGCTTAACGCTGGCACCAAATAACAATTATTCAGGTCTAAAACTAATCCCGCAAGTAGATGTAGAGGTAGCGTGCCGACCACGATCACATCGACTTTGGAACCATTTCCCATGGGCATCGTCACCTCGTCCTTAGCCAATCTTCGCTTAATCCGTAGCCCCTGTTTCGATTTGCAAATATGAGCAACAAAATCAGTATCAAATACCCAGGAGCTACTACGAGCATTAGTTGGGTACACATCAATAACATGTATATCAAATATACCTTTCACTTTGCCATCCTTCTTATCCGCCAAATACTTGGGGCAGTTCCGCTTCCAGTGACCAGTCCCTTTGCAGTAGAAGCACTCAGTCTCAGGCTTAGGTCCAGACTTGGGCTTCTTCACTTGAGCAGCAACTTGCTTTCCATTCTTCTTGAAGTTCCCCTTCTTCCCTTTGCCCTTCTTCTTGAAACTAGTGGTCTTGTTAACCATCAACACTTGATGCTCCTTCTTGATTTCTACCTCCGCAGCCTTTAGCATCGCGAAGAGCTCGGGAATTGTCTTGTCCATCCCTTGCATATTATAGTTCATCACGAAGCTTTTGTAGCTTGGTGGTAGTGATTGAAGAACTCTATTGATGACACTATCAACATGAAGATTAACTCCCAGTTGAGTCAAGTGATTGTGGTACCCAGACATTCTGGGTATATGTTCACTGACAGAACTATTCTCCTCCATTTTGCAGCTATAGAACTTATTGGAGACTTCATATCTTTCAATCCGGGCATTTGCTTGAAATATTAACTTCAACTCTTGGAACATCTCATATGCTCCATGATGTTCAAAACGACGTTGAAGTCCCGGTTCTAAGCCGTAAAGCATGGCACACTGAACTATCGAGTAGTCATCAGCTTTGCTCTGCCAGACGTTCATAACGTCCGGAGTTGCTCCTACAGTGGGTTTGGCACCCACCGGTGCTTCCAGGACGTAATTCTTTTGTGCATCAATGAGGATAATCCTCAAGTTACGAACCCAGTCTGTGTAGTTGCTACCTTCATCTTTCAACTTAGCTTTCTCTAGGAACGCATTAAAATTCAAAGGAACGGTAGCATGGGCCATTTATCTACAACAACATAGACATGCAAAATACTATCAGGTACTAAGTTCATGATAAATTAAAGTTCGATTAATCATATTACTTAAGAACTCCCACTTAGATAGACATCCCTCTAGTCATCTAAATGATCACGTGATCCATATCAGTCCGATCATCACGTGAGATGGAGTAGTTTTCAATGGTGAACATCACTATGTTGATCATATCTACTATATGATTCACGCTCGACCTTTCGGTCTCAGTGTTCCGAGGCCATATCTGCATATGCTAGGCTCGTTAAGTTTAACCCGAGTATTCTGCGTGTGCAAAACTGGCTTGCACCCATTGTATGTGAACGTAGAGCTTATCACACCTGATCATCACGTGGTGTCTCGGCACGACGAACTGTAGCAACAGTGCATACTCAGGGAGAACACTTATACCTTGAAATTTAGTGAGAGATCATCTTATAATGCTACCGCTGTACTTAGCAAAATAAGATGCATAAAGGATAAACATCACATGCAATCAAATAAGTGATATGATATGGCCATCATCATCTTGTGCCTTTGATCTCCATCTCCAAAGCACCATCATGATCACCATTGTCAGCGGCTTGACACCTTGATCTCCATCGAAGCATCGTTGTCGTCTCGCCAACTATTGCTTCTATGACTATTGCTACCGCTTAGTGATAATGTAAAGCAATTACATGGCGATTGCATTTCATACAATAAAGCGACAACCATATGGCTCCTGCCAGTTGCCGATAACTGTTACAAAACATGATCATCTCATACAAAAATTTACATATCATCACGTATTGACCATATCACATCACAACAAGCCCTGCAAAAACAAGTTAGACGTCCTCTACTTTGTTGTTGCATGTTTTACGTGGCTGTAACGGGCTTCTAGCAAGAACCGTTCTTACCTACGCATCAAAACCACAACGATTTTTCGTCAAGTGTGTTGCTTTAACCTTCAACAAGGACCATGCATAGTCAAACTCGATTCAACTAAAGTTGGAGAAACAGACACCCGCCAGCCACCTGTGTGCAAAGCACGTCGGTAGAACCAGTCTCATGAACGCGGTTATGTAATGTCGGTTCGGGCCGCTTCATCCAACAATACCGCCAAATCAAAGCAAGACTTGCTGGTAAGCAGTATGACTATTATCACCCACAATTCATTGTGTTCAACTCGTGCATATAACTTCTACGCATAGGCATGGCCCTGATGCCACTATTGGGGAACGTAGTATTTCAAAAAAATTGCCTATGATCACACAAAATCTATCTAGGAGAAGCATGGCAACGAGCGAGGAGAGTGTGTCTACGTACCCTCGTAGACCGAAAGCGGAAGCATTTAGTAACGCGGTTGATGTAGTTGAACGTCTTCGCGATCCAGCCGATCCAAGTACCGAACGTATGGCACCTCCGCGATCTGCACACGTTCAGCTCGGTGACGTCCCTTAAACTCTTGATCCAGTTGAGGCCGAGGGAGATTTCCGTCAGCACGATGGCGTGGCGAAGGTGATGATGAAGTTTACCGGCGCAGGGCTTCGCCTAAGCACTATGACGATATGACCGAGGTCTGTAACTGTGGAGGGGGCACCGCACACGGCTAAAAGATCAACTTGTGTGTCTATGGGGTGCCCCCTGGACACATATATAAAGGAGGGGAGGGAAGAGGTGGACGGCCCAAGGGGGGCACGCCAGGTGTGGGGAATCCTACTAGGACTCCCCAGTCCAAGTAGGATTCCCCTCCTCCTTCCTATTCCTAGTAGGAGAAGGAGGGAAGGAGGAGGAGGGGAGAAGGAAAGGGCCCCCAACCCTAGTCAAATTCGGTTTGGAGTATGGGGCGCGCACCACTCCCTGGCTGGCCTCCTCTCTTCCACCACTAGGACCAAGAGGCCCAATAACTTCCCTGGGGGGTTCCGGTAACCCCCGGTAGTCCGAAACTTACCCGAAACAGCCCATACCATTCCGGTGTCCGATGTAACCTTCCAATATATGAATCTTTATGTCTCGGCCATTTCGAGACTCCTCGTCATGTCTGTTATCTCATCCGGGACTCCAAACAACCTTTGGTCATCAAATCACATAACTCATAGTACAAATCGTAATCTAACATTAAGCCTGCGGACCCTATGGGTTTCGAGAACTATGTAGACATGACTGGGACACATCTCCGGTCAACAACCAATAGCGGAACCTGGATGCTCATATTGGCTCCTACATATTCTACGAAGGTCTTTATCAGTCAAACCACATAACAACATACGTTGTTCCCTTTGTCATCGGTATGTTACTTGCCCGAGATTCGATCGTCGGTATCATCATACCTAGTTCAATCTCGTTACCAGAAAGTCTCTTTACTTGTTCTGTAATGCATCATCCCGCAACTAACTCATTAGTCACAATGCTTGCAAGGCTTATAGTGATGTGCATTACCAAGAGGGCCCAGAGGTACCTCTCCGATACATGGAGTGACAAATCCTAATCTCGATTTATGCCAACTCAACAAACACCATCATAGACACCTATAGAGCATCTTTATAATCACCCAGTTAAGTTGTGACATTTGATAGAACACAAGGTGTTCCTCCGGTATTCGGGAGTTGCATAATCTCATAGTCTGAGGAACATGTATAAGTCATGAAGAAAGCAATAGCAAAAAAACTAAACGATCATTATGCTAAGCTAATGGATGGGTCTTGTCCATCACATCATTCTCTAATGATGTGATCCCATTCATCAAATGACAACACATGTCTATGTCTAGGAAACTTAACCATCTTCGATTAACAAGCTAGTCAAGTAGAGGCATACTAGGGACACTCTATTTGTCTGTGTATCCACACGTGTACTAAGTTTCCGGTTAATACAATTCTAGCATGAATAATAAACATTTATCATGATATAAGGAAATATAAATAACAACTTTATTATTGCCTCTAGGGAATATTTCCTTTCAATTAGATCTTCAACAAGGAAAAGGATAATAAATTGGACGAATGTGAGTTAACAACAGGATATGTAAAAACATGGGCATCAGGATCTTATTAGATGTGGTTGCATTGTCAATGTGATGTACAATGCATATCATGAGATTCTTTCCGTGTCTGATTAGGTTTCGTGCTGGTATGGGAAACAAGATTGCCGTGTATGATGGTGTCAAGGATGCGTGCAAGGGGGGGGGGAACCTCCCCTTTTCGTAACAATCTACCAAAATAAGTCGTGGTTTAGTGTTTAGCGGGTTCACTATGAATCCCATATGTCTACCTCTCTCTCTTGTTGGGGAACGCAGTATTTCAAAAATTTACCTACGATCACGCAAGATCTATCGAGGAGATGCATAGCAACGAGACGGGAGAGTTTGTCCACGTACCCTCGTAGACCGAAAGCAGAAGCGTTTAGTAACGCGTTTGATGTAGTCGAACGTCTGCACGATCCAAGTACCGAACGTATGGCACCTCCGTGTTCAGCACACGTTCAGCACGATGACGTCCCTCGAGCTCTTGATACAGTTGAGGACGTGGGAGAGTTTCGGCAGCACAACGGCATGGCGACAGTGATAATGAAGTTACTGGCTGATACGTCTCCAACGTATCTATAATTTTTGATTGTTCCATGCTATATTATATTCTATTTTGGACATTAATGGGCTTTATTATACACTTCTATATTATTTTTGGGACTAACCTATTAACCGGAGGCCCAACCCAAAATTGCTGTTTTTGCCTATTTTAGAGTTTCGCCGAAAAAGAATATCAAATGAAGTCCAAACGGAATGAAACCTTCAGGAACGTGATTTTTGGAACGAATGTGATCCAGAGGACTTGGACCCTACGTCAAGACATCAACCAGGAGGGCACGAGGTAGGGGGCACGCCTACCCTCCCAAGCGCGCCCTCCACCCTTGTGGGCCCCATGTTGCTCCACCAACGTACTTCTTCCTCCTATATATACCTACATAGCCCCAAACTACCAGATACGGAGCCAAAAACCTAATTCCACCACCGCAACCTTCTGTACCCGTGAAATCCCATCTTGGGGCCTTTTCCGGAGCTCCGCCGGAAGGGGCATCGATCACGGAGGGCTTCTACATCAACACCATAGCCTCTCCGATGATGTGTGAGTAGTTTACCTCAGACCTTCGGGTCCATAGTTATTAGCTAGATGGATTCTTCTCTCTTTTTGGATCTCAATACAATGTTCTCCCCCTCTCTTGTGGAGATCTATTCGATGTAATATTCTTTTGCGGTGTGTTTGTTGAGACCGATGAATTGTGGGTTTATGATCAAGTTTATCTATGAACAATATTTGAATCTTCTCTGAATTCTTTTATGTATGATTGGTTATCTTTGCAAGTCTCTTCGAATTATCAGTTTGGTTTGGCCTACTAGATTGATCTTTCTTGCAATGGGAGAAGTGCTTAGCTTTGGGTTCAATCTTGCGGTGTCCTTTCCCAGTGACAGTAGGGGCAGCAAGGCACGTATTGTATTGCCATCGAGGATAACAAGATGGGGGTTTATATCATATTGCATGAGTTTATCCCTCTACATCATGTCATCTTACTTAAAGAGTTACTCAGTGTTATGAACTTAATACTCTAGATGCATGCTGGATAGCGGTCGATGTGTGGAGTAATAGTAGTAGATGCAGGCAGGAGTCGGTGTACTTGTCTCGGACGTGATGCCTATATACATGATCATACCTAGATATTCTCATAACTATGCTCAATTCTATCAATTGCTCAACAGTAATTTGTTCACCCACCGTAATACTTATGCTCTCAAGAGAAGCCACTTGTGAAACCTATGGCCCCCGGGTCTATTTTCCATCATATTAATCTTCCAACACTTAGTTATTTTTATTGCCATTTATTTTACTTTGCATCTTTATCATAAAAATACCAAAAATATCATCTTATCATATCTATCAGATCTCACTTTCGTAAGTGACCGTGAAGGGATTGACAACCCCTTTATCGCGTAGGTTGCGAGGATTTTATTTTTTTGTGTAGGTGCGAGGGACTCGTGCGTGGCCTCCTACTGGATTGATACCTTGGTTCTCAAAAACTGAGGGAAATACTTACGCTGCTTTACTGCATCACCCTTTCCTCTTCAAGGGAAAACCAACGTAGTGCTCAAGAGGTAGCAAGAAGGATTTCTGGCGCCGTTGCTGGGGAGTATATGCAAATGTCAACATACCAAGTACCCATCACAAACCCTTATCTCCCGCATTACATTATTTGCCATTTGCCTCTCGTTTTCCTCTCCCCCACTTCTCCCTTGCCGTTTTATTCGCCCTCTCTTTTCCGTTCGCCTCTTTCTCGCTCGCTTCTTGTTTGCTCGTGTGTTGGATTGCTTGCTTGTCACGATGGCTCAGGATAATACTAAATTATGTGACTTTACCAATACCAACAACAATGATTTCCTTAGCACTCCTATTGCTCCTCTTACCGATACTGAATCTTGTGAAATCAATACTGCTTTATTGAATCTTGTCATGAAAGATCAATTCGCCAGCCTTCCTAGTGAAGATGTCGCTACCCATCTAAATAGCTTCGTTGATTTGTGTGATATGCAAAAGAAGAAAGATGTTGACAATGATATTGTTAAATTGAAGCTATTTCCTTTTTCGCTTAGAGATCGTGCTAAAGCTTGGTTTTCGTCTTTGCCTAAAAATAGTATTGATTCTTGGAATAAGTGCAAAGATGCTTTTATCTCTAAGTATTTTCCTCCCGCTAAGATTATCTCTCTTAGAAACGATATTATGAATTTTAAGCAACTTGATCATGAACATGTTGCACAAGCTTGGGAGAGAATGAAATTAATGATACGTAATTGCCCTGCACATGGTTTGAATTTGTGGATGATTATACAAAAAATTTATGCCGGGTTGAATTTTGCTTCTAGAAATCTTTTAGATTCGGCGCGAGAGGCACTTTTATGGAAATCACTTTAGGAGAAGCTACTAAACTCCTAGATAATCTTATGGTTAATTATTCTCAATGGCACACCGAAAGATCCACTAATAAAAAAGTGCATGCGATAGAAGAAATTAATGTTTTCAGTGGAAAGATGGATGAACTTATGAAATTATTTGCTAATAAAAGTGTTTCTTCTGATCCTAATGACCCGCCTTTGTCTACTTTGGTTGAGAATAATAATGAATCTATGGATGTGAATTTTGTTGGTAGGAATAATTTTGGTAACAACACGTATAGAGGAAACTTTAATCCTAGGTCGTACCCTAGTAATCCCTCTAATAATTATGGTAATTCCTACAACAATTCTTATGGAAATTTAAATAAGATGCCCTCTGAATTTGAGACTAGTGTTAAAGAATTTATGAATTCGCAAAAGAATTTCAATGCTTTGCTTGAAGAAAAGTTGCCTAAGATTGATGAATTGGCTAGGAACATTGATATAATTTCTCTTGATGTTTATTCTTTTAAACTTAGATCTATTCCTCCTAAGCATGATATCAATGAGTCTCTCAAAGCCATGAGAATTTCCATTGATGAGTTCAAAGAAAGAACCGCTAGGATGCGTGCTAAGAAAGATTGCTTTGTGAAAGCGTGTTCTACTAATTTTTATGAAAATAAAGATGAGGATCTAAAAGTTATTGATGTGTCCCCTATTAAATCTTTGTTTTGCAATATGAATCTTGATAATGATGGGACTGAATATGATCCACCTTTACCTAGAAGGCGTTCAAAAAATTCGGAGTTTTTAGATCTTGATGCTAAAATTGATAAAAGTGGGATTGAAGAGGTCAAAACTCTAGATATTAATGAACCCACTATTTTGGATCTCAAGGAATTTAATTATGATAATTGCTCTTTGATAGATTGTATTTCCTTGTTGCAATCCGTGCTAAATTCTCCACATGCTTATAGTCAAAATAAAGCCTTTACTAAACATATCGTTGATGCTTTGATGCAATCTTATGAAGAAAAACTTGGGTTGGAAGTTTCTATTCCTAGAAAACTTTATGATGAGTGGGAACATACAACTATAATTAAAATTAAAGATCATGAATGCTATGCTTTGTGTGATTTGGGTGCTAGTGTTTCCACGATTCCAAAAACTTTGTGCGATTTGCTAAGTTTCCGTGATTTTGATGATTGCTCTCTAAACTTGCACCTTGTGGATTCCACCATTAAGAAACATATGGGAAGAATTAATGATGTTCTTATTGTTGCAAATAGGAATTATGTGCCCGTAGATTTTATTGTTCTTGATATAGATTGCAATCCTTCATGTCCTATTATTCTTGATAGACCTTTCCTTAGAACTATTGGTGCAATTATTGATATGAAGGAAGGGAATATTATATTCCAATTTCCGTTAAGGAAAGGCATGGAACACTTCCCTAGAGAAAAAATAAAATTACCTTATGAATCTATTATGAGAGCCACTTATGGATTGCCTACCAAAGATGGCAATACCTAGATCTATCCTTGCTATTATGCCTAGCTAGGGGCGTTAAACGATAGCGCTTGTTGGGAGGCAACCCAATTTTATTTTTATTTTTTATTTTTGCTTCTATTTAGGAATAAATATTTGATCTAGCCTCTGGTTAGATGTGTTTTTATATTTTAATTAGTGTTTGTGCCAAGTTTAACCTATAGGATCTTCTTGGATGATAGTTATTTGATCTTGCTAAAAATTCCAGAAACTTTCTGTTCACGAAAATAATTGTTAAAAATCACCAGAATGTGATAAAATATTGATTCCAATTGATGCTGATCAATAAAAAAAATCATCTAGGTCTTCCTATTTTGGTAGTTTTTTTGGAGTTCCACAAGTTTGCGTTATTTACAGATTACTACAGACGGTTCTGTTTTTGACAGATTCTGTTTTTCGTGTGTTGTTTGCTTATTTTGATGAATCTATGGCTAGTAAAATAGTTTATAAACCATAGATAAGTTGGAATACAGTAGGTTTAACACCAATATAAATAAAGAATGAGTTCATTACAGTACCTTGAAGTGGTGTTTTGTTTTCTTTCGCTAACGGAGCTCACGAGATTTTCTGCTGAGTTTTGTGTTGTGAAGTTTTCAAGTTTTGGGTGAAAGATTTGATGGATTATGGAACAAGGAGTGGCAAGAGCCTAATCTTGGGTATGCCCATGGCACCCCAAGATAATCTAAGGACACCTAAAAGCCAAAGCTTGGGGATGCCCCGGAAGGCATCCCCTGTTTCGTCTACTTCCATCGGTAACTTTACTTGGAGCTATATTTTTATTCACCACATGATATGTGTTTTGCTTGGAGCGTCTTGTATTATTTGAGTCTTTCTTTGTTTGTTTGCCACAATCATCCTTGCTGTACACACCTTTTGAGAGGGTCACACTTGATTCGGAAATTGTTAGAATTCTCTATGTGCTTCACTTATATCTTTTGAGCTATATAGTTTTTGCTCTAGTACTTCACTTATACCTTTTAGAGCACGGTGGTGGATTTGTTTTATAGAAACTATTGATCTGTCATGCTTCACTTATATTATTTTGAGAGTCCTACAAAACAGCATGGTAATTTTCTTAAACTGAAAATTTTGTCCCAAGGTAATAGGCATCCAAGATTAGTAAAAAAAATCTTATGAGTATGTTGAATACTATGAGAAGTTTGATTGATTGATAATTGTTTTGAGATATAAATATGATGATATTACAGTCATGCTAGTTGAGTAGTTGTGAATTTGAGAGATACTTGTGTTAAAGTTTGTGATTCCGGTAGCATGCATGTATGGTGAACTGTTATGTGATGAAGTCGGAGCATGATTTATTTATAGATTGTCTTCCTTATGAGTGGCGGTCAGGGATGAGCGATGGTCTTTTCCTACCAATCTATCCCCCTAGGAGCATGCGCATAATACTTTGCATTGATAACTTGTAGATTTTTGCAATAAGTATATGAGTTCTTTATGACTAATGTTGAGTCCATGGATTATACGCACTTTCTTCCTTCCACCATTGCTAGCCTCTCTAATACCACACACTTTTGGCCGGTATCATACACCCACCATAAAACTTCCTCAAAACAGCCACCATACCTACCTATCATGGCATTTCCATAGCCATTCCGAGATATATTGCCATGCAACTTACCACTGTTCCGTTTACTATGACACGCTCCATCATTGTCATATTGCTTTGCATGGTCATGTAGTTGACATCGTATTTGTGGCAAAGCCAGCTTTCATAGTTCTTTCATACATGTCACTCTTGATTCATTGCATATCCCGGTACACCGCCGGAGGCATTCACACAGAGTCATATTTTATTCTAAGTATTGAGTTGTAAGTAAATAAAAGTGTGATGATCATTATTTTTAGAGCATTGTCCCAAGTGAGGAAAGGATGATGGAGACTATGATTCCCCCACAAGTCGGGATGAGACTCCGGACTAAAAAAAAGAGGCCATAAAAAAAGAGAAAAGGCCCAAATAAAAAAATGAGAGAAAAAGAGAGAAGGGACAATGTTACTATCCTTTTACCACACTTGTGCTTCAAAGTAGCACCATGATCTCCATGATAGAGAGTCTCCTATGATATCACTTTCATATACTAGGGGGAATTTTACATTATAGAACTTGGCTTGTATATTCCAATGATGGGCTTCCGCAAAATGCCCTTGGTCTTCATGAGCAAGCGAGTTGGATGCACACCCACTAAGTTCCTTTTGTTGAGCTTTCATATACTTATAGCTCTAGTGCATCCGTTGCATGACAATCCCTACTCACTCACATTGATATCTATTGATGGGCATCCCCATAGCCCGTTGATACGCCTAGTTGATGTGAGACTATCTTCTCCCTTTTTGTCTTCTCCACAACCACCATTCTATTCCACATATAGTGCTATGTCCATGGCTCACGCTCATGTATTGCGTGAAGATTGAAAAAGTTTGAGAACATAAAAAGTATGAAACAATTGCTTGGCTTGTCATCGGGGTTGTGCATGATTTAAATACTTTGTGTGATGAAGATAGAGCATAGCCAGACTATATGATTTTGTAGGGATAACTTTCTTTGGCCATGTTATTTTGAGAAGACATAATTGCTTAGTTAGTATACTTGAAGTATTATTATTTTTATGTCAATATTAAACTTTTGTCTTGAATCTTTCGGATCTGAATATTCATACCACAATTAAGAGAAATACGTTGAGAATTATGCTAAGTAGCATTCCACATCAAAAATTCTGTTTTTATCATTTACCTACTCGAGGACGAGCAGGAATTAAGCTTGGGGATGCTTGATACGTCTCCAACATATCTATAATTTTTTATTGTTCCATGCTATATTATATTCTATTTTGGACATTAATGGTCTTTATTATACACTTTTATATTATTTTTGGGACTAACCTATTAACCGGAGGCCCAGCCTAGAATTGCTGTTTTTTTTGCCTATTTCAGAGTTTCGCAGAAAAAGAATATCAAACGGAGTCCAAACAGAATGAAACCTTCGGGAACGTGATTTTTGGAACGAACGTGATCCAGAGGACTTGGACCCTACGTCAAGACATCAACCAGGAGGGCACGAGGTAGGGGGGCGCGCCTACCCCCCAGGCGCGCCCTCCACCCTCGTGGGCCCCATGTTGCTCCACCGACGTACTTCTTCCTCCTATATATACCTACGTACCCCCAAACTACCAGATACGGAGCCAAAAACCTAATTCCACCGCCGCAACCTTCTGTACCCGTGAGATCCCATCTTGGCGCCTTTTCCGGAGCTCCGCCAGAAGGGGCATCGATCACGGAGGGCTTCTACATCAACACCATAGCCTCTCCGATGATGTGTGAGTAGTTTACCTCAGACCTTCGGGTCCATAGTTATTAGCTAGATGGTTTCTTCTCTCTTTTGGATCTCAATACAATGTTCCCCCCTCTCTTGTGGAGATCTATTCGATGTAATCTTCTTTTGCGGTGTGTTTGTTGAGGCCGATGAATTGTGGGTTTATGATCAAGTTTATCTATGAACAATATTTGAATCTTCTCTGAATTCTTTTATGTATGGTTGGTTATCTTTGCAAGTCTCTTCGAATTATCAATTTGGTTTGGCCTACTAGATTGATCTTTCTTGCAATGGGAGAAGTGCTTAGCTTTGGGTTCAAACTTGCGGTGTCCTTTCCCAGTGATAGTAGGGGCAGCAAGGCACGTATTGTATTGTTGCCATCGAGGATAACAAGATGGGGTTTATATCATATTGCATGAGTTTATCCCTGTACATCATGTCATCTTACTTAAAGCGTTACTCTGTTCTTATGAACTTAATACTCTAGATGCATGCTGGATAGCGGTCGATGTGTGGAGTAATAGTAGTAGATGCAGGCAGGAGTCGGTCTACTTGTCTCGGACGTGATGCCTATATACATGATCATAGACTAGATATTCTCATAACTATGCTCAATTCTATCAATTGCTCAACAGTAATTTGTTCACCCACCGTAATACTTATGCTCTCGAGAGAAGACACTAGTGAAACCTATGGCCCCTGTGTCTATTTTCCATCATATTAATCTTCCAACACTTAGTTATTTCTATTGCCTTTTATTTTACTTTGCATCTTTATCATAAAAATACCAAAAATATTATCTTATCATATCTATCAGATCTCACTTTCGTAAGTGACCGTGAAGGGATTGACAACCCCTTTATCGCGTTGGTTGCGAGGATTTTATTTGTTTGTGTAGGTGAGAGGGACTCGTGCGTGGCCTCCTACTAGATTGATACCTTGGTTCTCAAAAACTGAGGGAAATACTTACTGTCGGAGTAATGGGCCATGGGTAGGCTAACCCGAGCCCCTGAACCTTTCAAGACATCGGGGCAGGCAGCGCCCCTCAAGACCCCAGGACAGAAAGCCGCCTTCTGGGAGTCGGCGGCAAGGTAACCGACTACCCACTCACGGCCGAGTCCCAGCGATGACTTCAGGTCAAGCCGACTCCAATCCGGCGACTTCTAGAGAAGCCAGCCATGGGGAGTCGGCCCGCGACGCCAACAGGCCCCACGCCCTCATAAAGAGGGATGGGGCTGGGAGTGGCCTCAGTAAGGTCCACCCCACCCCTTACCAAGGGCAGGCATGGCCATAGTGCGCCGTACCATCGGAGATCTCCGTCCGGCGCAGCACTGATGCCATGCCAGCCCTGACGTTAGCCCCGGCAGGGTGGAGTCCTGTACCCACGACTGCCTGCCGGTACAACCCAAGGACGACGGGGCCCACTAGCAGGCGGGAACAAAGAAGACGACAAGAGCGCCCCAAAGTCGGACCCGTTGGGAGTCGGCCCCCGAGAGTCGACCGGCCCCTCCCACGAGCCCCACACGCCATTAACCAGACACGACGTGGAGTGGCAACAGTGATCGCCCGCCAGGCGGCGGGGCTATTGCCACGATCCCATGACCAAGCTCGCGTCATTAGAAGCACGACTACAGTAACCCGCAGCCGGCAGGACCCGCCCATGGCGGACGCGGCCCGTGGCCCCGCATTGGGCTAGTCGGCAGGGCCCACCGGTCGGTGGGCCCCGGTGGTCGGCGGAGAAGACGGCGGCCAGAGAGACAGACGGCTGGGTCCCGCGCCCGGCCGGATTACCATTGTACCCTTGGGGGGTAGGCCTATATAAACCCCCCAGGGCACCCATGCAAAGGGTTCGAATACATAAACACTAGACCAGACCATAGAGGAAGGGGGAGCTAGCCTTGCCTTCTCCTACCTCCCAGAAACAGCTCGAGGAGCTACCTTGTACACACTTTGCCATAGTGATCATGCGGAGACCCCGCAGAGCAGCAGTAGGGGTGTTATCTCCTCGGAGAGCCCTGAAGCTGGGTAAGATTCGCCGGCGTGCATGCCTTCGCCTCATCCCGTTTCCAGGCACCGGCGACGTTCTACTCGCTCCCACCATGATAAGCCATCCTTTGGCATATGTCGCACCCAACCCCCGACATTTGGCGCCCACCATGGGGCGAGGTGCACCGTCGTCCGGAGATTTGTTCTGGACAGGAACCCTTTTCCTCCCTGGCAAGCGTAGCCAGCCCGGCACGCCAGACGGAGCCTGCGCTGACGTGCTGCATGGCGTCGAAATCGCTTGTGCAGCTAGCTGCCTCGCCGAACTTGTTGGTGAGGTTCGCCTCTCCGACGAGCCTGCCTCCGGCACGGGCACGGGCGGCCCCAAGAGACTCCTCGTGGGTCTCCTCGATCAACTCCATGTCGCCAGCGAGCCAGCTGCGGACCTGGAGTCCGTAGGCTCCACCGACCCGATGCTGGTCGACTCCGACACCGCGTTGCTCGACGCGTTCCCCACCAACGTGGTGGTCTATGACGAACCGCTCCCTCGCGCGGAGAGCGACGGAAGCACCATCACAGAGGTGCTCGTCATCGGCCATGGCGAGCACTCCGGCAGAGGGGCTCACGACCCGCTTGATGCGGCACTACAAGACCTAACCGCGCCCATTCCCGAAGACGCCGACGCCGAGACACTGGAGGCACGCTGTCGGTGTCAAAACCGGCGGATCTCGGGTAGGGGGTCCCGTACTGTGCGTCTAGGCGGATGGTAACAGGAGACAAGGGACACGAAGTTTTACCCAGGTTCGGGCCCTCTCGATGGAGGTAAAACCCTACGTCCTGCTTGATTAATATTGATGATATGGGTAGTACAAGAGTAGATCTACCACGAGATCAAGGAGGCTAACCCTAGAAGCTAGCCTATGGTATGATTGTTGTATGTTGGAGTTGTTGTCCTACGGACTAAAACCCTCCGGTTTATATAGACACCGGAGAGGGTTAGGGTTACACAAAGTCGGTTACAATGGTAGGAGATCTAAATATCCGCATCACCAAGCTTGCCTTCCACGCCAAGGAAAGTCCCATCCGGACACGGGATGAAGTCTTCAATCTTGTATCTTCATAGTCCAGGAGTCCGGCTGAAGGTATAGTCCGGCCATCCGGACACCCCCTAATCCAGGACTCCCTCAGTAGCCCCTGAACCAGGCTTCAATGACGACGAGTTCGGCGTGCAGATTGTCTTCGGCATTGCAAGGTGGGTTCCTCCTCCAAGTTCTTCATAAAAGATTGTAAACACCAAGAATAGTGTCCGGCTCTGCAAAACAAGTTTCCACATATTGCCATAGAGAGAATAAAATTAACACAAATCTAATCTGCTGACGTATTCCGTAGCGTGACATCACACTGCGGCCAAGCCTTTATTCGAATCGTTTTCACTTCTCCACCTCAGCGCGTTTTGCCAGGCGGTTTCCTTGGCACATCTTGTCAAAGCAGAGATCGTGTCCCCTTTATTTACAGGATTCTCATCAATACTGATGTGGGTAACCCAATCGTGCCCGCTTAGCAGGTTTTCTCGATTAAAAGCGAGTCCCAAACGGTCACGGGGAGGGCTCTTGGTATTCAACCTCTTATAAAGAGACCAAGGCCTTACTCCTTTTTCCAATCTCAAACGAGTTCGCCCGTCGCCTCGAGTTCCAACACCCTAGGCCCCAGATTCCAGGCGCTTCGGACCTTCGACAATGTCCGGTTCCGACCTTCAAGGCCGGTGGATGCCCTCCTCCGTCACGGAGGAGGACGTGCTAAAGTTGAGAGAGGCTAAGTTCTTGACCGGCAAAATTTTGCATAGATTGCCTGCTCAAGGGCAGGCGTTTCCCAGTCCCCAGCCTGGTGAGAGCGTGGTGTTCATATCTCACTTCCTTCGGGGGTTAGGCTTCCCAATGGATCCCTTTGTGAGGGGGCTATTATTCTATTATGGGCTGGAATTTCACGACTTAGCCCCGGAGTCCATCCTCCATATTTCCTCATTCACCGTCGTGTGTGAAGCGTTCCTCCGTGTTACCCCTCACTTCGGATTATGGCTCAAGACCTTTAAAGTGGAGCCGAAGATGATCGAGGGACGGCACGCAGAGTGCGGAGGTGCTGTTATAAGTAAGAATGCTGATGCTCCATGGCCCGAGGGCTCTTTTCAAGAGGAGCTCGGCTTGTGGCAACGGGAGTGGTTCTATATCACCGCTCCCAGGGGCACCAAATGGGTGGCGCCGCCTGCCTTTCGCTCGGGTCCCCCACAACAGCTAAGGTCATGGGTCAATAAAGGCCTAGACTGGGGGCCATCTCAGGACGTGCCTTTGTTGCAGGGCCGTATCAGGGATCTCTTGGAAAGAGACCTCAGCCTGGTCAAAGTGACGCAAGTCATGCTGATCCGCCGAACCCTGCCCGACAAACGTCGCTCCCTTCGTTTGTGAGAGTTTAATCCGGAGGGACCACGAGCTCTCCAACATTTTATGGGTGCAACGCCCGTGGAGATGTATAAATTGTTCTTCGGATCACAAGCAACATGTTCGGATTTGACCGAGGACGCAGGTCTAAGTTGCAATCGCCCGGATACTCAAGTAAGTAACCTTGTGCCCGGACTCGCTATCCATATAATTGTCATAAATTCGCCCCTGAAAGAGCTACCTTTTTAAACAGGAGTGGATAGCGAAAGCAAAGCTGATCAGGTGTCCGGCTCCCCTTCCTGAGACCAGGCCGGATCCCGTGCTAGTCAGGATGTTGAAGATTGTGCCTCTGGAGGGAAGTGAGGGAGAGGACAAGGAAGCTATGGCCTCCTCAAAGGAGGCTGTTCCGAAGGGAGGAACCGACAATTCCTCTCCTAAGAGGAAGAAGAGGGCCGCCTCTGACGACCCGGAGACCATGGCCTCAAAGCGGGGGAAAAAAATCCTCGTCAGAGGGTCCGATGCCGGGGGGTTCCTTGGGCGAACTATGCCCTCAAAGGGATCAGCCCTCCAGTGAGCCGTAAGTAGAGAAAGATTGTATTTTTTGAGAGAAGGACCCTTGCTTTAAACCTGAGAAGATTAACCGAAATTTTACCTTGTAGTTCGGACCTCAGCCCTTCTCAGCAGAGCTCGTCTTCGAGGGATCTTCTTCCGGAGATGATGGTGAGCGGAACGCCTCCCCCTGCCATACCGCCTAGCGAGGCGGGCGAACCTGAGGTGTCATCGCGGAGGGTTTCTCCGATTCCGGCAGGGGCGGAAGGTAGCCATATGGCCCCCCAAGGTTCTCCGCGTCCTGCCTTAGATGGAGGCCATAGGACGAGTCCGGCACCGTCCGGTGCATGGTCGGAGGAGCTGATGAATCTGCTGGGGCGAGCTTCTATCTCAGAGGAGTACCGTGCATTGATGGGCACGGTGATTGGAAGGATTTCGTCCGCGGAAAGCGGATTGCATGAGGCCGTAAGAAGTTTGCTAACGGGTTTTGAGGTACCCTAGATAATGTACACTTTTGTTAGTTGCGCATAAATAAGATGCGCTTTGTGTAGATAGTAGCCCCTGAGACTCTGTGCGTTGTCAGAAGTGACAGCGTGCAGAGGATCATAATCCCAGGTCTAAAATGTCGCCTTCAAATGTAGGTGGCGAGGTGTCCGGAGTCGAGCCGAACTGATGATTTTGCCAAACTAAAGCGGCAACTGGACGTGGTAGATGCCGACATCACGCTCGTCAACAAGCGGCTTGATGAGGCTCAAGGTATGTAATTCCTTGGGCGGCACCTGGTAAGAGGAGCTTTATGCCAATATCTTACAATGTGGATGCTTGACGCAGATGGTGCGGCCGCCGTGGAGAGTCTTCGGGCGGAACTTGCCCGGGCTAAGGAACAAGCCAGAGAAAGGGATGCGGCTGCCGAGAAGGCCCTTGAAGAGCTGAGAGCCGAACAGGCTGCTCACTGCCGAAGCAAGAAGGAGATGGCCGAGATGGCCGTGAAGTTAAAGAGCGCTGCTGACCGTTGCGAGCTTCTTGAGAAAGAAGACCGGGCGAGGCAGACGGACTTAGAGAAGGCCGTTGCTGATGCCAAGGACGCTCGCTCTGCGATGAGAGCTGCGAAGGAGGAGCTGCGTCAGGCCGGACAGATTGCGGCTAGAAAGCCCTTTATGCCGCGGAGGAAGTTTTGCGATCCGAAGTTTTCTCCGCTGGACCGGATGTGGAGTGTGGAGGACACCTATCTGGATTTGGCAGCGAGTGCTGCTAATGCGACCGAACACTTTTGAGATCAAGAAGATCGCGAAGTGGAAAAACATTTCTGGTCGCAGTTTCACAATCCAGAGCGTCCACTGGCGGTGGACGATCGTCTGCTCAATGGGCCGAACTGAATAGGTTGTCCGGACTCGCCATGAAGTGCGTCATGGGTCATTTTTGGCCGGGGAGATCTGAGCCGAAGAGTTATTTCGGCTTGGTGCAGCGACTCCTTGATGCGGTGCCACGTATCAATGCAATGAAGAGGTCAGCATGCATAGAGGGCGCACGGATGGCTCTTGCCCGTGTCAAGACATACTGGGCGGAGATGGAGACCACCGTTGTTGCATCCCGAGATTCGGACAAAAGCCGAGTACCCTCCGAACACTATTTTCAGGAAGTCCTTGAAGGCGCTCGTGTAATAGAGACGCAATGCTCGAAGGATGCTATGTTCTGATAGCATATGTAATTATAAAGCAATATTTTGATGAATTGTAGTAGCCTTTTATACTTGTGCCTTCAAGTATGTTGAACACCTCCTGTGCGGCCGTTTTAAGATATATATAAAATCTGAAAGATGGTAGTGGTTGGCTTCAGCCCCCTCGCACATAGTGCGGGGGTGCTCGCAGAAGGCGCATTTTCACACTTAATCCAACGTCTTGGTCCTACAAAGGAGGTGATGGCGCAGCGAGCTAGGCAACCGGACTATAATGCTTTAACACTTTCACTTAGCCATAGGAGCTTGATAGTGGGACTCTTTAGGTAGCCCTTGGTGGCGACTGCGCTCGCCCGAATTCGGGGCGCGTATGTGCCTAGCCGGGAAACGACCCTTCGTTAATGTGGAGGAATCCTATAGATTCCAGAGAGTCGTCGAGTGGTTGACCAGTCTCACGCTATATCATGACAGTCGGTTTTCGGCTTTCTCTACTGAGGTGCTCGCCTGGCCGAACCGGGGCACAATCGCAGTAGTTCTCCTGGTGCCGCCTTAGCCGATAGAGCGGAACGTAAGGCGGCCGAACACAGGAGCCGGGCAACCCAACATTTGACCAAAATCATGATTCGTAGCTGATGCATATAAGGCCAAACTCGCGACGCCGAACACTCCCTAAGGTATTCGGTCTTCATGAGAGCGAGCGGAGTAACGCTCTTAGGTATAAGCCCCTAGTGTCTAGCTACGCGCAGGAATTCTGACGTGGCCACATGCCAAGACGCCAGCCTCCTCCTTGGTTATAGAACCATGGGATATGTATCAACAAGAGACAGTAAAAAAGGTTTATGCAGGGTCTTAATCTGAAAAGAATCCTTGGAACGGGTCCCTACTGCACGTCTGCGCCTGTGTCTCCGTTGTGCCATATCCTGGACGGGCGCAGCACGATGTTCATCTGTAAAAGAGAGGAGCTAAGTTGAAAAAAGGGCGTGCCGAACAAAAGATATATGAAATAAACAAAGTATAAAGTAAATTATGTAAAATTGAGCTTTATTGTCTCTTATATGCGCGGAGCCCCTAGGGCAGGGGTATATGGCCACTAAGCCATTAGCAAAGATACTTTTATGCCGGGCTCGTCTATCCGTGTCCGTGGTCTTAATGACCTGTTCGGATGTTCTGGCTGGTGAAGCCATTGTATTGTGGGGCTGTTAAAGCGGCCGCACAATCCTCTGCTCGGGGGAGGCGCGCTCAATGCTTCCCCTTTAAGGAGATGATGCCTCGTGGACCGGGCATCTTAAGCGTGAGAGATGCATAATGCGGTATTGCATTAAAGCGGACGAAAGCTTCGCGTCCCAGTAGTGCTTGATAGCGACTTGAGAATGGGACGATGTGGAAAGTCAGCTTTTCGCGGCGGAAGTTATCGGTAGAGCCGAATATAACTTCGAGCCAGAGAAAACCCATGCAATGGGTGTCCGGACCAGGCGTTACCCCTTGAAAGGAGGTTTTGCTGTGGCGAATTCTTGTTGGGTCTATCCCCATGTGACGGACTGTGTCCTGATATATCAGGTTTAGTCCACTGCCGCCGTCCATAAGGACATTTGAAAACTGGAGTCCGCCAATTATTGGGTCGAGTACCAAGGCAGTCCAGCCTGTGTTCCTGATACTTCTAGAATAATCTAGATGATCGAAGATGATTGGTTTTGACAACCGGTGGCAGGACCCCTTTGGGATAGGCCGTGTGGCGCGTACCTTTATGGGTGCCGCATGTTTTGTTATGTGAAGTAAGTTTACTGTTTTTACTTCTTGTGGGAAATTCTTTTGTTTCCTGGTGCTCTGCTTTTGGGGTTCGTCTTCGTCCTCGCTTGGTGTGTCAAGCCCCTTGTGTTCGGCGTTGAGTCTGTCGGATTGTTTGAAAACCCAACAATCTCTGTGGGTATGGTTAGCAGGCTTTCCGGGAGTACTGTGTATTTGACATATCCTGTCCAGGATTTTGTTTAGGTTGGATAAATCATCTCTGTTATCCTGGAGGGGCGGATTTTTCTGATTCTGCCGTGAGCTTTTGAATCTGGCGTTGACTGCCGTGCTCTTCGGGTTGTTTTCCTTAGTCCGGCGATGATCCTTGTTGCATCACGGTTTTCCGTTTCCATCCCTAGTTTCGGATGTACTTGGGTCGCTGGTGCTACATCTTGCCAACCAGCTGTCCTCTCCTGCGCAAAAGCGGGTCATGAGGCTTGTTAATGCGGCCATTGTTCTTGGCTTTTCTTGGCCGAGGTGTCTGGCGAGCCACTCGTCTCGGACATTGTGCCTAAAAGCTGATAGGGCTTCGGCGTCCTGACAGTCGACTATCTGATTCTTCTTAGTAAGAAATCTATTCCAGAACTGCCGAGCTGACTCTCCGGGCTGTTGTGTGATGTGACTGAGATCGTCTGCATCCGGAGGGCGGACATAGGTCCCTTGAAAATTTGCTCGGAAAGCGTCCTCGAGCTCCTCCCAACTTCCAATTGTGTTTTCAGGAAGGCTTTTAAGCCAATGCCGGGCTGGTCCTTTAAGCTTGAGGGGTAAATATTTTATGGCGTGGAGGTCATCTCCTCTAGCCATATGTATGTGGAGGATGTAATCCTCGATCCAGACTCCAGGGTCCGTTGTTCCATCATATGCCTCTATGTTTACGGGTTTGAATCCCGCTGGAAATTCATAATCCAGGACCTCATCGGTGAAACATAGGGGATGTGCGGCGCCCCTGTATTTGGGTGTGCCGGATTCTGATAATGGCTTTATTGCATTGCTTACAAGAGCTTGCTTTCTTGGCCCATAAATGGACCTGGCTGGGCCATCTTTTTGATGCGAATCCATACGTGGGTCGCGTGCCGGCTTAAGTGCGGCGCCGCTTGCCGCTTTATGATGGCCTCCCATGGACATAGAGGCATATGATGGAACAACGGACCCTGGAGTCTGGATCGAGGATTACATCCTCCACATACATATGGCTAGAGGAGATGACCTCCACGCCGTAAAATATTTACCCCTCAAGCTTAAAGGACCAGCCCGGCATTGGCTTAAAAGCCTTCCTGAAAACACAATTGGAAGTTGGGAGGAGCTCGAGGACGCTTTCCGAGCAAATTTTCAAGGGACCTATGTCCGTCCTCCGGATGCAGACGATCTCAGTCACATCACACAACAGCCTGGAGAGTCAGCTCGGCAGTTCTAGAATAGATTTCTTACTAAGAAGAATCAGATAGTCGACTGTCCGGACGCCAAAGCCCTATCAGCTTTTAGGCACAATGTCCGAGATGAGTGGCTTGCCAGACACCTCGGCCAAGAAAAGCCAAGAACAATGGCCGCATTAACAAGCCTCATGACCCGCTTTTGCGCAGGAGAGGACAGCTGGTTGGCAAGATGTAGCACCAGCGACCCAAGTACATCTGAAACTAGGGATGGAAACGGAAAACCGCGATGCAACAAGGATCATCGCCGGACTAAGGAAAACAATCCGAAGAGCACGGCAGTCAATGCCGGATTCAAAAGCTCACGGCAGAATCAGAAAAATCTGCCCCTCCAGGATAACAGAGATGATTTATCCAACCTAAACAAAATCCTGGACAGGATATGTCAAATACACAGTACTCCCGGAAAGCCTGCTAACCATACCCACAGAGATTGTTGGGTTTTCAAACAATCCGGCAGACTCAACGCCGAACACAAGGGGCTCGACACACCAAGCGAGGACGAAGACGAACCCCAAAAGCAGAGCACCAGGAAACAAAAGAATTTCTCACAAGAAGTAAAAACAGTAAACTTACTTCACATAACAAAACGTGCGGCACCCATAAAGGTACGCGCCACACGGCCTATCCCAAAGGGGTCCTGCCACTGGTTGTCAAAACCAATCATCTTCGATCATCTGGATTATTCTAGAAGTATCAGGAACACAGGCTGGACTGCCTTGGTACTCGACCCAATAATTGGCGGACTCCAGTTTTCAAATGTCCTTATGGACGGCGGCAGTGGACTAAACCTGATATATCAGGACACAGTCCGTCACATGGGGATAGACCCAACAAGAATTCGCCACAGCAAAACCTCCTTTCAAGGGGTAACACCTGGTCCGGACACCCATTGCATGGGTTTTCTCCGGCTCGAAGTTATATTCGGCTCTACCGATAACTTCCGCCGCGAAAAGATGACTTTCCACATCGTCCCATTCTCAAGTCGCTATCAAGCACTACTGGGATGCGAAGCTTTCGCCCGCTTTAATGCAATACCGCATTATGCATCTCTCACACTTAAGATGCCCGGTCCACGAGGCATCATCTCCTTAAAGGGGAAGCATTGAGCGCGCCTCCCCCGAGCAGAGGATTGTGCGGCCGCTTTAACAACCCCACAATATAATGGCTTCACCAGCCAGAACATCTGAACAGGTCATTAAGACCACGGACACGGATAGACGAGCCCGGCATAAAAGTATCTTTGCTAATGGCTTAGTGGCCATATACCCCTGCCCTAGGGGCTCCGCGCATATAAGAGACAATAAAGTGCAATTTTACATACTTTACTTTGTACTTTGTTTATTTCATATATCTTTTGTTCGGCACGCCCTTTTTTCAACTTAGCTCCTCTCTTTTACAGATGAACATCGTACTGCGCCCGTCCAGGATATGGCACAACGGAGACACAGGCGCAGACGTGCAGTAGGGACCCGTTCCAAGGATTCTTTTCAGATTAAGACCCTGCGTAAACCTTTTTTACTGTCTCTTGTTGATACATATCCCCTGGTTCTATAACCAAGGAGGAGGCTGGCGTCTTGGCATGTGGCCACGTCAGAATTCCTGCGCGTAGCTGGACACTAGGGGCTTATACCTAAGAGCGTTACTCCGCTCGCTCTCATAAAGACCGAATACCTTAGGGAGTGTTCGGCGTCGCGAGTTTGGCCTTATATGCATCAGCTCCGAATCATGATTTTGGTCAAATGTTGGGTTGCCCGGCTCCTGTGTTCGGCCGCCTTACGTTTCGCTCTATCGGCTAAGGCGGCACCAGGAGAACTACTGCGATTGTGCCCCGGTTCGGCCAGGCGAGCACCTCAGTAGAGAAAGCCGAAAACCGACTGTCATGATATAGCGTGATACTGGTCAACCACTCGACGACTCTCCAGAATCTATAGGATTCCGCTGCATTAACGAAGGGCCGTTTCCCGGCTAGGCACATACGCGCCCCAAATTTGGGCGAGCGCAGTCGCCACCAAGGGCTACCTAAAGAGTCCCACTGTCAAGCTCCTATGGCTAAGTGAAAGTGTTAAAGCATTATAGTCCGGTTGCCTAGCTCGCTGCGCCATCACCTCCTTTGTAGGACCAAGACGTTGGATTAAGTGTGAAAATGCGCCTTCTGCGAGCACCCCCGCACTATGTGCGAGGGGGCTGAAGCCAACGACTGCCATCTTTCAGATTTTTTTATATATCTTAAAACGGCCGCACAGGAGGTGTTCAACATACTTGAAGGCACAAGTATAAAAGGCTACTACAATTCATCAAAATATTGCTTTATAATTACATATGCTATCAGAACATAGCATCCTTCGAGCATTGCGTCTCTATTACACGAGCGCCTTCAAGGACTTCCTGAAAATAGTGTTCGGAGGGTACTCGGCTTTTGTCTGAATCTCGGGATGCAAAAACGGTGGTCTCCATCTCCGCCCAGTATGTCTTGGCACGGGCAAGAGCCATCCGTGCGCCCTCTATGCATGCTGACCTCTTCATTGCATTGATACGTGGCACCGCATCAAGGAGTCGCTGCACCAAGCCGAAATAATTCTTCAGCTCCGATCTCCCCGGCCACAAATGACCCATGACGCACTTCATGGCGAGTCCGGACAACCTATTCAGTTCGGCCCATTGAGCCAGACGATCGTCCACCGCCAGTGGACGCTCTGGATTGTGAAACTGCGACCAGAAAAGTTTTTCCACTTCGCGATCTTCTTGATCTCGAAAGTGTTCGGTCGCATCAGCAGCACTCGCTGCCAAATCCAGATAGGTGTCCTCCACACTCCACATCCAGTCCAGCGAAGAAAACTTCGGATCGCAAAACTTCCTCTGCAGCATAAAGGGCTTTCCAGCCGCAATCTGTTCGGCCTGACGCAGCTCCTCCTTCGCAGCTCTCATCGCAGAGCGAGCGTCCTTGGCATCAGCAACGGCCTTCTCTAAGTCCGTATGCCTCGCCCGGTCTTCTTTCTCAAGAAGATCGCAACGGTCAGCAGCGCTCTTTAACTTCACGGCCATCTCGGCCATCTCCTTCTTGCTTCGGCAGTGAGCAGCCTGTTCAGCTCTCAGCTCTTCAAGGGCCTTCTCGGCAGCCGCATCCCTTTCTCTGGCTTGTTCCTTAGCCCGGGAAAGTTCCGCCCGAAGACTCTCCACGGCGGCCGCACCATCTGCGTCAAGCATACACATTGTAAGATATTGGCATAAAGCTCCTCTTACCAGGTGCTGCCCAAGGAATTACATACCTTGAGCCTCATCAAGCCGCTTGTTGACGAGCGTGATGTCAGCATCTGCCACGTCCAGTTGCCGCTTTAGTTCGGCAAAATCATCAGTTCGGCTCGATTCTGGACACCTCGCCACCTACATTTTAAGGCGACGTTTTAGACCTGGGATTACGATCCTCTGCACGCTGTCACTTCTGACAACGCACAGAGTCTCAGGGGCTACTATCTACACAGGGCGCATCTTATTTATGCGCAACTGACAAAAGTGTACATTATCTAAGGTACCTCAAAACCCGTCAGCAAACTTCTGACAGCCTCATGCAATCCGCTTTCCGTGGACGAAATCCTTCCAATCACCGTGCCCATCAATGCACGGTACTCCTCTGAGATAGAAGCTCGCCCCAGCAGATTTATCAGCTCCTCCGACCGTGCACCGAACGGTGTCGGACTCGTCCTATGGCCTCCATCTAAGGCCGGACGCGGAGAACCTTGGGGGGCCATATGGCTACCTTCCGCCCCTGCCGGATTCGGAGAAACCCTTCGCGACGACACCTCAGGTTCGCCCGCCTTGCTAGGCGGTACGGCAGGGGGAGGCGTTCCGCTCTCCATCATCTCCGGAAGAAGATCCCCCGAAGACGAGCTCTGTTGAGAAGGGCTGAGGTCCGAACTAGAAGGTAAAATTTCGGTTAATCTTCTCAGGTTTAAAGCAAGGATCCTTCTCTCAAAAAATACAATCTTTCTCTACTTACGGCTCGCTGGAGGGCTGATCCCTTTGAGGGCATAGTTCGGCCGAGGAACCCCCCGGCATCGGACCCTCTGACGAGGATTTTCCCCCCCGCTTTGAGGCATGGTCTCCAGGTCGTCAGAGGCGGCCCTCTTCTTCCCCTTAGGAGAGGAATTGTCGGTTCCTCCCTTCGAAACAACCTCCTTTGAGGAGGCCATAGCTTCCTTGTCCTCTCCCCACTTCCCTCTAGAGGCACAATCTTCAACATCCTGACTAGCACGAGATCCGGCCTGGTCTCAGGAAGGGGAGCCGGACACCTGACCAGCTTTGCTTTCGCTATCCACTCCTGTTTAAAAAGGATAGCTCTTTTAGGGGCGTATTTATGACAATTATATGGATAGCGAGTCCGGGCACAAGGTTACTTACTTGAGTATCCGGGTGATTGCAACTTAGACCTGCGTCCTCGGTTAAATCCGGACACGTTGCTTGTGATCCGAAGAACAATTTATACATCTCCACGGGCGTTGCACCCATAAAATGTTGGAGAGCTCATGGTCCCTCCGGATTAAACTCCCACAAACGAAGGGAGCGACATTTGCCGAGCAGGGTTTGGCGAATCAGCATGACTTGCGTCACTTTGACCAGGCTGAGGTCTCTTTCCAAGAGATCCCTGATACGGCCCTGCAATAAAGGCACGTCTTGAGATGGCCCCCAGTCTAGGCCTTTATTGACCCATGACCCTAGCTGTTGTGGGGGACCCGAGCGAAAGGCAGGCGGCGCCACCCATTTGGTGCCCCTGGGA
The DNA here is from genome assembly GCF_056163025.1 of Triticum urartu. Taxonomy (NCBI): domain Eukaryota; kingdom Viridiplantae; phylum Streptophyta; class Magnoliopsida; order Poales; family Poaceae; genus Triticum; species Triticum urartu. The sequence goes on along the minus strand of NC_141878.1, from coordinate 83,263,483 downwards.
GCGGTGATATAGAACCACTCCCGTTGCCACAAGCCGAGCTCCTCTTGAAAAGAGCCCTCGGGCTAGGGAGCATCAGCATTCTTACTTATAACAGCACCTCCGCACTCTGCGTGCCGTCCTTCGATCATCTTCGGCTCCACTTTAAAGGTCTTGAGCCATAATCCGAAGTGAGGGGTAACACGGAGGAACGCTTCACACACGACGATGAATGAGGAAATATGGAGGATGGACTCCGGGGCTAAGTCGTGAAATTCTAGCCCATAATAGAATAACAACCCCCTCACAAAGGGATCCATTGGGAAGCCTAACCCCCGAAGAAAGTGAGATATGAACACCACGCTCTCACCAGGCTGGGGACTGGGAAACGCCTGCCCTTGAGCAGGCAACCTATGCGAAATTTCGCCGGTCAAGAACTTAGCCTCTCTCAACTTTAGCACGTCCTCCTCCGTGATGGAGGAGGGCATCCACCAGCCTTGAAGGTCGGAACCAGACATTGTTGAAGGTCCGAAGCGCCTGGAATCTGGGGCCTAGGGTGTTGGAACTCTAGGCGACGGGAAAACTCGTTTGAGATTGGAAAAAGGAGTAAGGCCTTGGTCTCTTTATAAGAGGTTGAATACCAAGAGCCCTCCCCGTGACCGTTTGGGACTCGCTTTTAATCGAGAAAACCTGGTAAGCGGGCACGATTGGGTTACCCACATCTGTATTGATGAGAATCCCGTAAATAAAGGGGACACGGTCTCTGCTTTGACAAGACGTGCCAAGGAAACCGCCTCGTAAAATGCACTGAGGTGGAGAAGTGAAAACGATTCGAATAAAGGCTTGGCCGCAGTGTGATGTCATGCTACGGAATACGTCAGCAGATTAGATTTTTGTTAATTTTATTCTCTCTATGGCAATATGTGGAAACTTGTTTTGTAGAGCCGGACACTATTCTTGGTGTTTACAATCTTTTATGAAGAACTTGGAGGAGGAACCCGCCTTGCAATGCCGAAGACAATCTGCGCGTCGGACTCGTCGTCATTGAAGCCTGGTTCAGGGGTTACTGAGGGAGTCCTAGATTAGGGGGTGTCCGGATGGCCGGACTATACCTTCAGCCGGACTCCTGGACTATGAAGATACAAGATTGAAGACTTCGTCCCGTGTCCGGATGGGACTTTCCTTGGCGTGGAAGGCAAGCTTGGCGATGCGGATATTTAGATCTCCTACCATTATAACTGACTTTGTGTAACCCTAACCCTCTCTGGTGTCTATATAAACCGGAGGGTTTTAGTCCGTAGGACAACAACTCCAACATACAACAATCATAGCATAGGCTAGCTTCTAGGGTTTAGCCTCCTTGATCTCGTGGTAGATCTACTCTTGTACTACCCATATCATCAATATTAATCAAGCAGGACGTAGGGTTTTACCTCCATCGAGAGGGCCCGAACCTGGGTAAAACTTCGTGTCCCTTGTCTCCCATTACCATCCGCCTAGACGCACAGTTTGGGACCCCCTACCCGAGATCCGCCGGTTTTGACACCGACACCCGCCGTGTTTCGGTCCCCGCATCCGAGACGAGCCCTTTCCTAGAGGGTTCACGCTCCCAAGAGATACGCCCAAATACACCGGCTCCGTGAAGCTGGAGGATTGGCTAGTTGACTACTCCACGGCCGTCAGCATAGCGAACGGCAACAAGCGAGTTGCCGTGAAGTATGTTCCACTCATGCTCCAGGGCACGGCTCGGACATGGCTGAACAGCTTGAAGCCCCACAGCATCAACAGCTGGGTCGACTTCATCGACGCCTTCGTCCGCAACTTCACAAGCACGTACAAGCGACCTCCCAAGCCTTGCCAGCTTTCCCTGTGCGTGCAAGGCCCCAACGAGTCGACCCGCGACTACCTCACGCATTGGGCCGAGCTTCAGAACTCCTGCGAGGGCGTGCACGAGGTGCAGGCAATCGAGTACTTCACCACCGAGTGCAGAGAAGGCACCCTCCTCAAGCACAAGCTCCTCTGCGACGAGCCAGAAACCCTCGACGAGCTGCTAATCATTGCAGACAAGTACTCCACAGCCGACTCCTCCATGAAGGCAGAGATTCAAGTTAGTGCGACTGTCAAAGTGGCTCCTCAGGCTCCTAGAACTCCGGCTGGAGACACCAGTCGGCGACAGCAGCAGAGCGACCACAAGCGCAAGGCCCCACAGCCGGCTTCCAGTAGCCAGCAGGTGGCAACGGTCAAAGACCAGCCGCCAGAGGGGCAGCCTCCGCCAAAGCGGCAGAAGGGCGGCAAGCCCAACTGGTTGCCGGCTTTCTCATACGAGCAGACTCTGGATGGTCCTTGCAAGTTCCACAGCGGCACGAAGCCATCCAATCACACCACCCGGAAGTGCCACTGGCTCACCAGAATTGCCAAGGGAGACGGCCTCTTACCTCCCCCGCCGGCCGGGCAGCAGCCTCCTCCTCCGCCTCAGCAGCCGGCTGTCAGGCCAGTCGGCGCAGTACAAGACGAGTACCCTGAAGAGCACGGAGCCTATGTAGTGTTCACCAGTGTGGCTGATGATCGACGCAGTAGGCGGCAGCAGCAGCAAGAAGTGAATGCAGTAGCATCAGATACAACGGAGTTCATGCACTGGTCCGAGAAGCCTATCAGCTGGAGCAGGGCTGATCACCCAGAGGTGATGCCGAGTCCGGGCTCCTACGCCTTGGTCTTGGAGGCCACCTTTGCCATAGACAAAAGAGCGGCCCGTTTCTCGCTAGTTCTGATAGATGGAGGCAGCAACATCAACATCCTGTACAAGGACACCATGGAGAAGTTAAGAATCAAGCAAAGGCAGCTTCAAAACAGCCGGACTGTATTCCATGACATAGTTCCCGGCCTTTCCTGTTCACCCATCGGCAAGATCCTGATAGATGTCCTATTCGGAGACAAAGATCACTTCCGCCGAGAGCCGGTTTGGTTTGAAGTGGTGGACCTCGAGATCCCATACCATGCGCTGCTTGGCCGACCTGCTTTGGCCAAGTTCATGGCGGTCCCCCACTACGCTTACCTCAAGATGAAGATGCCGAGTTCCAAGGGGATTCTGAACATAGCCGGCGACTACAGAAAGTCGTCCGCCTGCGCAGCTGAAAGCAGTCGGCTAGCCGAGTCCCTGGTGATCGCAGCTGAGAAGCGGCTCCTTGATCGGGTTGTGGCGATGGCCGACAAGCGGCCGGAGATTTCACCCAACCCTAAGGAGTCGGAGGCTGAGGGTTCATTCAAGCCGGCCAAAGAGACGAAGAAGATACCCTTGGACCCGGAGCACCCGGATAGGTACGCTGTCATAGGTGCAAACCTTGACAGCAAATAGGAAGGCGAGCTCGTCGATTTCCACCGTGAGAATTAGGACATCTTTGCATGGTCCCCTAAAGACATGCCAGGTGTATCGATGGAATTCGCCGAGCACAAGTTACATGTCCGATCTGATGCCAAGCTAGTCAGGCAGCTCTTGTGCCGCCTGTCAGAAGAAAAGAGAAGAGTTGTGGAGAAGAGATAGCCCGACTCCTAGCATCCGGCTTCATTATGGAAGTATTCTTTCTAGAATGGCTAGCCAACCCGGTCCGTGTGCTGAAGAAGAACAAGCAGTGGCGAATGTGTATTGACTACACCGGCCTCAACAAAGCCTGCCCCAAGGACCCGTTCGCTTTGCCAATAATTGATCAGGTGATAGACTCCATGACCTGATGTGAGCTGTTGAGCTTCTTGGATGCATATTCAGGATATCACCAGATCAAGCTGAACCCGGCTGACCGACTGAAGACCGCCTTCATCACCCCATTTGGAGCCTTCTGTTACCTGACCATGACGTTTGGCTTGAGGAATGCTAGTGCCACCTTTCAGCGTTGCATGCAGAAGTGCCTCCTCAAGCAACTCGGCAGAAACGCCCACGTTTACGTGGACGATGTGGTGGTGAAGACGGAAAAGCATGGAACACTGCTAGAGGACCTCAAGGAGACCTTTGAGAATCTGCGCCGATTTCAGATCAAGCTCAACCCAGAGAAGTGTGTCTTCGGAGTACCAGCCGACCAGCTCCTTGGCTTCTTGGTCTCTGAACGCGGCATAGAGTGCAACCCCGTGAAGATCAAGGCCATTGAGAGGATGGAAGTACCCAGCTCACTGCTAGACATGCAAAAGTTCACTGGCTGCTTGGCGTCCATTAGCCGATTCATCAGTCGGCTGGGCAAGAAAGCTCTCCCCTTATACCAGCTCATGAAGAAGACCACTTTTTTCGAGTGGAACCACAAGGCGGATGAAGCTTTTTCCTAGTTGAAGAAGATGTTGACTACCCCACTTGTGCTGGCGGCCCCAACTCCTAAGGAGCCCATGTTCCTGTACATCACCGCCACCAGCCGGGTAGTCAGCACTGTCATTGTGGTGGAACACAAGGAGGAAGGCAAAGCTCTACCAGTCTAGAGACCGGTATACTACCTGAGCGAAGTGCTGTCGACCTCCAAGCAGAACTACCCCCACTACCAGAAGATGTGCTATGGCGTGCATTTTGCCGCCAAGAAGTTGAAGCCTTACTTTCAAGAGCACCAATCACTGTGGTTTGCACAGCCCCACTAGCAGAGATCATCGGAAGTCGAGATGCTTCTGGCCGAGTGGCCAAATGGGCCATAGAGCTGGCTCCCTATACCATCTACTACCAGCCCCGCACCACCATCAAGTCGCAAGCCCTGGCCGACTTCCTTGTAGACTGGGCCAAGACCTAGTACCTGCCGCCAGCACCCGACTCCACCCATTGGCGGATGCATTTCGACGGCTCCAAGATGCGCACCGGCCTGGGAGCCGGCGTTGTCCTAACCTCTCCCAAAGGCGACCAGCTCAAATACACGCTGCAAATCCATTTTGCTGCCTCCAACAACGTCGCCGAATACGAGGCGCTCATTCACGGGCTCCGGCTTGCCAAGGAACTCGGCATTCGCCGGATCCTGTGTTATGGCGACTCAGACTTGGTGGTCCAGCAGTCGTCCGGCGACTGGGACGCCAAAGATGCAAACATGGCGAGCTACCGCTTCCTCGTGCAGCAACTCAGTAGATATTTCGAGGGGTGCAAATTCCTCCATGTGCCGAGAAACGACAACATCCAAGCAGACACGCTGGCACGAATCGGCTCCACCCGTCAAGCAATACCATCCGGCGTCGCCTTTCAGCGCCTCCTCAAGCCATCTGTCAAGCCCTCACCAGAATCAGACTCCATCTTTGTGCCGGCTCCTCCCGAAGGAGTCGGATCCAACTCCAGAGCTCAAGCAGACGGCATGAGAATTTTGGCAGACAGCCCCAGAATCGCCGCAGTCGAAGCCGGCCCGGGGACTCCAGAACCCGGCCCGGGGACTGCGGCGGCCAGCCCAAAGACTCCAGGATTCGGCCCGGGGGCTACACCAGTCGGCCCGGGGACTTCATCAACCCAGCAACCGGTTGCTGACTCCATCCCGCCACCTCCCAGCCCAGCCGTTCTCGTCCAAGTCGCAGTCCTCGCAGTCGAAGAAATAGCAGCACCCTCATGGGCCCAGCCCATCCTCAAATTCCTGGTGAGCAAAGAGCTACCGACTAATGAGATCCTAGCTCGGCAAGTACAACGCCGAGCAGCAGCCTACACCATAGTCAACAGAGAGCTGGTCAGGCGCAGCGTCATTGGCGTCTACCAGCGCTGCGTAGAGCCAGAGGAAGGCCAGGCAATTCTAAAAGACATCCATCAAGGTGAGTGCGGCCATCATGCGGCTTCAAGAGCACTCGTCGCCAAAGCCTTTCGACACGGTTTCTTCTGGCCGACTGCCTTAGAAGAGGCCAAGGAATTGGTCCAAAAATGCAAGGGGTGCCAGAAGTTCCGCTCCAAGCCGCATCAGCCGGCTTCCGCACTCAAGGCCATCCCCATCGCCTGGCCCTTTGCAGTTTGGGGCCTGGACATGGTGGGACCGTTCAAGACGGCGCGAGGTGGCCTAACTCACTTACTTGTCGCGGTGGACAAGTTCACAAAGTGGATAGAAGCAAAGCCCATCAAGAAGTTGAATGGTCCGACTGCCGTGACTTTCATCTCCGACATCACAATTCGGTACGGCATACCACACAGCATCATCACCGACAACGGCACAAATTTTGCCAAAGGTGCCTTGGCCCATTTTTGCGCGACACAGGGCATCCGACTGGACTTAGCATCTGTTGCCCATCCGCAGTCAAACGGCCAGGTGGAGCGAGCAAACGGCCTCATCCTGTCTGGCATCAAGCCTCGGCTGGTCGAGCCTCTGGAGCGTTCGGCCGGCTGTTGGCTTGACGAGTTGCCAGCCATCCTCTGGAGTCTGCGCATGACTCCAAACAAGTCGACCGGCTTCACGCCCTTCTTCCTTGTCTATGGTGCTGAAGCCGTCATCCCAACGGACATAGAGTTCGACTCCCCGCGAGTCACCATGTACACCAAGGAGGAAGCAGAAGAAGCACGTCAAGACGGTGTCGATCTGCTGGAAGAGGGCTGACTGTTGGCGCTCAGCCGGTCCAGCATCTACCAGCAGAGCCTGCGCCGATACTACAACAAGAAGGTCAGGCCGAGATCCTTCCAAGAGGGCGACCTTGTGCTCCGACTGATCCAGCGAACAGCCGGCCAGCACAAGCTGTCGGCGCCTTGGGAAGGCCCTTTCATCATCAGCAAAGTGCTGGGCAATGACTCCTACTACCTGATCGATGCTCAGAAGCCCCGAGCGCGCAAGAGGGACGACTCCGGCAAAGAGACGGAGCGGCCATGGAATGCAAATCTCCTCCGAAGATTTTACAGTTGATGCAGCATGTACCACGCTACCTTTTGTATTTAAGTACCAAGACTTCGGGCCCCCCGAGACGAGCTCGGGGACTGCCCTCTTTTATCTATATGATAAGAAGTATGCCTACGAGTATGTTACTCTTTGATTGCCGCTTGATACCGGGTTCGACTAGTCGGCTCGGGGACTTGCCGCCTTGCGCTATGAAATGCTTCCTGCAGCCAGACAAGTAGTGTGTGGCGCCTAAGCCATCTCCTGTCAGAAGCCGCAGCTCACAGAGCGACTATCCGGTGGGCAGGAGTAAGGTAGAATGGGCGCTCGCATGAAAAATGGCTAAGGACTCAAAGCGTAAACATAGCTTAAGCCGTCTTCCAGCCTTTTTTCGCAAACCGACTGTTGAGTAGTCGACTCGCCGCCTTCTATTCAATTTGCTAAGAAACTCTAAAACGGCTAAGTACTTGCCTTCCCAAAAGTAGCCAAGCATTTGACCCAGCGGCAGTCCGCAGAGCGGCTGTCCGACTGGCAAAACGACAACTAAAGGAAGGCGGCAAAGGAAAAAGCCAAAGGAGCAATGAGCAAGAAAAGTTAGAATTCGGATAAATATTTACATAACATAGGCCCTTGGCCGAATCCTCAAGAAGAAGTTCAAAATACACCCCGCGGGTGGAATTGTACGAATTAACAAGCTCTTCAAAGACTACTAAGCAGATAAAATAAAGACAAGGCAGCAGCCTAGGAAGCGGCAGACGGGTTCGGAGGGTCGGAGGAGATGGCGGTGTCAGGCGTTGGGGTGGCCGGCTGGGCAGTCTCGGCTTGATCACCTCCGGCGGCAGCCGGCTCGGTCACGCGCGGCTCGTTGCTGGAGGCGTGGTCGAGTTGAGGCTGGTCATCCGCTCCGTCTTCTGCTGCCTCCGTCTCGCCTCCGTCCTCCGCCTCGCCTTCCTCCTCCACACTGGAGCCGATCACCTCCGCCGAGTCCTCGCCGTAGTCTGGGTTCATCCCAAACCACTCTGGCGGTGCCTCCTCGCCGTCTTCAGCCCGCTCGGGGACAAAGATGCTGGTGTCGGTATACTCGGCGATCGCCGCCGCACGCCTGACGAGGGCGTCTTCCACAGCTACCAGCTCCTCCTGGGCCTCCGACCGGAGCATGGCTAGCCGGTCCAGGTCCAGCCCCGGGTACCATGCCTTGACAAATTCCAAGGCTCGGCGCGCTCCAGCCCGAGCCGAGGAAACCTTCCAGGCCTCAAGACGGCCTGCTGCAACCTCCAGCCAGTCGGCAGTCCGGCTGGGGGTGCGCGGCGCCTGCATGTCTGGCCACAGGGCAGCAATCGCCTGGGCGCCGACATGTTGAAGCCGGCGCAACATCCGATGGGCCGGCCGCAGACGAGCCTCGATGCTCAGAAGCTGCTCATCAAGGGTCTGGGGGGCATTGGCAGCGATCTCCACGCCAGTCGCCCTCCGCCCCTCGCGATCAGCCTCGATAGCCTAGTTGGCAGCCTGCAAGTGGCCGGGGAAGAAGTCTGCCAAGATGAAAAGAATGAAGAAGCAAGTCAAAAAATCAGGAGTCGGCTCGACCTATAGTCGACGGCTCGAAGAAAGAAAGTGAAGAAACTTACCATCGACAATGTCCTCAATCTCATGGAAGCCGGAGGCCACCAATGCCTCCTTGTCAGTCCAGGAGGAGCGCTCGCTTGCGAACTCGGCTAGGAGGGCTGTCTCCTTCTCTTCCGCCTCCTTTTGCGCCTTCTTAAGCAGCTCCTTCTGCTCTGCCAACTGTGTGGCCAGCAGGTCACGCTCTGCGGCGAGTTTGCTGCACTCCCCCCTTGGCGCGCAATGCGGTATTGGCCTCGCCCAGCTGCTGTTGCAGAGTGGCGTTGGCTCCTGAAGAAAAAATAAGAAAGAAGGCGTTAAGTCGCCAACAAAGAAGGTCGCCGGGAAGATCCGGCCCGACTGCTCAGCAGTCGGCCCGAATCTCGGGGACTACAGCCCGCGGGTGCGCTAGCGCGCCCCCGCAGAGGGGAAAAAGGACTCACTCCGACTCTCCGACAAGTCTGTCAGATCGTGGGTTCCGACAGACCCTTAAGGTTCAAACTCTGGGGTGCGCGCGGAGATTCTGCCCTCTACCTATCCCTCTCGCAAGGATCTAAACTACCAAAAGAACAGCACACAGAACACAGAGTTTATACTAGTTCGGGCCATCGTTGTGGTGTAATACCCTACTCTAGTTTTGTGGGTGGATGGATTGCCTCTGGGGCTGATGAAGATGATGATCAGTACAAAGGAGAACGGCCTCGTGAGGGCCTGTTCTTGGCTAGGGCGATGAACTACTAGGAAAGTTCGGCCGCCCTTCTCTCGCCCTCTCTTTGCTCGGATTCTCGATCCTCTCTCTCTACCCTGGGGGTGGCTAGTCCTATTTATAGGCAAAGGCCTTGGGCCTCTCCCCAAATATTGAGCGGGAAGGGCGCCAACAATTGGCCAATTCGAAGGGGAACATACAGTACACTTATCCTGAACAAAGTTGGTCTTCGCCTGCCAAAAGCCCTATGGTGACGCCGCTCTGGGCTCCACGATGAGCTCATTCCCACCGTTGGACTGGTCTTGGTCTCGTTGCACCGAAATGGATGCCTTTGCTTGATCCTCTTGCCTGCCCTTGCCCCCTTTGCACCAAAGAGGAAAGGGGAGGACACTGTGCGGTCTGGCGCCCGCCTGGCCCCCTTAGTCGTCATGGCTTGCGTCATGGGCACCTCGTGAGGTACCCTGCCTTGATATCTCTGCCTCCTCATGAGCCAGCCTGACGAGGCCGTGCCTGAGGAAGCACTGCGTCGTCCTCCCCGTGAGGCTTGGCCCCTCGCGAGGGTCTTGAGTCTTGCGTTGATGCTGATGAGTCGTACTGGGCCTCCATTCGAGCCACGCCGCAGGCCGCAGGCAGGCAAGTCTAGGGACCCCCGTTCCCAGAACGCCGACAGTAGCCCCCGGGCTCGAGGCGCGCCCGAACTTGGCCGGGCTGAAAGGCGAAAGGGCAAGGGCAAAGCGCCGCGGGCTCTAACAGCCTGCGGCCTCGAGCGCCGTGTGGCAGTTGATTGGACGTGGGCGGCACTGTTTGCCCATGCTCCCTTATTTTGCGCCGCGCAAGGTTGCCCCACAGTTGTACACAGCCGCCCCTCTTCCTGTTGCTCGACTATCCCTTGTTCTTCCTTCCTTCGAACTCTGACTTCTACCTCTCATCCCATCTCACATCTCCTTTCTCCCGTCCTCAATCATGGCTCCGACGAAGAAAGAGAAAGGAAGGAGGCCTGCGCTTCCTTCTCATCCGCCGCCGTCGGCGGCCCCCGCCGTTGGCCAGTCAATCATACGCAATCTGGAGTGCCTGGATAAGCTCAGCCCAGCCTTGGCCACTGTCTTCAACGAGTGTGGGAGGACGACGGCCTGGCCTACGTCTCACCTCCCCTCCGACAGGATAATCACCGAGGTTCATTACTTTGCTGACGCCTTGTGGGCAGGTCTGGTTCCCCCCTTCTCTGATTTCTTCAACACCGTCCTCACCCTTTACCAGATCCACATGATGCATCTGGGCCCGGAATCCATCGCCCTCCTTTCAGATTTTGCTTTTGTCTGTGAGGCGCTGATGGGCATCCCTCCTTCCGTTGCCCTGCTGCGCCACTTCTTCTCCCTGCGTCTTGCCGACCCCGCTCAATGCTCGGCATGCGTGAGCTTCGTCACTGCGCCTGAGACTGCAGCTTCTGGTATTGACTTCAAGCTCCCCACACCTTCAGCTGGGTTCCGTGAGCGGTGGTTGTACGTCGATGTCGGGGTGCCCAGCCCCCTGCTGGTGAAGCCAACTTCGCCTGCCGTACCCAACCCTGGCTGGGGCCAGGAGACGCTCGAGAGCCCTCGGCTCGCCTTCGTCTGGCACCGCTTTACGTTCTTGAAAACGCTTGGCGTGACGGCACCCAAGGTGGTGAGGGAATTTCTGCTGCGCCGCATTGCCCCTCTCCAGCGCCATTCTCAATGTGGGCTTTCAGTGGACATGGTGATCACATGAGGCTTCAGGAGGAAGACCTGACGCCTGGAGTACTAAGGACGGTGCTCTTGGTCTTGACCGACGACCCCAACCCGGGCAGCATCCAGCGTGGTGGGGCTCTGCTGTACCTCTGTCAGAACAGGGATGATTTCGTGAGGCAAATGCCCTCTTTCGACGAGTGGAGGCTACGCCCTGCTGGCTTCCAAGGGCCTCGCGAGAACCCTGCGGTGGTGACCACCCTTCCGGTCGGCTTAGGCGAATCCTCCTCAAGTGGTGGAGCAGGGAGGCAGGAGACAACGGAGGCCGAGAAAGTTCCTGATGAGGTGACTGCAACTGGCGGTGCTCTCGAGGGGGCAGCTCCTGAGGCCCGTGCTGCCGAGGCCGTTGGTGTGGCGCAGCCGCCTCCGATGCCCGGGGCCGTGGCTGCGTCTTCTGCCGAGGTGTCCGGCAGTACGCGCCAGGCCAGCATCCCTGGCGCGGATAGCGCTGCTGCCTTGCCTCCGCCGCGGGTTGACCCTTGCGCCCTCCTTCTGGGCCGCTTTCGTGTGGACTTCGAGGCCCTCCGGAGGAAAAGGGAGGCTCTAGGCGACGACTCCCCTTGTCGCTTGCTGAAGCGCCGGAAGTACTTCGCCACCGACGAGTAAGCCTCCTCCTTTTCCGGCTCCTGATCCCCTTGTTGCGTCTACTGATTCTGGCTCCGTAGGCCCCTTCCTGACGAGGTCATGGAGGCCGTCGAGGTGCCGCTTCCTTTGGCTCCACCTCCCCCATCGCCCCTGGACGTCCCGAGCAGCACAACTCTTATGGTGAGGACGAACGAGGAGGCGGACCGTCTTGAGGTGCCCCGCAGCCCTGCTCTTCCTGCGATCTTCCTTCGTGGGCCCTCTCTTGGCGTGGCCAGCCTGCCGTGGGCTTCTCATCTGGTCGCGGGCTGCGACTGGCTGAGGCGCCCCCCGCGCCCTTCGCCTGGAGACGTGCCGGCCCCAGGCCGAACTTCCGGCGCGGCGCGCCCGGCCGTTGTGGGGGCCCCAGCCCCCAGCCCCCTGCTCCGAGAGGGAGCGATGATCCATGCCCCCAGGCGCTCGCCTGGGGCAGACGAGGGCGTGGGAGACGTGCTCGAGCGAGCTTGGGAGCGCCGCGCTCGCCGCCGCGAATTCCTTCGAAGGGCGAGCGACGCGGTGGACCTGCTTGGGGAGGAGCTCGCTGATGAAGACGCGCGCCTGGAGGCCGAGGGCCTGCGCCTGGCCGCGGAGAGGCGCGGGCTGGAGGCTGCTGTCGCCCTCGCGCGTCGCCAGCGCGACCTCGAAGACGAAGAAGCGAAGGTGTCACTGGAGGCCTCCCGGGTGGCCCGATCCCTGGCCGCTGAAGAGGCCCTGGGGGTCGACCGACAGCGAGAGGCGGCGGAGGAGCGGGCTCGGGAGCTCCTGGCCCGATGCCACTCGCTGGAGGAGCAAGTGGAACTGCGCGAGGCGGCTCTGGCGTCGATGAGGGTGGCCTCTGGCGACCCAGCTGGGCTCCAGAGACATGAAGAGGCGCTGACGCTGGAGGCCGCCGAACGTACCCGTGAGTACGAGCGGCTGGAGACGAGGGAACGCCAGGTGGCGCAGGCTGAAGATGAAGTAGCTGCTCGGGAGGCGCATGTCTTGGAGGAGGTCGGTCACCGGGTGGCAACAGCGCGCCAAGGCCTCGAGCGTGAGTTTGAGAGGAAGCTGGAGTTGATCCGGGTTGAAGCTGAGGGGAGAACCGCGGCCCTGAGGGCCCAACGAGACGAAGCGACGCGGCGAGCCGACGCTTCCCGGGCCGCCCTTGAGGCAGCGCAAAAAGAGTCGGCTACCCTCCAGGCCGAGGTGCTCTGCCTTCGTCAGCAGGTGGAAGAGGCCGAGGCTGTCAAGCGTCAGAACGCCGATGAGATACGCCAGCGGCAGGTCTTGGAGCACGTGCATGGCCCCATGCTGGCTACGCTCAGGGAGAGGGCCAACGCAGCCTTGGGCAACATCTGCGAGGAGGCCGTCGGCGAGCCGCATACGGTCAACTATGCTGGCAACCTGCAGTTCTTCAGTGCCGTGGTGACGCAGCTGGAGGCACGGTCGGCCAGGGCCGACAGTTTGGTGGAGGAGAGGAGCCGTGCCCTGCTCGGGCGCGCTTTTTCCCGCGTCTTCAGCCATCTTCAGGACATGGATCCCCACTTTGACTTCGATGCCGTCATCGCCCCAGTCCCCCAGGCCGCCCGAGGCGACCTGGCGAGCTGGGTGGAAAACAACGTGGACGCTCTTGTGCAGGCTTTTGCTTCGGATAACGATGGCGTGATCGTGGCTGCCGAGGAAGGCGGTGTGGTGGACGGTCCCGGCGCCGCTGGCGATGATGCAGGCAGCGGTGGCGAGTCCGGCGACACCAGCGGCGGCTCGGGAGGTGCTCCTGAGGACGCCTTGGGGGATTTGTCTGACTGACTGTGTGTTGCTCCTGTCTTTTTGTCCTGCATGGGTAGAACTCAGGTGTTTGGCCTGATGGTCGTGAGAGCATTATGGGAGGGGGAGCCCCTCGTGTAAAACTTGTGTAGATCGTACTAGCAACTATTGTATTGTGCGAGCATCCGTGCCCGGCGGCTGGTTGGTTTACCTTTGCTTTGCGCAGGCCTCGAGACAGTTCATGGCATCCTGAGCGTTTTTTAGTTGAAATCACAAGATACGCACGTGCTGTCAGTGAGGGGCTTCACAGGCGCTGGCCTTCTTCACAGGCTCCGGGCCTTTTTATAGACGCGGTACCTTCACAGGCATTCGCCTTCTTCACAGGCTCTGGGCCTTTTTATAGACGCGGTAGCTTCACAGGCATTCGCCTTCTTCACAGGCTCTGGGCCTTCTCCGGAGTGCAACGGCTTCACAGGCGTTCGCCTTCTTTATAGGCTCTAGGCCTTTTTCCTGAGTGCAACATCTTCACAGGCGTTCGCCTTCTTCACAGGCTCTGGGCCTTTTTCCTGAGTGCAACATCTTCACAGGCGTTCGCCTTCTTCACAGGCTCTGGGCCTTTTTCCTGAGTGCAACATCTTCACAGGCGTTCGCCTTCTTCACAGGCTCTGGGCCTTTTTCCTGAGTGCAACATCTTCACAGGCGTTCGCCTTCTTCACAGGCTCTGGGCCTTTTTAGGAAAAGACAACCTCCACAGTCACCCAAAGGGTAATCTCGTAAGGGAGCAATAGCGGCAGTCTGGGCTGCGCTCGAGCTAGGCCTGGCCCGTCTCGCGAGGGGCTCGCGAGGGGAGGCAGCTGTGGTGAGGCGGTGACCAGAACGCGAGAAATGGTTCGAACGAGATTAAGCACCCCTCCCCGAACACACGCAAAGCTCAAATTCGAATTCAACTTAAATCCAGCAGGGAAAAGTTACAACCAAAAGAACAGGGCGATAAAGGCAGACAAAAAGCCGCGTCCGGCACCTAATCTAGTCTTGGACGTCTTCTCACCAGCGCGGAGCTAAGTGCTGTCCACTGGGCGTGGGAGGGAGCCCCAGGGCCTGAGGCCGGCACCCCTAAGACTCCGGGGCGTGTACAGCCCCACTCATTATTACGTGAGAGTGTCACGGGGCGGCGAGCTTCACAGGCACTGGGCCTTCTTCACAGGTACCGGCCTTGCTTCATATCGCCAGCGAGGGCCCCGCCTTGCGCCACACTCTAGTGCCACCAACGACGACCGGAAACCAGGACGCCGCCGGTGGGGTAGAGCGGTCGCCAGTGGTTCCCCCGACGACCACGGGTCCTCTGCCAGGGGCAGGCCCTCAGGCGCCTCCCCAGCGGAGGGCCTACCTCTTGAGAACACCTTGCTCCGAACGCCGCGGTGGTGATGTGGGGTCCCTGCCCCTCCCCTGCAGCCCCCTATGCCCTCCTCCCGAGGGGTAGGAGACCGTGGGAGCGGGGCAGACACTTGCTGTGGCGACCTGCACCTTCTGCGATCCATGATTAGCGTATGCCTGCTCCTGAGGGGTTAGTGGTACCCGGTAAGTGTCGCCTCCAGCGTGGCCGGCGGGGCCACCCCGGGATTCCTGGAAGAGCTTGGATTCTGGCGCCTCGTCTCCCCAGCTGGGGCTGAGAAGCGAGCCTTGTTCCCCATCGTGAGCGTGCCCTTGGTCCATCGTGCGTGGCACGTATTCTTCATGCGCCGCTACCCCGAAGGCGGCGCTGTAGTGCTCCATGCGCCATGCGTCGTTGCTTGGCGCGCCCACCGCGGCGTGGTAGCGCGGCTGCCCGCCGGCGCCGTGGGCTGGACCGAGCCCTTCTCCCTCCCGCGCCGGGGGCAGGGGTAGCGCCACTGTCAATCCGGCGCCGACGGATTCGCCGGTGTCGGGATAGTCCAGAGGCCCGCGGGAGCGCGCGGGGCCCCCGCGCATGACACCCTGGGCTTGAGACGGGAGCTAGACGCAGAAGGGGTGAGCCCCCGAAGCGGCAGAGCCCAGGAGCTCGGCGACCCGCTCCAGCTGCACGTCGCGGCCGCCTTCCAGTAGCCTACACTGCAGTAGCTCTCGGGCTACCGTGAGCGCGGCCCTCGAGTTCGCCTGTTCCCGGCGGGTGTACGGTGTCGTGGCCGCGGCATGATTGGAGGCCCTTGCCGCCGACCGTACCTGCCGCGGCGTAAGGGTTGCTGAAGTCTGTCCATGCCGCCCGCGGCCCGCAGCACCCTGCGGGCCACGAGCTACCTGGGGTGCGGGATCGCCCAGGGAGGGCGGCCCCGCGCAGGCGGGCCACGCCGCCCATGGATCTTGGTTGCTGGCCTGGTCGCCGAACATGGTGACGATGACGAGACGAGAAGCGGAGCGGTGAGAAGGCAGATTCCGGCGCACCCCTACCTGGCGTGCCAAATGTCGGATCATGGGTTCCGGCAGACCCTTAAGGTTCGAACTCTGGGGTGCGCGCGGAGATTCTGCCCTCTACCTATCCGTCTTGCAAGGATCTAAACTACCAAAAGAACAGCACACAGAACACAGAGTTTATACTAGTTCGGGCCACTGTTGTGGTGTAATACCCTACTCTAGTTTTGTGGGTGGATGGATTGCCTCTGGGGCTGATGAAGATGATGATCAGTACAAAGGAGAACGGCCTCGTGAGGGCCTGTTCTTGGCTAGGGCGATGAACTACTAGGAAAGTTCGGCCGCCCTTCTCTCTCTCTCTCTCTCTATCTCTCTCTCTCTTTGCTCGGATTCTCGATCCTCTCTCTCTACCCTGGGGGTGGCTAGTCCTATTTATAGGCAAAGGCCTTGGGCCTCTCCCCAAATATTGAGCGGGAAGGGCGCCAACAATTGGCCAATTCGAAGGGGAACATATAGTACACTTATCCTGACCAAAGTTGGTCTTCGCCTGCCAAAAGCCCTATGGTGACGCCGCTCTGGGATCCACGATGAGCTCATTCCCACCGTTGGACTGGTCTTGGTCTCGTTGCACCGAAATGGATGCCTTTGCTTGATCCTCTTGCCTGCCCTTGCCCCCTTTGCACCAAAGAGGAAAGGGGAGGACACTGTGCGGTCTGGCGCCCGCCTGGCCCCCTTGGTCGTCATGGCTTGCGTCATGGGCACCTCGTGAGGTACCCTGCCTTGATATCTCCGCCTCCTCATGAGCCAGCCTGACGAGGCCGCACCTGAGGAAGCACTGCGTCGTCCTCCCCTGCGAGGCTTGGCCCCTCGCGAGGGTCTTGAGTCTTGCGTTGATGCTGATGAGCCGTACTGGGCCTCCATTCGAGCCACACCGCAGGCCACAGGCAGGCAAGTCTGGGGACCCCCGTTCCCAGAACGCCGACAAAGTCGGCGGTCCGCTTGCCCTGCTCTTCGACATTGCGGTTGAAGGCGGTGACGCGGAGGTCGTGATAGTCCTGTGACAAGCATTTTCAGATAAAAGATAATACTCAGAACTTGCCAATTGGAAGTTCCGAGCCGCCTGCTCAGCAGCCGGCCCGAAACTCGGGGACTACACCCAGTGGGTGCGCTGGCGCGCCCCCACAGAAAGGAACAAGAAAACAGAGACAAGAAAAAAACACTTACCCGGATGGCAGCCCGCGAGGCCAGGTGCGCCTTGGTGCAGCTCTGAATAGCGTCGCCGTCAGCTCGCAGCTTTGCCTGGACGTCTAGAAGCGCCTGGTTCTGCGGGCCTGTGCCACCTCCTTGTACCCACCCGATGGGCGCGGCGCTCGTTGCCTCGGCGTCTGGGATTGTCGAGCTGGCGGCGCCGGTCTCCAAGGGGCGTCGCGCCGAAGTCGCCTTCTCAAGATGGCGGCGCGCTGGCGAGCCGACTTGAAGGAGTAACTTCGCCACGGCCTCGTCCTTAGTCGGCGGCACCGGCGGGTCCGCCGGCTGTTTGTTATGTGCGCTACCAGATGGCGGCGGGGGTGGCGGCGGCGGCACGACCATGCCCAGCATGGAGGCATCGCCGCCTCCCCTCTCCATGATCGGGAACTCGCCGCCGGCTTCCCCTGACTGCGCGGTGAACTCTGTAGGCGGCGGCGCAGAGTTCAGCGGGATGACAAGCACTGCCGATAGGCGACGCGCAGCTTCTTCAGCCTGCCGCCTTGCCGCAACGGCGGCCTCAGCCTCATCCAGCTTTCTCTGGGCTGAGGCCTCTGCCTTCTCCAGACGGGCAACTTCTTCCTCGTCGCGCTTCTCCTGCGCGTTCCGCTCCGTCGCCTCCCGGAGGTCGGCGGCGGGGTCAATTCGCCGGGCGGTGGCGGACGTCTCCGCCAACCCCATGACGGAGGCGGCGGCAACCCTCTCAAGGGTGAGGGGAGCCCTGGAGCAAGGGAAACATGTAAAAAGACTTAGACAGGATCAACAAAGAGAAATAAAGACGAAGGGCGGAGACACTCACGCGGAGACCAGCGGCGGCTTCTTCACTTCCCTACGGAAGCGGTTGGCCTTCACGGCCGCCTCCTCCCGCTTGGTCGCGGCGGCCGCTCCCTTGAACTTCTTTGATCGGCCGCCAAGCGTACTCGGCCCGGCCCGGCGCTTCTTCGCGCCGCTTTGAGCATCCAAGACGATGGAGGAGCTCGTGCCTGGCTGGCCAGCCTTTGGTTGGTGACGCGGGGCGACTTCTTCCTCGGCGTCATCATCGGGCCAGTCGGCGAAGGTGGCCGTGGGCCTGGAGCCGCCTGCTTCTCCTCCACCTCGCTCGGTGTCGGCCTGCATGGCCGCTGCCCCCAAATCAGGGTCGTCAACATCGCTCTCCACCCGGTCGGGGACAAATTGGCGGGGCGGCCCCATGGTGCCGGCCGATGGCGGGATGAGGGGGTTCTGATTCAGAAAACTAAAGATCAGACTGGACAAGTCGAACTTGGCGACAAAGAGACAGAAGAAGAAGGGAGACGACTTACCAGAGGCGGGGGGTTGGTGCGTGAGTACGGCTCCTTGCCGAACTGCCAATCCGCCGAGAGACCGCAGTTCGCGATGTAGTTCACCGTGTTCGCCACCTCTGCGTGAGGCATGTCTTTGGAGCACATCTGACTTGGGTCTCGATGACCACTCATCTGACAGATCAGGTGAGGTCGGCCCTGAAGCGGGAGTACTCGGCGCACCACGAAGGCGGCCAGCAAGTCGGCCCCGGTCAAGCCCTCCGACTGCATCAGCACTCGGAGTCGTGCGAGGGCGGCGGCGCCAGCAGGAGATAGCGTTCTGGCTCGGTGTGACCAGCCGGGGAGCCTCCCAGCCGGCGCGCCGGCTTCGTAAGCCGGTAGGTTGACCCAGTCGCCTTCTGGGGCGACGTTCTTCACATAAAAGTAGGACCGCTGCCACATCTTCATCGACTTGATCAGCGCGATGGGGGGAAATGGGTTGTTGGCCCCTGACCTCCGCTTCGCGATGAACGCACTGCACTAAGCCGGCACGCCGGCGATGTGTGTGCCAAGCTTGGACTGAAAGAATTCCCCCCAGAGCTCGATGGTGGGAAGAACGCCAAGAAAACCCTCGCATAGGGTGGCAAAGGCAGCCAGCAGCACCACCGTGTTTGGAGTAAGGTGGTGCAGTTGGAGCCCGTGAAACTCCAAGAAAGAGCGGAAGAAGCCGCTCGCCGGCAGCCCCAGGCCGCGCATGCAGTGCGGGCGAAAGATGACCCGCTCGCCTTCCTCCGACGCCGACGATATCTGCCCCTCCGGTGCGAGACGGGCGCGCACTAAGCTCCTGCCAGGCAGGCGCCGCGTCTTGCGAAGGAACTTGATGTCATCGACATCGACCTCGGAACCGTCCCACACCCCGGAGCGCACCGCGGGAGGCGCGGCGGCGGAGGAAGAGCTCATCGCTGCGGACGCAGGTGTGGTTCGGAGCAGCGGAGGTGAGAAGAAGAAGAAGCAAGAAGGAGCAAGAGGGGAGAAGGAAGGATGGGCGCGCGTGCTTCGCCGCCCCCTTTTCCCCCGCCTACTTATAGGCTCGTGGGCTGAAAAGCCGAGGCAGCAGTCGTGGGATTTACTGCGCTCGGGATCCCACGACCCCCACGATTTACCCCACGAAGTTACTGCGCGCAGTTATGGCGAGGGACCCCAACCGTCCGCGCGGCCACAACGGATCCGTTTCGCATGCCGAGGTGCGGTAGTGGCGGGCCCCGCCTGTGGGCCTGTCCCGTCGCGCGCGTGGGTGGGCAGACTGGCCCCGCCACGTGGCGCCACGCAACGGACTCACAACGGGCGGTGACCCGGAAGCTTATCAAGCACGCTGCCTGGCTCCCGCCGTGATGTTCAAATCCTTCAAGGGCAGGACGGCCTGGGCAGGTCCAACTCCAGATAGTCGGCTTGAAAGAAGACGGCGAGCCGGGTCTAGATTCAACCACCGGAAGGAAGAAACTGATGAGGTTCCTCGACATGTCTCCCTCGGCGCCTCACCAGCTTCGGGAACTACTGTCGGAGTAATGGGCCACGGTTAGGCTAACCCGAGCCCCTGAACCTTTCAAGACATCGGGGCAGGCAGCGCCCCTCAAGACCCCAGGACGGAAAGCCGCCTTCTGGGAGTCGGCGGCAAGGTAACCGACTACCCACTCACGGCCGAGTCCCAGCGACTACTTCAGGTCAAGCCGACTCCAATCCGGCGACTTCCAGAGAAGCGGGGAGTGGCCTCAGTAAGGTCCACCCCACCCCTTACCAAGGGCAGGCATGGCCACAGTGCGCCGTACCATCGGAGATCTCCGTCCGGCGCAGCATTGATGCCATGACAGCCCTGACGTCAGCCCCGGCAGGGCGGAGTCCTGTACCCACGACTGCTTGCCGGTACGACCCAAGGACGACGGGGCCCACCAGCAGGCGGGAACAAAGAAGACGGCAAGAGCACCCCAAAGTCGGACCCGTTGGGATTCGGCCCCCGAGAGTCGGCCGGCCCCTCCCACGGGCCTCACACGCCATTAACCGGACACGACGTGGAGTGGCAACAGTGATCGCCCGCCAGGCGGCGGGGCTGTTGCCACGATCCCATGACCAAGCTCGCGTCATCAGAAGCATGGCTACAGTAACCTGCAGCCGGCAGGACCCGTCCGCGACGGATGCGGCCTGTGGCCCCGCATTGGGCTAGTCGGCAGGGCCCACTGGTCGGTGGGCCCCGGTGGTCGGCGGAGAAGATGGCGGCCAGAGAGACAGACGGCTGGGTCCCGCGCCCGGCGGGTTTACCATTGTACCCCTGGGGGGTAGGCCTATATAAACCCCCCAGGGCACCCATGCAAAGGGTTCGAATCCATAAACACTAGACCGGACCATAGAGGAAGGGGGGAGCTAGCCTTGCCTTCTCCTACCTCCCAGAAACAGCTCGAGGAGCTACCTTGTACACACTTTGCCATAGTGATCATGCGGAGACCCCGCAGAGCAGCAGTAGGGGTGTTATCTCCCCGGAGAGCCCTGAAGCTGGGTAAGATTCGCCGACGTGCATGCCTTCGCCTCATCCCGTTTCCAGGCACCGGCGACGTTCTACTCGCTCCCACCATGATAAGCCATCCTTTGGCATATGTCGCACCCAACCCCCGACACTTACGCTGCTTTACTGCATCACCCTTTCCTCTTCAAGGGAAAAGCAACGCAGTGCTCAAGAGGTAGCACCGGCGCAGGGCTTCTCCTAATCACTACAACGATATGACCGAGGTGTTAAACTGTGGAGGGGGGCACCGCACATGGCTAAGAGATTTTCTATTGTGCTTTGGGGTGCCTCCTGGCCATGTATATAAAGGAGGGGGAGGAGGAGGCCGGCGGCCAAGGAGGGCGCGCCAATTCGGCCCCCCTCCTTCCTTCCACCGGAGAGGGAAAGGGGAAGGGAGAGAGAGGGAGAAGGAAAGAGGGGGGCCGCGCCCCCTCCCCTAGTCCAAGTCGGTTTGGGCAAGGGGGAGGGTGCCTCCTCACGTGGCGTGCCTCTTCTCCTCCACTATGGCCCAATAGGCCCAATAACTTTCTCGGGGGGGGGGGGGGGGGGTTCCGATAACCTTCGGTACTCCGATAAATCCTCGAACCATATCGGAACCATTCCGATGTCTGTATATAACCTTCCAATATATCAATCTTTACCTCTTGACCATTTCAAGACTCCTCGTCATGTCCGTGATCTCATCTGGGACTCCGAACAAACTTCGGTCATCAAATCACATAACTCATAATAGAAATCGTCAACGAACGTTAAGCGTGCGGACCCTACGTGTTCGAGAACTATGTAGACATGACTGAGACACATCTCCGGTCAATAACCAATAGCGGAACCTGGATGCTCATACTGGCTCCAACATATTCTACGAAGATCTTTATCGGTCAAACCGCATAACAACATACGTCATTCCCTTTGTCATCAGTATGTTACTTGCATGAGATTCGATCATCGGTATCTTCATACCTAGTTCAATCTCATTACCGGCAAGTCTCTTTACTCGTTCCGTAATGCATAATCCCGTAACTAACTCATTAGTCATACTGCCTGCAAGGCCTATAGTGATGTGCATTACCGAGAGGGCCTAGAGATACCTCTCTGATACACAGAGTGACAAATCCTAATCTCGATCTATGCCAACTCAACAAACACCATCGGAGATACCCGTAGAGCATCTTTATAATCACCCAGTTACGTTGTGACGTTTGATAGCACACAAAGTGTTCCTCCGGTATTCGGGAGTTGCATATCTCATAGTGAGAGGAATATGTATAAGTCATGAAGAAAGCAATAGCAATAAAACTAAACAATCATTATGCTAAGCTACCTGATGGGTCTTGTCCATCACATCATTCTCTAATGATGTGATCCCGTTGATCAAATGACAACACATGTCTATGGTTAGGAAACTTAACCATCTTTGATTAACAAGCTAGTCTAGTAGAGGCATACTAGGGACATACTGTTTGTCTATGTATTCACACATGTACTAAGTTTCCGGTTAATACAATTCTAGCATGAACAATAAACATTTATCATGATATAAGGAAATATAAGTAGCAAATTTATTATTGCCTCTAGGGCATATTTCCTTCAGTCTCCCACTTGCACTAGAGTAAATAATCTAGATTACATAGTAATGATTCTAACACCCATGGAGTCTTGGTGATGATCATGTTTTGCTCGTGGAAGAGGCTTAGTCAACGGGTCTACAACATTCACATCCGTTTGTATTTTGCAAATCTCTATGTCTCCCTCCTTGTCTTGATCGTGGATGGAATTGAAGCATCTCTTGATGTGTTTGGTTCTCTTGTGAAATCTGGATTCCTTCGCCAAGGCAATTGCTCCAGTATTGTCACAAAAGATTTTCATTGGACCCGATTGAGGGAGTCCTGGATTAGGGGGTGTTCGGGTAGCCGGACTATACCTTCGCCGGACTCCTGGACTATGAAGATACAAGATTGAAGACTTCGTCCCGTGTCCGGAAGGGACTTTCCTTGGCGTGGAAGGCAAGCTAGGCGATGCGGATACTCAAGATCTCCTACCATTGTAACCGACTCTGTGTAACCCTAACCCTATCCGGTGTCTATATAAACCGGAGGGTTGTAGTCCATAGGACAAACCATCATCATACACAATCATACCATAGGCTAGCTTCTAGGGTTTAGCCTCCTTGATCTCGTGGTAGATCTACTCTTGTACTACCCATATCATCAATATTAATCAAGCAGGAGTAGGGTATTACCTCCATCGAGAGGGCCCGAACCTGGGTAAAAACATCGTGTCCCTTGTCTCCTGTTACAATCCAGCCTTGACGCACAGTTCGGGACCCCCTACCCGAGATCCGCCGGTTTTGACACCGACATTGGTGCTTTCATTGAGAGTTCCTCTGTGTCGTCGCCTTTAGGCCCGATGGCTCCTCTGATCATCAACAACGATGAGGTCCAGGGTGAGACCTTTCTCCCCGGATAGATCTTCGTCTTCAGCGGCTTCGCTCTGCGGGCCAATTCGCTTGGTCATCTGGAGCAGATCGAAAGCTACGCCCCTGGCCATCAAGTCAGGTTTGGAAGCTTAAACTACACGGCTGATATCCGCGGAGACTTGATCTTCGATGGGTTCGAGCCACAGCCAAGCGCGCCACACTATCTCGAGGGGCATGATCTAGCTCTGCCTCCGAACAGTGTCCTGGAGGCCGCATACGCACCGACTCCGACCCTTAACTCGGAGCCTATTGCGCCAAGCGAGGATGGAGGTTGGACGTCACCTCGGGGGCTGCGATCTCAAAGGCGATCGAGCCGAACGCCAGCCCTGCACTCCGCATGACCCGTGACCCCGAGGGTCTGGACTCCTCCCCGGACTCCGAACCCCCCGCGCCCTTGCCAATCGAAGCCGATTGGGCGCCGATAATGGAGTTCACCGCCGCGGACATCTTTCAGCACTCGCCTCTTGGCGACATCCTGAATTCTCTCAAGTCTCTCTCTTTATCAGGAGAGCCCTGGCCGGACTACGGTCAGCGAGGATGGGATACGGACGATGAAGAAATTCAAAACCCACCCACCACCCACTTGGTAGCCATTGTCGACGATTTAGCCGACATGCTTGACTTCGGCTCCGAAGACTTCGACGGTATGGACGACGAGGTTGGAGACGAACAAGAACCAGCACCTGTAGGGCGCTGGACAGCCACATTGTCATATGACTTATATATGGTGGATACTCCAAAAGATGGAGATGGCGAGGGAACAGCGGGGGATGACACCTCCAAGAAACAGCCAAAGCGCCGGCGTCAGCGGCGCCGCTCTAAATCCCGCCAAAGCAAAAATGGTGATTCCAGCACCGGAGATAATACTACCCCGGATAGCGCCGAAGAACACCCAACCCAGCAAGATTCGGCGCAGGAAGATGGAGAAGCCAGCCCTCATGAGAGAGCGGCAGAATGAGAGGTTGAGGATGATAACTATATGCCTCCCTCCGAAGACGAGGCAAGCCTCGATGGCGACGAATTCGTCGTACCATCAGACCCCGCCGAACAAGAGCGTTTCAAACGCAGGCTTATAGCCACGGCGAACAGCCTAAAGAAAAAGCAGCAACAGCTTAGAGCTGATCAAGATTTGCTAGCTGATAGATGGACTGAAGTCCTTGTGGCCGAAGAGTATGAACTCGAGCGCCCCTCCAAGAATTACCGAAAGCGCAGGCCGCTACCCCGATCAGAGGAGGAAGCGCCTACATCACCAGCGCACGACATGGTAGACCGGCCACCTCGCGGCCGCGACAGAGAGGCCTGTCGGACCTCCACCCAAGCCATGCCCCGACGCCGCTCAACCAAGGCACGAGAAAATGCGCCAGACCTGCGAGATGTACTGGAGGATAAAGCAAGACAAACAAGATCGATCTACGGATCGCGCAGGCGCCCGACGACACGTGACGATGATCTTCACTCCGGATACAACAAATCCGGCAGGGCCGAACACAACAGACATAGCTCCTCTGAGCTGCGTCGTGATATAGCCCAATACAGGGGCGCCGCACACCCACTATGCTTCACAGATGAAGTAATGGATCATAAAATCCCAGAGGGTTTCAAACCCGTAAACATCGAATCATACGATGGCACGACAGATCCGGCGGTATGGATCGAGGATTATCTCCTTCACATCGACATGGCACGTGGCGATGATCTACACGCCATCAAATACCTCCCTCTCAAACTCAAAGGACCGGCCCGGCACTGGCTTAACAGCCTGCCAGCGGACTCAATAGGTTCTTGGGAGGACCTGGAAGCCGCATTCCTCGACAACTTCCAGGGCACTTATGTGCGACCACCGGATGCCAACGACCTAAGCCACATGATTCAGCAGCCAGAGGAATCGGCCAGGCAATTCTGGACACGGTTCCTAACAAAGAAAAACCAGATAGTCGACTGTCCAGACGCAGAGGCCCTAGCAGCCTTCAAGCATAACATCCGCGACGAGTGGCTTGCCCGGCACCTGGGACAGGAAAAGCCGAAATCTATGGCAGCCCTCACGACACTCATGACCCGCTTTTGCGCGGGCGAAGATAGCTGGCTAGCTCGCAGCAACAACTTATCAAAGAACCCTGGTAATTCGGATACCAAGGACAAAAGTGGCAGGACACGTCGAAATAAGCAAAAGCACTACGTTAGCAGCGACATCAATGAAGATACGGCAGTCAACGCCGGATTCAGAGGCTATAAATCCGGTCAGCGGAAAAAGCCATTTAAAAAGAATACTCAGGGCCCGTCCAGTTTGGACCGAATACTCGACCGCTTGTGCCAGATCCATGGCACCCCCGAAAGGCCAGCCAATCACACTAACAGGGATTGTTGGGTGTTCAAGCAGGCAGGCAAATTAAGAGCCGAAAACAAAGACAAGGGGCTGCATAGCGACGACGAGGAGGAGCCCAGGCCGCCGAACAACAATGGACAGAAGGGGTTCCCCCCACAAGTGCGGACGGTGAACATGATATACGCAACCCACATTCCCAAGAGGGAACGGAAGCGTGCGCTACGGGACGTATACGCGATGGAGCCAGTCGCCCCAAAGTTCAACCCATGGTCCTCCTGCCCGATCACTTTTGATCGAAGGGACCACCCCACTAGCATCCGTCATGGCGGCTTTGCCGCATTGGTTCTCGACCCAATCATCGACGGCTTTCACCTCACAAGAGTCCTCATGGACGGCGGCAGTAGCCTGAACCTGCTTTACCAGGATACAATGCGGAAAATGGGCATAGATCCCTCAAGGATTAAGCCCACAAAAATGACCTTTAAAGGCGTTATACCAGGTGTAGAAGCCAACTGTACAGGCTCCATAACACTTGATGTGGTCTTTGGATCTCCGGATAACTTCCGAAGCAAAGAGTTAATCTTCGACATAGTCCCGTTTCGCAGTGGCTATCACGCCCTGCTCGGACGAACCGCATTCGCAAAGTTCAATGCGGTGCCGCACTACGCATATCTCAAGCTCAAGATGCCAGGCCCTCGAGGAGTAATCACGGTCAACAGAAACACCGAACACTCCCTCCGTACGGAGGAGCACACGGCGGCTCTCGCAGCGGAAGTACAAAGCAGCCTTTTTAGGCAACTCTCCAGTCCGGCCGTTAAAAAGCCAGTCACTGCCAAGCGCGCCCGGAGTAACCTACAACAAGACCGCCTGGCACGTTCTAAGCAGTCGTAGCAATGCGGCCCCAACCCCAACCATCGTGACATAGCGAAGCTAGTACCTCGCATACATAATTACGCCCTTGAAATACCATGGGCACAGGGGAAGGGGTACAGTAACGGCATGCCCGAAATACAGCTTAAAACGTACTAGGGGTTGCCGGATTCTTTTTTTACTTTCAGGACTCCACACTTTGGACGACCTGTTCGGCAATTCGACTGCCGCAGAAACGATGCAAGATCCAGGGAAGCAGACAAAGCTACGCCGCATTATGGAACACCCAGGTGGTCTCTATTATGAGCGGTATATCTGTTTCGAACACAATTCCGCGGCCTGCCCCTGGTCAGGACATGTTAAATAGTCTAATATCTTTTTGCTTATCGCACTACTTGTATCGTTCGGCTTTGATAAATAGCCTCTTTATAAACAATGCATAGCTTTTTGTCTATTTTTTTGCATTATCCTCTTTTAATATATATGTGTACTAAATAACATGATCGCACCCGTACACCATGGTACGGCAAACACGCCAGGGGCTTCAGTACCCTTCGATCTGGTGTGAGAAGTCCGTACACTTTCACAAGTGCGGCACCCTGAACTTATAGCACTATATGCATCGGCTCCGAATCATGATTTGGGTCAATAGTTGGGTTTGCCCGGCTCCTATGTTTTGGTGCCTTACGTTCCGCTATATCGGCTAAGGTAGCACTAGGAGAACCACTGCGATTGTGCCCCGGTTCAGCTGGGTTAAGCACCTCAGTGGAGAAAGCTAAAACTGACTGTCATGATAAGGCGAGAGACCGGTCGCTGTTCGAGAGGTTTTTCGAGTCCCTAAAGACTTATGCCGCTTCAAGCGAGGAGCTGGCTTTGTCCGGCCAAAGGCGTGGATAGCGCCCCGAATTAGGTCTTCCGAACTAGGGGCTTCGCCGAAATTTAAAATTATAAAGTTCTATGGCTAAGTGAGAGTGTTCAAGCATTATAGTCCGATTGCCTGGTTCGTTGTGCTGAGCGCCTCCCTCGAAGGACCCAACCATGGGAAAAAGAGCGCTCAGGTTTATCCCGAACACCCCAGCACTAGCAGCATGGGGGCAGAAGCCGACGACTGGCCATCTCTCAATTTTTGATAAACGGCCGCACAGAAAATAATATTTTAAATTCAATAAGCATTGCTTAGTGCATATGAACAAGTTTTCAGCGCACAGGATAAACACGAGCGAGTTCATTCAAAAATTACATCTTTGGTACATTCATCTGCAATAAGGCGGGCACCTGCAAGAACATCCTTGTAGTAGTTCTCGGGCTTGCAATGCTCCTTCCCCTGCGGCGGCCTGTCCTTCACCAGCTTCTCACCGTCAAGCTTACCCCAGTGCACCTTTGCACGAGCAAGGGCCCTCCGGGCACCTTCGATGCAGACGGAACGCTTGATAACCTCAAGCCTTGGATAGGCCTCCACTAGCCGCTGCACCAGCCCGAAGTAGCTCCCAGGCAGGGCCTCTCCGGGCCACAGCCGAACTATGAAGCCCTTCATGGCTTGTTCGGCCGCCTTGTGGAGCTCGACCAGCGGTTTCAGCTGGTCGCTCAAGGGCACAGGGTGTCCGGCCTCAGAATACTGAGACCAGAACACACTCTCCGTCGAGCTGCCCTCTTCAGCTCGGTAGAATGCGGCGGCGTCGGATACGCTGCGGGGAAGATCTGTGAACGCCCCTGGAGAACTCTGGATTCGGGTAAGTGACAAGTAGTTTACTTTTATATTTCTACTTTGCATTAAGAATGCCTTACCCGCTGCTATCTTTTTCATCTCCTCCAACTCTTGGAGGGCCTTTTGGGCTTCGGCCTTGGCACCCTTGGCGGTCTCAAGGGCCGACGCGAGCTCGGATGCTTGCGCCTTTGACTCAAGCTCCAAGCTCTCATGTTTTTTCATGAGAGCCTGCAGCTCTTGCTGCACCTCGCCAACCTGAGCCCCAAGTCTTTCTCGCTCGGTGTACTCCTCGGCCGTTTTCTTTTCGGCCTCAGATAGCGCCTGCTTGAGGGTCGCCACCTCAGTTGTGGCCCCTACAATAAGCAGTACGATCCTGTTATTCTTTGCAATCACGCCTCTCTATAGGCACCTTTTTCTGTAGGGTATTTCTTACCTTCTTTTTCCTCGAGCTGCCGTTTGGCAAGGCCGAGCTCTTGCTCGGTCCGCCCGAGGTCCTTTTTTAGGACATCCACCTGTGCAGTCAGTGCAGCCGTGGATAGCAGCGAAGCCTGCATACGCATATTGACTCTTTATTGTTAGACTCCTGTGAAAATTAATAGATCCTCTATTCGGCTTTTCTTCCCGAATGCCAAACAGAGCATCGGGGGCTACTGTCTATGCGGTAATATTTTGACATATTTTTACTTACCTCGAAGCCTGTCAGAAGGCTAGCGCAAGCTTCAGTCAGTCCGCTCTTGGCAGACTGAACCTTTTGGATCACCGTACTCATAATAGTACGGTGCCCCTTGTCGATGGAGGCGCCGTCAAGCACCTCCAGCAGATGGTCCAGCGACTCCGGTTGGACGGAGGTCGCTGGCTTAGAAGGCTTGCTCCTTTTGGAAGGAGTTCGCCTACCGCGGCTCGGAACTGTTGAAGATTCCGGCGCGGTGTCCGGCACAAAGCCGGACTTGGAGCCCTGGGGGGTCTTGTCCCCTTCACTCCTGGAGTCCGGGAGGTTGCCTTGCGGCTCCTCCAGGACCACCTCTTCCTGCCTCGGAGCTTGTCGTGACGCCACTTCGGCGTCATCCGTGGTGCGGGGGGAGACAGCGGGCGGAACGGAGTTCACGTCCGATGAGTCCAGGGAGCCACCCGACGATTCGTTGTAGTCGGCCTGGGCGGGCTGCATATTCACATTCGACATTAAAGAAAGCTGCGCAACAAAGGAACATCATGAGTTACTCTGATGTCCGAACTTACGATTTCGCCGGACGCTTGGCCCTGTTCGGCCACTCCTCTCCGCTCTCTTCGGCGACATGGGAGTAGTCCTGCGGAGGGGTCTTCCTTTTCCTAGACCCCTCGGCCTCCCCTGATGGGGCGTCCTTCTTCTTCTCTCGTCCCTCCGCTGGGGGGGGGAGAGCTTTCTTCTTCCTCCTCCTTGTTTTCACGAGAGGAGGGCGTCTCGGACTCGTCAGATGACGAGTCCGACACCACCAAGTTACGGGCACTCTTTCGAGTCCTGGTGGTCTTCTTCTTCTTGACCTTCCTCTCCAGCACCACATAAGGTGCCAGAGTCAGCAGCTTCACTAGGAGAGCTGGGGCTGGGTCTTCGGGCAGGGGAGCCGGACAGTTAATTGGTCCAGATATCGCCTGCCAAGCCTGTCAAAGGTAAGGGAGTTTAGATCCCGCATAGAGTTAATCTATGAAAAAGAGCTTAATAATCCTGTCAAAGGCATAGATAGCTTACCTCGCTAGCGTGACGCTGCGTACTGTATCCGCGGTCCTCAGAAGCGGATGCGGGGGCCTCAGAGCCTTTGATTAGCACCTT
Source organism: Triticum urartu (assembly GCF_056163025.1). Lineage (NCBI taxonomy): Eukaryota > Viridiplantae > Streptophyta > Magnoliopsida > Poales > Poaceae > Triticum > Triticum urartu. The sequence continues at coordinate 83,233,672 of NC_141878.1, read as the reverse complement.
CCAGACGTCTTCATACGACGTGTCGAAGAGCCTGTTGAGGGTTCGGTGCTGCGCCGGGTCGAACTCCCACAAATTGAAATCCCGTTGTTGGCACGGGAAGATCAGACGAACGAGCATGACCTGGACTATATTGACAAGCCGGATTGGCTTGTGTACCAGGGACTGGATGCAGGTCTTTAGTCCGGTCACCTCTTCCTCGTTGCCCCACGACAGGCCCGTCTCTTTCCAGGACATAAGCCGCGTGGGGGGTCCGGATCTGAACTCGGGGGCCACGACCCATTCCGGATCGTGTGGCTCGGTGATGTAAAACCACCCAGCTTGCCACCCCTTTAGGGTCTCCACAAAGGAGCCCTCGAACCAAAGGACGTTGGCTATCTTGCCAGCCATAGCACCTCCGCACTCCGCTTGGCTGCCGCACACCACCTTGGGCTTGACGTTGAAGGTCTTAAGCCAAAGGCCGAAATGGGGGTGGACGCGGAGGAAGGCCTCACACACGACGATAAACGCCGAGATGTTGAGGATGAAGTTCGGGGCCAGATCATGGAAATCGAGGCCGTAGTAGAACATGAGTCCTCGGACGAATGGGTGAAGTGGAAAACCCAGTCCGCGGAGGAAGTGGGGAAGGAAAACTACCCTCTCATGGGGCCTTGGGGTGGGGAGAAGCTGCCCCTTCTCAGGAAGCCGGTGCGGGATGTCCTTGGACAGGTATCCGGCCTTCCTTAGCTTTTTTACTTGAACCTCCGTGACGGAGGAGACCATCCACTTGCCTCCCGCTCCGGACATTGCTGGAGAAGGTTGAGGTGGGAAGAGCGGGCTTGGGCGCTGGAGCTTGAGTGCGCGAGAGATGGATTGGCAAAGGAGGAAGAAGGCGTAGGTAAAAAAGGTGGATCCTTATCCCCTTATATGGGCGGATGCGGTTATGCGTCCCCACCTACCTAATAAAACTTGCTTGCCTCCCAAGCGCCATGGTAAATGGCCTGGTTGGGTTACCCACGTCCGTATTGATGAGAATCCCATTAAAAGGGGCACACGATCTCTGCTTTGACAAGACGTGCCAAGGAAACCGCCTCGCTTAACGTGCTGAGGTGGAAAAGTGAAGACAATTCGTATAAAGAGCTTGGTCGTGGTGTGATGACGCACTGCGGAATACGTCAGCAGATTTGATTTGTGTTAATATTATTCTCTCTATGGCAATATGTGGAAACTTATTTTGTAGAGCGGGACACTATTTTTGGTGTTTACAATCTTCTATGAAGGACTTGGAGGAGGAACCCGCCTTGCAATGCCGAAGACAATCTACGCGCCAGACTCGTCGTCATTGAAGCCTGGTTCAGGGGCTACTGAGGGAGTCCTAGATTAGGGGGTGTTCGGGTAGCCGGACTATACCTTCGCCGGACTCCTGGACTATGAAGATACAAGATTGAAGACTTCGTCCCGTGTCCGGAAGGGACTTTCCTTGGCATGGAAGGCAAGCTAGGCGATGCGGATACTCAAGATCTCCTACCATTGTAACCGACTCTGTGTAACCCTAACCCTATCCGGTGTCTATATAAACCAGAGGGTTGTGGTCCGTAGGGCAAACCATCATCATACACAATCATACCATAGGCTAGCTTCTAGGGTTTAGCCTCCTTGATCTCGTGGTAGATCTACTCTTGTACTACCCATATCATCAATATTAATCAAGCAGGAGTAGGGTATTACCTCCATCGAGAGGGCCCGAACCTGGGTAAAAACATCGTGTCCCTTGTCTCCTGTTACCATCCGGCCTTGACGCACAGTTCGGGACCCCCTACCCGAGATCCGCCGGTTTTGACACCGACACCGATGCACTAGGTATTACACCTAGATCGGATATGAACTCCTTCATTTGCTGCTTCCGAAGCAGCTATGTACTCCGCTTCACACGAAGATCCCGCCACGACGCTCTGCTTGGGACTGCACTGAGGGAGTCCTGGATTAAGGGGTCCTCGGGCATCCGGGCTATGTGACGTGGGCCGGACTAATGGGCCACGAAGATACAAGATAGAAGACTTCTTCCCGTGTACGGATGGGACTCTCCTTTGCGTGGAAGGCAAGCTTGGCATTCGGATACGAAGATTCCTTTCCCTGTAAACTGACTCTATACAACCCTAGGTCCCTCTGGTGTCTATATAAACCGAAGGGTTAGGTCCGTAGAGTACAATCATAATCATGGAGGCTAGACATCTAGAGTTTAGCCATTATGATCTCAAGGTAGATCAACTCTTGTAAACCCCATATTCATCCAAGATAATCAAGCAGGAAGTAGGGTATTACCTCCATCGAGAGGGCCCGAACATAGGTAAACAGCATGTCCCTGTCTCATGTTACCTTCGATCCTCTGACGCACAGTTCGGGACCCCCTACCAGAGATCTGCCGGTTTTGACACCGACATTGGTGCTTTCATTGAGAGTTCCTCTGTGGCGTCGACAACAGGATTGATGGCTCGCCTTGTTATCAAGGACAATATTACTTTCGGAGAAGCCCTGGCCTCAGGCCAAACCCTCCGACTGGGCAGCTTTACCATGGCCGCCCGTTCGGCCTTTAAGCCGATGATGACTTCCCAAGTCATCAAAAACCGCCTCCGTGTTGACCCTGGATACTCCAAACGGATGGATGCGGCGGATTTGTTGTCTTTAAACGAACTCATGGATCGCATCGCCGCCCTGGGGGTCGCCTTAGACTATGATCGGATTGGGCTTAAACCCGATCAGAGAGAAATAAAATCTCCGCCGGTCACCCATCAGATAGCGGTCGTAGAGGAGCAAAACAATGACTCTTACCCTATGCTGAAAACAAGCTATGTTCGGATTTCTGAGCTCGGAGAGACGGATAACCGTTTGCGGGGGGACACTCCCAGTCCTGCGAACTTAGAACCGGGCATTGAGCCTAAAGAATTGTTGGACATCCCAGAGCCACTAATAAACTCGAAAGTTTTTCAAACTCCGGACTCCACATTGGGTCAGGGTTCGGACTTAACGCCCCCCACCCACCACAAGCAATATTTGCCAAGCAATTCTGGTCCCTCGGATATATGCGACCTCATGTATGTACGACAGCAGTCTCAGGAAAGCAGTCCATCACTTCTGGGCCAGATTCCTCCTTGTCAAGGACAAGATTAAAGATTGCCGCGGCGATGACGTGATTTCAGTATTATGCAATAATTGCACGAACGAAGGAATCCTCAACGCCCTCAACCGCCGTCGTGTACTACACTTTGCTGACTTGGCAACAATAGTACAGAAGTACTGCGCAATGGAAAGCGCCTGGAAAACTCAAGCAGCTCGCTGGGAACCACCGGCCTCCGATACGTCTCCAACATATCTATATTTTTTGATTGTTCCATGCTATTATATTATCTGTTTTCGATGTTTAATGGGCTTTACTAAGCACTTTTATATTATTTTTGTGACTAACATACTAACCCAAGGCCCAGTGCAAATTGCAGTTTTTTTGCCTATTTTAGTGTTTCGCAGAAAAGGAATATCAAACGGAGTCCAAACGGAATGAAACCTTCGGGAGAGTTATTTTTGGAACAAACGTGATCCAGGAGACTTGGAGTGGACGCCAAGAAAGAAGCGACGAGGCCACGAGGCAGGGAGGCGCGCCTGCCCCCTGGGCACGCCCCCAACCCCCGTAGCCCCCTCGCAGCTCCACTGACGTACTTCTTCCTCCTATATATACCCATATACCCTGAAACCAACTAGGAGCACCACGAAACCCTATTTCCACCGCCGCAACCTTCTGTACCTGTGAGATCCCATCTTCGGGCCTTTTCCGGCGCTCCGCCAGAGGGGGAATCGATCATGGAGGGCTTCTAAATCAACACTATAGCCTCTCCGATGATGTGTGAGTAGTTTACCATAGACCTTCAGGTCCATAGTTATTAGCTAGATGGCTTCTTCTCTCTCTTTGGATCTCAATACAATGTTCTCCTCGATCTTCTTGGAGATCTATTCGATGTAACTCTTTTTGCGGTGTGTTTGTCGAGATCCGATGAATTGTGGGTGTATGATCAAGGTTATCTATGAACTATATTTGAATCTCCTCTGAATTCTTTTATGTATGATTAGTTATCTTTGCAAGTCTCTTCGAATTATCAGTTTGGTTTGGCCTACTAGATCGATCTTTCTTGCAATGGGATAAGTGCTTAGCTTTGGGTTCAATATTGCGTTGCTCGATCCCAGTGACAGTAGGGGAAACGAGACGTATTGTATTGTTGCCATCGAGGATAAAAAGATGGGGTTTATATCATCTTGCTTGAGTTTATCCCTCTACATCATGTCATCCTGCCTAATGCGTTACTCTGTTCTTATGAACTTAATACTCTAGATGCATGCTGGATAGCGGTCGATGTGTGGAGTAATAGTAGTAGATGCAAAATCGTTTCGGTCTACTTGTCGAGGACGTGATGCCTATATACATGATCATGTCTAGATATTCTCATAACTATGCACTTTTCTATCAATTGCTTGACATTAATTTGTTCACCCACCGTAATACTTATGCTATCTTGAGAGAAGCCAGTAGTGAAACATATTCCGTCATATTCATCTCCCGATAACTAGCTATTTCTATTGCCGTTTATTTTGCAATCTTTACTTTTAATCTTTATCATAAAAATACCAAAAATATTATCTTATCATCTCTATCAGATCTCAGTTTTGCAAGTGGCCGTGAAGGGATTGACAACCCCTTTATCATGTTGGTTGCAAGGTTCTTATTTGTTTGTGTAGGTACGAGGGATTTGCGTGTGGCCTCCTACTGGATTGATACCTTGATTCTCAAAAACTGAGGGAAATACTTACGCTACTTTGCTGCATCACCCTTTCCTCTATTGGAAATACGCCCTAGAGGCAATAATAAATTAGTTCTTATTATATTTCCTTGTTCATGATAATCGTTTATTATCCATGCTAAAATTGTATTGATAGGAAACTCAGATACATGTGTGGGTACATAGACAACACCATGTCCCTAGTAAGCCTTTAGTTAACTAGCTCGTTGATCAATAGATGGTTACGGTTTCCTGACCATGGACATTGGATGTCGTTGATAACGGGATCACATCATTAGGAGAATGATGTGATGGACAAGACCCAATTCTAAGCCTAGCACAAGATCGTATAGTTCGTATGCTAAAGCTTTTCTAATGTCAAGTATCATTTCCTTAGACCGTGAGATTGTGCAACTCCCGGATACCGTAAGAATGCTTTGGGTGTGCCAAACGTCACAACGTAACTGGGTGGCTATAAAGGTGCACTACGGGTATCTCCGAAAGTGTCTGTTGGGTTGGCACGAATCGAGACTGGGATTTGTCACTCCGTGTGATGGAGAGGTATCTCTGGGCCCACTCGGTAGGACATCATCATAATGTGCACAATGTGACCAAGGAGTTGATCACGGGATGATGTGTTACGGAACGAGTAAAGAGACTTGCCGGTAACGAGATTGAACAAGGTATCGGGATACCGACGATCGAATCTCGGGCAAGTACAATACCGCTAGACAAAGGGAATTGTATACAGGATTGACTGAATCCTTGACATCGTGGTTCATCCGATGAGATCATCGTGGAACATGTGGGAGCCAACATGGGTATCCAGATCCCACTGTTGGTTATTGTCCGGAGAGTTGTCTCGGTCATGTCTGCATGGTTCCCGAACCCGTAGGGTCTACACACTTAAGGTTCGGTGACGCTAGAGTTGTTATGGGAAATAGTATGTGGTTACCGAAGGTTGTTCGGAGTCCCGGATGAGATCCCGGACATGACGAGGAGCTTCGGAATGGTCTGGAGGTGAAGATCGGTATATTGGACGAAGGGTATTGGAGTCCGGAATTGTTCTGGGGGTACCAGGTGATGAGGAATGGTCCGGAGGTGAAGATCGGTATATTGGACGAAGGGTATTGGAGTCCGGAATTGTTCTGGGGGTACCAGGTGATGACCAGCGTGTCCGAAAGGGGTTTCGGAGGCCCCGGCAAGCGTTGGGGGGCCTTATGGGCCAAGGGGAGAGGGCACATCAGCCCACTAAGGGGCTGAGCGCCCCTCCCAACCCCATCTCACGTAACCAGAGAGGTGGGGGCGCCACCCCTAGGGCAGCCGCCCCTCCCGGCTTGGGGGGCAAGTTTCCTAGGGGGTGGGGGCGCCCAAACCCATCTAGGGTTTCCCCTGTGGCCGCCGCCCCTCCCCTAGGGAACCCTAGGGCGCCTCCCCCTCCTCCCTTACCCCTATATATAGTGAGGAAGAGAGAGGGCAGCGGCACCCTTCCCCTGGCGCAGCCCTCTCCCTCCTCCAACACCTCGTCTTCCTCCGTAGTGCTTGGCGAAGCCCTGCCGGAGAACCACGAGCTCCATCACCACCATGCCGTCGTGCTGTCGGAGTTTTCCCTCAACTTCTCCTCTCCCCTTGCTGGATCAAGAAGGAGGAGACGTCCCCTGGCTATACGTGTGTTGAATGCGGAGGTGCCGTCCGTTCGGCACTAGGATCATCGGTGATTTGGATCACGACGAGTACGACTCCATCAACCCCGTTCACTTGAACGCTTCCGCTTAGCGATCTACAAGGGTATGTAGATGCACTCTCCTTCCCTCGTTGCTAGATTACTCCATAGATTGATCTTGGTGTTGCGTAGAAAATTTTGAATTTCTGCTACGTTCCCCAACAGTGGTATCATGAGCTAGGTCTATGCACGAGTAGAACACAAAGTAGTTGTGGGCGTCGATTTTGTCAATTTACTTGCCGTTACTAGTCTTATCTTGATTCGGCGGCATTGTGGGATGAAGCGGCCCGGACCAACCTTACACGTACGCTTACGTGAGACCGGTTCCACCGACTGACATGCACTAGTTGCATAAGGTGGCTGGCGGGTGTCTGTCTCTCCCACTTTAGTCGGATCGGATTCGATGAACAGGGTCCTTATGAAGGGTAAATAGAAATTGGCAATTCACGTTGTGGTTTTGGCATAGGTAAGAAACGTTCTTGCTAGCAACCTATAGCAGCCACGAAAAAACTTGGAACAACAATTAGAGGACGTCTAACTTGTTTTTGCAGCAAGTGTTTTGTGATGTGATATGGCCGAAGGATGTGATGAATGATATATGTGATGTATGAGATGATCATGTTCTTGTAATAGGAACCACAACTTGCATGTCGATGAGTATGACAACCGGCAGGAGCCATAGGAGTTGTCTTAATTTATTTATGACCTGCGTGTCAACATAAACGTCATGTAATTACTTTACTTTATTGCTAACCGTTAGCTATAGTAGTAGAAGTAATAGTTGGCGAGACAACTTCATGAAGACACGATGATGGAGATCATGATGATGGAGATCATGGTGTCATCCGGTGACGATGATGATCATGGAGCCCCGAAGATGGAGATCAAAAGGAGCAAAATGATATTGGCCATATCATGTCACTATTTGATTACATGTGATGTTTATCATGTTTATACATCTTATTTGCTTAGAACGACGGTAGTAAATAAGATGATCCCTCATTAAAATTTCAAGAAAGTGTTCCCCCTAACTGTGCACCGTTGCGAAAGTTCGTCGTTTCAAAGCACCACGTGATGATCGGGTGTGATAGATTCTAACGTTCACATACAACGGGTGTAAGACAGATTTACACACGCGAAACACTTAGGTTGACTTGACGAGCCTAGCATGTACAGACATGGCCTCGGAACACAATAGACGGAAAGGTCGAGCATGAGTCGTATGGTAGATACGATCAACATGAAGATGTTCACCGATGATGACTAGTCCGTCTCACGTGATGATCGGACACGGCCTAGTTGACTCGGATCATGTAATCACTTAGATGACTAGAGGGATGTCTATCTGAGTGGGAGTTCATAAGATGAACTTGTTTATCCTGAACATAGTCAAAAGGTTTTTGCAAATTATGTCGTAGCTCGCGCTTTAGTTCTACTATTTTAGATATGTTCCTAGAGAAAATATTGTTGAAAGTTGACAGTAGCAATTATGCGGACAGTAGAAGGCTTGTGTCCTTAATGCACCGCTCGGTGTGCTGGACCTCGAACGTGGTCTGTGGATGTTGCAAACATCTGACATACACATTTTGATGACTACATGATAGTTCGGTAATGTTAAATGGTTTAGAATTGAGGCACCGAAGACATTTTTGAAATGTCGCGGAACATATGAGATGTTTCGAGGGCTCAAGTTGGGATTTCAGGCTCGTGCCCACGTCAAGAGGTATAAGACCTCCGACGATTTTCTTAGCCTGCAAACTAAGGGAGAAAAGCTCAATCGTTGAGCTTGTGCTCAGATTGTCTGAGTACAACAATCACTTGAATCCGAGTGGGAGTTGATCTTCCAGATAAGATAGTGATGTTTCTCCAAAGTCATTGCCACCAAGCTGCTAGAGCTTCGTGATGAACTATAACATATCAGGGATAGATATGATGATCCTTGAGATATTCGCGATGCTTGACACCGCGAAAGTAGAAGTCAAGTAGGATCATCAATTGTTGATGGTTAGTTAAAAACCACTAGTTTCAAGAAGGGCAAGGGCAAGAAAGGGATACTTCATGAAACGACAAGTCAGTTGCTGCTCAAGTGAAGAAGCCCAAAGTTGAACCCAAGCCCGAGACTAAGTGCTTCTGTAATAAGGGGAACAACCACTGGAGCAGAATTACCCTAGATACTTGGTAAATGAGAAGGCTGGCAAGGTCGATAGAAGTATATTGGATATACATTATGTTAATGTGTACTTTACTAGTACTCCTAGTAGCACCAGGGTATTAGATACCGGTTCGGTTGCTAAGTGTTAGTAACTCGAAATAAAAGCTATGGAATAAACGGAGACTAGCTAAAGGTGAGATGACGATATGTGTTGGAAGTGTTTCCAAGCTTGATGTGATCAAGCATCGCATACTCCCTCTACCATCAAGATTGGTGTTAGACCTAAATAATTGCTATTTGGTGTTTGCGTTGAGCATAGACATGATTGGATTATGTCTATCGCAATACGGTCATTCATTTAAGGAGAATAATAGTTACTCTGTTTATTTGAATAATACCTTCAATGGTCTTGCACCTAAAATGAATGGTTTATTGAATCTCGATCATAGTGATACACATGTTCATGCCAAAAGATATAAGATAGTAATGATAGTACCACCTACTTGTGGCACTGCCATGTAAGTCATATTGGTATAAAACGCATGAAGAAGCTCCATGTTGATGGATCTTTGGACTCACTCATTTTTGAAAAGATTGAGACATGTGAACCATGTCTGTTGGTATATACGCATGAAGAAACTCCATGCAGATGAACCGTTTGGACTCACTTGATTTTGAATCGCTTGAGACATGCAAATCATACCACATGGGCAATATGACTGAAAGCTTCGGTTTCAGTAAAATGGAACAAGAAAGCAACTTGTTGGAAGTAACACATTTTGATGTGTGTAGTCCAATGAGTGCTGAGGCACGCAGTGGATATCGTTATGCTCTTACTTCACAGATGATTTGAGTAGATACTGAGTATGTTTACTTGATGAAACAAAAGTCTGAATTATTGAATGGTTCAAGTAATTTCAGAATGAAGTTGAAGATCGTCGTGACAAGGGGATAAAATATCTATGATATGATCATAGAGATGAATATCTGAGTTGCGAGTTTGGTACACAATTGAGACATTGTGGAAATTGTTTCACGACTAGTACCGCCTGGAACACCATAGTGTGATGGTGTGTCCGAACATCATAACTGCACCCTATTGGATATGATGCATACCATGATGTCTCTTATCGAATTACCACGATAGTTTATGGGTTAGGCATTAGAGACAACCGCATTCACTTTAAATAGGGCACCACACAATTCCGTTGAGACGACGCCATATGGTTTAGAGAAACCTAAGCTGTCGTTTCTTAAAAGTTTGGGGCTACGATGCTTATGTGAAAAGTTTCAGGCTGATAAGCTCGAACCCAAAGCGGATGAATGCATCTTCATAGAATACCTAAAACAGTTGGGTATACCTCCTGTCTCAGATCCGAAAGCAATAGGGATTGTTTCTAGAATCGGGTCCTTTCTCGAGGAAAAGTTTCTCTCGAAAGAATTGAGTGGGAGGATGGTGGAGACTTGATGAGGTTATTGAACCGTCACTTCAACTAGTGTATAGCAGGGCACAAAGAGTTGTTCCTGTGGCACCTACACCAATTGAAGTGGAAGCTTATGATAGTGATCATGAGACTTCGGATCAAGTCACTCCCAAACCTCGTAGGATGACAAGGATGCGTACTACTTCAGAGTGGTACGTAATCCTGTCTTGGAAGTCATGTTGCTAGACAACAATGAACCTACGAGCTATGGAGAAGCGATGGTGGGCCCGGATTCCGATGAATGGCTCGAGGCCATAAAATCCGAGAGAGGATCGATGTATGAAAACAAAGTGTAGACTTTGGCAGAACGACTCGATGGTCGTGAGGCTGTTGAGTACAGATGGATTTTAAAAGGAAGACAGACAATGATGGTAAATGTCACGATTAAGAATGCTCGACTTGTCGTTAAGATGTTTCCCGACAAGTTCAAGGAGTTGACTATGGTGAGACTTTCTCACTCGTAGCGATGCTAAGAGTCTGTTGGAATTATATTAGCAATCACTGCATTATTTGTGAAATCTTGCAGATAGGATGTCAAAACATTGTTTCCTCACGATTTTCTTGAGGAAAGGTTGTATGTGATACAACCAGAAGGTTTTAACAATCCTGAAAGATGCTAACAAGCATGCGAAGCTCCATCAATCCTTCTAAGGACTGGAGTAAGCATCTCGGAGTTGGAATATACGCTTTGATGATGATCAAAGATTTTGGGTTTATACAAAGTTTATGAGAAACTTGTATTTCCAAAGAAGTGAGTGGGAGCACTATAGAATTTCTGATGAGTATATGTTGTTGACATATTGTTGATCGGAATGATGTAGAATTTCTGGAAAGCATATAGGGTTGTTTGAAAAGTGTTTTTCAATGGAAAACCTGGATTAAGCTACTTGAACATTGAGCATCAAAATCTATAAGGATAGATCAAAATCGCTTAATAGTACTTTCAAATGAATACATACCATGACAAGATTTTGAAGAAGTTCAAAATGGATCGGCAAAGAAGGAGTTCTTGGCTGTGTTATAAGGTATGAACATTGAGTAAGACTCGAAACCTGACCGCGGCAGAATAGAGAGAAAGGACGAAGGTCGTCCCCTATGCTTTGGACATAGGCTCTACAGTATGCTATGCCGTGTACCGCACCTGAAGTGTGCCTTGCCATGAGTCAGTCAAGGGGTACAAGAGTGATCCAAGAATGGATCATAGCACAGCGGTCAAAGTTATCCTTAGTAACTAGTGGACTAAGGAATTTTCTCGATTATGGAGGTGACAAAAGAGTTCGTCGTAAAGGGTTACGCCGATGCAAACTTTGACACTAATCCAGATTATTCTGAGCAGTAAACTGGATTCGTATAGTAGAACATTTATTTGGAATAGCTCCAAATAGAGCGTGGTAGCTGCATCTAGGAGATGACATAGAGATTTGTAAAGCACACACAGATCTGAAAGGTTCAGACCCGTTGACTATAACATCTCTCACAAGCATAACATGATCAAACCCTGAACCCATTGAGTGTTAATCACATGGTAATGTGAACTAGATTATTGACTCTAGTAAACTCTTTGGGTGTTAGTCACCTGGGGATGTGACCTTGAGTGTTAATCACATAGCGATGTGAACTGGATTATTGACTCTAGTGCAAGTGGGAGACTGTTGGAAATACGCCCTAGAGGCAATAATAAATTAGTTATTATTATATTTCCTTGTTCATGATAATCGTTTATTATCCATGCTAAAATTGTATTGATAGGAAACTCAGATACATGTGTGGGTACATAGACAACACCATGTCCCTAGTAAGCCTTTAGTTAACTAGCTCGTTGATCAATAGATGGTTACGGTTTCCTGACCATGGACATTGGATGTCGTTGATAATGGGATCACATCATTAGGAGAATGATGTGATGGACAAGACCCAATTCTAAGCCTAGCACAAGATCGTATAGTTCGTATGCTAAAGCTTTTCTAATTTCAAGTATCATTTCCTTAGACCATGAGATTGTGCAACTCCCGGATACCGTAAGAATGCTTTGGGTGTGCCAAACGTCACAACGTAACTGGGTGGCTATAAAGGTGCACTACGGGTATCTCCGAAAGTGTCTGTTGGGTTGGCACGAATCGAGACTGGGATTTGTCACTCCGTGTGACGGAGAGGTATCTCTGGGCCCACTCGGTAGGACATCATCATAATGTGCACAATGTGACCAAGGAGTTGATCACGGGATGATGTGTTACGAAACGAGTAAAGAGACTTGCCGGTAACGAGATTGAACAAGGTATCGGGATACCGACGATCGAATCTCGGGCAAGTACAATACTGCTAGACAAAGGGAATTGTATACGGGATTGACTGAATCCTTGACATCGTGGTTCATCCAATGAGATCATCGTGGAACATGTGGGAGCCAACATGGGTATCCAGATCCCGCTGATGGTTATTGTCCGGAGAGTTGTCTCGGTCATGTCTGCATGGTTCCCGAACCCGTAGGGTCTACAAACTTAAGGTTCGGTGACGCTAGAGTTGTTATGGGAAATAGTATGTGGTTACCGAAGGTTGTTCGGAGTCCCGGATGAGATCCCAGACATGACGAGGAGCTCCGGAATGGTCCGGAGGTGAAGATCGGTATATTGGACGAAGGGTATTGGAGTCCGGAATTGTTCTGGGGGTACCAGGTGATGACCAGCGTGTCCGAAAGGGGTTTCGGAGGCCCCGACAAGCGTTGGGGGGCCTTATGGGCCAAGGGGAGAGGGCACATCAGCCCACTAAGGGGCTGAGCGCCCCTCCCAACCCCATCTCACGTAACCAGAGAGGTGGGGGCGCCACCCCTAGGGCAGACGCCCCTCCCGGCTTGGGGGGCAAGTTTCCTAGGGGGTGGGGGCGCCCAATCCCATCTAGGGTTTCCCCTGTGGCCGCTGCCCCTCCCCTAGGGAACCCTAGGGAGCCTCCCCCTCCTCCCTTACCCCTATATATAGTGAGGAAGAGAGAGGGCAGCGGCACCCTTCCCCTGGCGCAGCCCTCTCCCTCCTCCAACACCTCGTCTTCCTCCGTAGTGCTTGGCGAAGCCCTGCCGGAGAACCACGAGCTCCATCACCACCATGCCGTCGTGCTGTCGGAGTTTTCCCTCAACTTCTCCTCTCCCCTTGCTGGATCAAGAAGGAGGAGACGTCCCCTGGCTATACGTGTGTTGAATGCGGAGGTGCCGTCCGTTCGGCACTAGGATCATCGGTGATTTGGATCACGACGAGTACGACTCCATCAACCCCGTTCACTTGAACGCTTCCGCTTAGCGATCTACAAGGGTATGTAGATGCACTCTCCTTCCCTCGTTGCTAGATTACTCCATAGATTGATCTTGGTGTTGCGTAGAAAATTTTGAATTTCTGCTACGTTCCCCAACATCCTCTTCAAGGGAAAACCAACGCATGCTCAAGAGGTAGCAAGAAGGATTTCTGGCGCCGTTGCCGGGGAGTCTACGCACAAGCCAAGACATACCAAGTACCCATCACAAACTCTTATCCCTCGCATTACATTATTTGCCATTTTCCTCTCGTTTTCCTCTCCCCCACTTCACCCTTGCCGTTTTATTCGCCCTCTCTTTCCGTTAGCCTTTTTTTTCGCTTGCTTGTGTGTTGGATTGCTTGCTTGTCACGATGGCTCAAGATAATATTAAATTGTGTGACTTTTCCAATACCAACAACAATGATTTTCTTAGCACTTCGATTGCTCCTATTACCGATGCTGAATCTTGTGAAATCAATGCTGCCTTGTTGAATCTTGTCATGAAAGATCAATTCGCCGGCCTTCCTAGTGAAGATGCCGCTATCCATCTAAACAACTTTGTTGATTTGTGTGATATGCAAAATAAGAAAGACGTGGATAATGATATTGTTAAATTGAAGCTATTTCCTTTTTCGCTTAGAGGTCGTGCTAAAACTTGGTTTTCGTCTTTGCCTAAAAATAGTATTGATTCATGGAATAAGTGCAAAGATGCTTTTATCTCTAAGTATTTTCCTCCCGCTAAGAACGTCTTTCTTAGAAATGATATTATGAATTTTAAGCAACTTGACCACGAACATGTTGCACAAGCTTGGGAGAGGATGAAATTAATGATATGTAATTGCCCTACACATGGTTTGAACTTATGGATGATCATACAAATTTTTTATGTCGGATTGAATTTTGCTTCTAGAAATCTTTTAGATTCGGCCTCGGGAGGCACTTTTATGGAAATCACTTTAGGAGAAGCTACTAAACTCCTAGATAATATTATGGTTAATTATTCTCAATGGCACACTGAAAGATCTACTAGTAAAAAGGTGCATGCAATTGAAGAGATTAATGTTTTGAGTGGAAAGATGGATGAACTTATGAAATTGTTTCCTAATAAGAGTGTTTCTTATGATCCCAATAATATGCCTTTTGTCTACTTTGATTGAGAATAATAATGAACCTATGGATGTGAATTTTGTTGGTAGGAACAATTTTGGTAACAACGCTTATAGAGGAAACTTTAATCCTAGGACGTATCCTAGTAATTACTCTAATAATTATGGTAATTCCTAAAACAACTCTTATGGAAATTTTAATAATATGCCCTATGATTTTGAGACTATTGTTAAATAATTTATGATCGCTTAAAAGAAATTCAATGCTTTGCTTGAAGAAAAATTGCCTAAGATTGATGAGTTGGCTAGGAACGTGGATAGAATTTCTCTTGATGTTGATTCTTTGAAACTTAGATCTATTCCACCTAAGCATGATATCAATGAGTCTCTCAAATCTAAGAGAATTTCCATTGATGAGTGCAAAGAAAGAACCGCTAGGATGCGTGCTAAAAAACATTGCTTTTTGAAAGCGTGTTCTTCTAGTTTTCATGATAATAGGGATGAAGATCGAAAAGTGATTGATGTGTCCCCTATTAAATCTTTGTTTTGCAATATGAATCTTGATAATGATGGGACTGGAGATGAGTCAACTTTAGTTAAAAGGCGTCCCAATGATTCAGAGTTTTTAGATCTTGATGCAAAAATTGGTAAAAGTGGGATTGAAGAGGTCAAAACTTGAAATAGCAATGAACCCACTATTTTGGATTTCAAGGAATTTAATTATGATAATTGTTCTTTAATAGATTGTATTTCCTTGTTGCAATCCATGCTAAATTCTCCGCATGCTTATAGTCAAAATAAAGCTTTTACCAAACATATCGTTGATGCTTTAAGGCAATCTTATGAAGAAAACCTTGAATTGAAAGTTTCTATCCCTAGAAAACTTTATGATGAGTGGGAACCTACTATTAAAATTAAAATTAAATATCATGAATGCTATGCTTTGTGTGATTTGGGTGATAGTGTTTCCACGATTCCAAAAACTTTGTGTGATATGTTAGGTTTCCGTGAATTTGATGATTGTTCTTTAAACTTGCACCTAGCGGATTCCACCATTAAGAAACCTATGGGAAGAATTAATGATGTTCTTATTATTGCAAATAGGAATTATGTGCCCATAGATTTCATTGTTCTTGATATAGATTGCAATCCTTCATGTCCTATTATTCTTGGTAGACCTTTCCTTAGAACGATTGGTCCAATTATTGATATGAAAGAAGGGAATATTAGATTCCAATTTCCGTTAAGGAATGGTATGGAACACTTTCCTAGAAAGAAAATAAAATTACCTTATGAATCTATTATGAGAGCCACTTATGGATTGCATACCAAAGATGGCAATACCTAGATCTATCCTTGCCTTTATGCCTAGCTAGGGGCGTAAAACGATAGCGCTTGTTGGGAGGCAACCCAAGTTTATTTTTGTTTCTTGCTTTTTGTTTCTATTTAGTAATAAATAATTCATCTAGCTTCTCTTTAGATGTGGTTTTATGTTTTAATTAGTGTTTTTGCCAAGTAGAACATTTGGGAAGACTTGGGTGAAGTCTTTTTGATCTTGCTGTAAAAAACAGAAACTTTAGCGCTCACGAGATTAGCTACAATGTTTTACTGGAGAGTGATTTTTAGTTGATTCTTTTGCAAATGATTAATATATAAATTCCTCACGTCCAGCAATTTATTTTAGAATTTTTGGAGTTACATAAGTGTACGTTTGATCCAGATTACTACAGACTGTTCTGTTTTTGACAGATTCTGTTTTTCGTGTGTTGTTTGCTTATTTTGATGAATCTATGGCTAGTATCGGAGGTTATGAACCATAGAGAAGTTGGAATACAGTAGGTTTAACATCAATATAAATAAAGAATGAGTTAATTACAGTACCTTATGATGGTGATTTGCTTTCTTATACTAACGGAGCTCATGAGATTTTCTATTAAGTTTTGTGTTGTGAAGTTTTGGGTGAAGATTTGATGGATTATGGAACAAGGAGTGGCAAGAGCCAAAGCTTGTGGATGACCAAGGCACCACAAGGTAAAATCCAAGGACAACCAAAAGCCTATGCTTGGGGATGCCCCTGAAGGCATCCCCTCTTTTGTCTTCGTCCATCGGTAACTTTATTTGGAGCTATATTTTTATTCACCACATGATATGTGTTTTGCTTGGAGCGTCTTGCATGATCTGAGTCTTTGATTTTTAGTTCACCACAATCATGCTTGATGTACACACCTTTTGGGAGAGAAACACATGAATCTGAATTTATTAGAATACTCTATGTGCTTCACTTATATCTTTTGAGCCAAATAATTTTGCTCTAGTGCTTCACTTATATCTTTTAGAGCACGGTGGTGGTTCTATTTTATAGAAATTATTGATCTCTCAAGCTTCACTTATATTATTTTGAGAGTCTTTTAGAACAACATGCTAGTTTGCTTTGGCTATAAAATTAGTCCTAATATGATGAACAACCAAGATAGGTATAATAAAAACTATAAAATAGAGTGCATTGAATACTATGAGAAGTTTGATACTTGATAATTGTTTTGAGATACGAAGATGGTGATATTAGACTCATGCTAGTTGAGTAGTTGTGAATTTGAGAAATACTTGTCCTAAAGTTTGTGATTCCCGTAGCATGCACGTATGGTGAACCGTTATGTGATGAAGTCGGAGCATGATTTATTTATTGATTGTCTTCCTAATGAGTGGCGGTCGGGGATGAGCGATGGTCTTTTCCTACCAATCTATCCCCCTAGGAGCATTCGCGTAGTACTTTGTTTCGATAACTAATGGATTTTTGCAACAAGTATGTGAGTTCTTTATGACTAATGTTGATTCCATGGATTATACACACTCTCACACTTCTACCATTGCTGGCCTCTCTAATACCGCACACCTTTCGCCGGTATCATACTCCCACCATATACCTTCCTCAAAACAGCCACCATACCTACCTATTATGGCATTTCCAAAGCCACTCCGAGATATATTGCCATGCAATTTACCATTGTTTCGTTTATTATAACACGCTCCATCATTGTCATATTGCTTTGCATGATCATGTCACTACTAGGGAAAACCTTATACACAGAATATTACCAGTAGCGCTCTTCAAAATACGACCGAGGGAGTCCTGGATTAGGGGGTGTCCGGATGGCCGGACTATACCTTCAGCCGGACTCCTGGACTATGAAGATACAAGATTGAAGACTTCGTCCCGTGTCCGGATGGGACTTTCCTTGGCGTGGAAGGCAAGCTTGGCGATGCGGATATTTAGATCGCCTACCATTGTAACCGACTTTGTGTAACCCTAGCCCTCTCCGGTGTCTATATAAACAGGAGGGTTTTAGTCCGTAGGACAACAACTCCAACATACAACAATCATACCATAGGCTAGCTTCTAGGGTTTAGCCTCCTTGATCTCGTGGTAGATCTACTCTTGTACTACCCATATCATCAATATTAATCAAGCAGGACGTAGGGTTTTACCTCCATCGAGAGGGCCCAAACCTGGGTAAAACTTCGTGTCCCTTGTCTCCTGTTACCATCCGCCTAGACGCATAGTTCGGGACCCCCTACCCGAGATCCGCCGGTTTTGACATCGACATTGGTGCTTTCATTGAGAGTTCCTCTGTGTCGTCACTTTTAGGCCCGATGGCTCCTTCGATCATCAACAACGATGCAGTCCCGGGTGAAACTTTTCTCCCCAGACAGATCTTCATCTTTGGCGGCTTCGCGCTGCGGGCCAATTCGCTTGGCCACCTGAAGCAGATCGAAAGCTACGCCCCTGACCATCAGGTCAGGTTTGGAAGTTTAAACTACACAGCCAACATTCGCGGGGACTTGATCTTCGAAGGATTCGAGCCACAGCCGAGCGCGTCGCACTGTCTCGTTGGGCACGATCTAACTCTGCCGCTGAACAGTGCCCTGGAGGCCGCACACGCATCAGTTCCCACCTTTAATTCGGAACAGGTAGCACCGATCGAGGACGAGCGATTGGACACCGCCTCAGGGGCTGTGATCCCAAAGGCGATCGAGCCGAACACTAGCCCCGCACTCTGCATGGCCCATGACTCCGAATGGCCGGACTCCTCTCCGGAATCCGTGCCCTCCGCGCGCCTGCCAATCGGATCCGATTGGGCGCCTATTATGGAGTTCACCGCCACGGACATCTTTCAGCACTCGCCCTTCGGCGACATCCTGAAGTCACTAAAGTCTCTCTCTTTATTGGGAGAGCCCTGGCCGGATTACGGTCAGCAAGGTTGGGATACAGACGATGAAGAAATTCAAAACCCACCCACCACCCATTTGGTAGCTACCGTTGATAATTTATACGACGTGCTCAACTTCGACTCCGAAGACATCGACCGCATGGACGGCGATGTAGGAGACGCATCTGAACCAACGCCTTCAGAGCATTGGACAGCCACCTCATCTCATGATGTGTACATGGTGGACACCCCTAAAGGAAGCGACAACGAGGAACACAGGGATGTAACGAGGGATCGATCTCTCGAAAAGCAAACAAAGCGGCGGCATAAACGCCGCTCCAAGCCCCGCCTCGACACAGACCTAGCCATAGAGCAGGATGAGCCGACAGACGACGAGCGTGCCTTAGAGCAACCGTCCGAACAGGGCAGCTCAGATAAAGAAACCGAACAACCCATCCCCGGCGAAAACGGCATTCCGGACGACCTTACGCCGGATAAGCCCACGGAGCAGAAGAACCTCCACAAGAGGCTCGTTGCAACTGCACGCAGCCTGAAAAAGCAGAAGCGGAAGCTAAAAACTGTGGAAGATGCACTCAGGATCAGATGGAGTAAAGTAATCAATACCGCAGACAAATACGGCGACAGCCGCCGCACTAAAAGCTATCCGAAGCGAAAGCTACTGCCTGAATTCGATGAAGAGGCCTTAGAGCCCTCGCACTCAAAAAGTAAGAAAGCCACACGGTCGGATAGACGAGCCCATGGCCAGCATAAAGCGGCAAGCGGCGCCGCACTTAAGCCGGCACGCGACCCATGTATGATTCACATAAAAAAGATGGCCCAGCCAGGTCCATTTATGGGCCAAGAAAGCAAGCTCTCGTAAGCAATGCAATAAAGCCATTATCAGAATCTGACACACCCAAATACAGGGGCGCCACACATCCCCTATGTTTCACCGATGAGGTCCTGGATTATGAATTTCCAGCGGGATTCAAACCCGTAAACATAGAGGCATATGATGGAACAACGAACCCTGGAGTCTGGATCGAGGATTACATCCTCCACATACATATGGCTAGAGGAAATGACCTCCACGCCATAAAATATTTACCCCTCAAGCTTAAAGGACCAGCCCGGCATTGGCTTAAAAGCCTTCCTGAAAACACAATTGGAAGTTGGGAGGAGCTCGAGGACGCTTTCCGAGCAAATTTTCAAGGGACCTATGTCCGCCTTCCGGATGCAGACGATCTAAGTCACATCACACAACAGCCCGGAGAGTTAGCTCGGCAGTTCTGGAATAGATTTCTTACTAACAAGAATCAGATAGTCGACTGTCCGGACACCGAAGCCCTAGCAGCTTTCAGGCACAATGTCCGAGACGAGTGGCTCGCCAGACACCTCGGCCAAGAAAAGCCAAGAACAATGGCCGCATTAACAGCCTCATGACCCGCTTTTGCGCAGGAGAGGACAGCTGGTTGGCAAGATGTAGCAGCAGCGACCCAAGTACATTCGAAACTAGGGATGGAAACAGAAAACCGCGACGCAACAAGGATCGTCGCCGAACTAAGGAAAACAATCCGAAGAGCACGACAGTCAACGCCGGATTCAAAAGCTCACGACAGAATCAGAAAAAGCCGCCCCTCCAGGATAACAGAGATGATTTATCCAACCTAAACAAAATCCTGGACAGGATATGTCAAATACACAGTACTCCCGGAAAGCCTGCTAACCATACCCACAGAGATTGTTGGGTTTTCAAAAAATCCGGCAGACTCAACGCCGAACACAAGGGGCTCGACACACCAAGCGAGGACGAAGACGAACCCCAAAAGCAGAGCACCAGGAAACAAAAGAATTTCCCACAAGAAGTAAAAACAGTAAACTTACTTCACATAACAAAACGTGCGGCGCCCATAAAGGTACGCGCCACACGACCTATCCCAAAGGGGTCCCGCCACTGGTTGTCAAAACCAATCATCTTCGATCATCTGGATTATTCTAGAAGTATCAGGAACACAGGCTGGACTACCTTGGTACTCGACCCAATAATTGGCGGACTCCAGTTTTCAAATGTCCTTATGGACGGCGGCAGTGGACTAAACCTGATATATCAGGACACAGTCCATCACATGGGGATAGACCCAACAAGAATTCGCCACAGCAAAACCTCCTTTCAAGGGGTAACGCCTGGTCCAGACACCCATTGCATGGGTTTTCTTCGGCTGGAAGTTATATTCGGCTCTACCGATAACTTCCGCCGCGAAAAGCTGACTTTCCACATCGTCCCATTCTCAAGTCGCTATCAAGCACTACTAGGACGCGAAGCTTTCTCCCGCTTTAATGCAATACCGCATTATGCATCTCTCACGCTTAAGATGCCCGGTCCACGAGGCATCATCTCCTTAATGGGGAAGCATTGAGCGCGCCTCAACCGAGCGGAGGATTGTGCGGCCGCTTTAACAGACCCACAATAAATGGCTTCACCAGCCAGAACATCCGAACAGGTCATTAAGACCATGGACACGGATAGACGAGCCCGGCATAAAAGTATCTTTGCTAATGGCTTAGTGGCCATATACCCCTGCCCTAGGGGCTCCGCGCATATAAGAGACAATAAAGCTCAATTTTACATACTTTACTTTATACTTTGTTTATTTAATATAACTTTTGTTCGGCACGCCCTTTTTTCAACTTAGCTCCTCTCTTTTACAGATGAACATCGTGCTGCACCCGTCCAGGATATGGCACAACGGAGACACAGGCGCAGACGTGCAGTAGGGACCCGTTCCAAGGATTCTTTTCAGATTAAGACCCTGCGTAAACCTTTTTTACTGTCTCTTGTTGATACATATCCCCTGGTTCTATAACCAAGGAGGAGGCTGGCGTCTTGGCATGTGGCCACGTCAGAATTCCTGCGCGTAGCTGGACACTAGGGGCTTATACCTAAGAGCGTTACTCCGCTCGCTCTCATAAAGACCGAATACCTTATGGAGTGTTCAGCGTCGTGAGTTTGGCCTTATATGCATCAGCTCCGAATCATGATTTTGGTCAAATGTTGGGTTGCCCGACTCCTGTGTTCGGCCGCCTTATGTTCCGCTCTATCGGCTAAGGCGGCACCAGGAGAACTACTGCGACTGTGCCCCGGTTCGGCCAGGCGAACACCTCAGTAGAGAAAGCCGAAAACCGACTGTCATGATATAGCGTGCGACTGGTCAACCACTCGACGACTCTCTGGAATCTATAGGATTCCTCCGCATTAATGAAGGGCCGTTTCCCGGCTAGGCACATATGCGCCCCGAATTCGGGCGAGCGCAGTCGCCACCAAGGGCTACCTAAAGAGTCCCACTGTCAAGCTCCTATGGCTAAGTGAAAGTGTTAAAGCATTATAGTCCGGTTGCCTAGCTCGCTGCGCCATCACCTCCTTTGTAGGACCAAGACGTTGGATTAAGTGTGAAAATGCGCCTTCTGCGAGCACCCCCGCACTATGTGCGAGGGGGCTGAAGCCAACGACTGCCATCTTTCAGATTTTATATATATATCTTAAAACGGCCGCACAGGAGGTGTTCAACATACTTGAAGGCACAAGTATAAAAGGCTACTACAATTCATCAAAATATTGCTTTATAATTACATATGCTATCAGAACATAGCATCCTTCGAGCACTGCGTCTCTATTACACGAGCGCCTTCAAGGACTTCCTGAAAATAGTGTTCGGAGGGTACTCGGCTTTTGTCCGAATCTCGGGATGCAACAACGGTGGTCTCCATCTCCGCCTAGTATGTCTTGACACAGGCAAGAGCCGTCCGTGCGCCCTCTATGCATGCTGACCTCTTCATTGCATTGATACGTGGCACCGCATCAAGGAGTCGCTGCACCAAGCCGAAATAACTCTTCGACTCAGATCTCCCCGGCCACAAATACGAGGCACTTCATGGCGAGTCCGGACAACCTATTCAGTTCGGCCCATTGAGCCAGACGATCATCCACCGCCATTGGACGCTCTGGATTGTGAAACTGCGACCAGAAAAGTTATTCCACTTCGCGATCTTCTTGATCTCGAAAGTGTTCGGTCGCATCAGCAGCACTCGCTGCCAAATCCAGATAGGTGTCCTCCACACTCCACATCCGGTCCAGCAGAGAAAAGTTCGGATCGCAAAACTTCCTTCGTAGCATAAAGGGCTTTCCAGCCGCAATCTGTCCGGCCTGACACAGCTCCTCCTTCGCAGCTCTCATCACAGAGCGAGCGTCCTTGGCATCAGCAACGGCCTTCTGTAAGTCCGTCTGCCTCGCCCGGTATTCTTTCTCAAGAAGCTCGCAACGGTCAGCAGCTCTCTTTAACTTCACGGCCATCTCCTTCTTGCTTCGGCTGTGAGCAGCCTGTTCGGCTCTCAGCTCTTCAAGGGCCTTCTCGGCAGCCGCATCCCTTTCTCTGGCTTGTTCCTTAGCCCGGGCAAGTTCCACCCGAAGACTCTCCACGGTGGCCGCACCATCTGCGTCAAGCATACACATTGTAAGATATTGGCATAAAGCTCCTCTTACCAGGTGCCGCCCAAGGAATTACATACCTTGAGCCGCATCAAGCCGCTTGTTGACGAGCGTGATGTCGGCATCTGCCACGTCCAGTTGCCGCTTTAGTTCCGCAAAATCATCAGTTCGGCTCGATTCCGGACACCTCGCCACCTACATTTGAAGGCGACATTTTAGACCTGGGATTACGAGCCTCTGCACGCTGTCACTTCTGACAACGCACAGAGTCTCAGGGGCTACTATCTACACAGGGCGCATCTTATTTATGCGCAACTGACAAAAGTGTACATTATCTAAGGTACCTCAAAATCCGTCAGCAAACTTCTGACGGCCTCATGCAATCCGCTTTCCGCGGACGAAATCCTTCCAATCACCGTTCCCATCAATGCACGGTACTCCTCTAAGATAGAAGCTCGCTCCAGCAGATTCATCAGCTCCTCCGACCGTGCACCGGACTGTGCCGGACTCATCCTATGGCCTCCATCTAAGGCCGGACACGGAGAACCTTGGGGGGCCATATGGCTACCTTCCGCCCCTGCCGGATTCGGAGAAACCCTCTGTGACGACACCTCAGGTTCGCCCGCCTCGCTAGGCGGTACGGCAGGGGGAGGTGTTCTGCTCTCCATCATCTCCGAAAGAAGATCCCCCGAAGACGAGCTCTGCTGAGAAGGGCTGAGGTCCGAACTACAAGGTAAAATTTCGGTTAATCTTCTCAGGTTTAAAGCAAGGATCCTTCTCTCAAAAAATACAATCTTTCTCTACTTACGGCTCACTGGAGGGCTGATCCCTTTGAGGGCATAGTTCGGCCGAGGAACCCCCCGGCATCGGACCCTCTGACGAGGATTCCCCCCCCTCGCTTTGAGGCCATGGTATCCGGGTCGTCAGAGGCGGCCCTCTTCTTCCCCTTAGGAGAGGAATTGTCAGTTCCTCCCTTCGGAACAACCTCCTTTGAGGAGGCCATAACTTCCTTGTCCTCTCCCTCACTTCCCTCCCGAGGCACAATCTTCAACATCCTGACTAGCACGGGATCCGGCCTGGTCTCAGGAAGGGGAGCCGGACACCTGATCAGCTTTGCTTTCGCTATCCACTCCTATTTAAAAAGGATAGCTCTTTTAGGGGCGAATTTATGACAATTATATGGATAGCGAGTCCGGGCACAAGGTTACTTACTTGAGTATCCGGGCGATTGCAACTTAGACCTGCGTCCTCGGTCAAATCCGGACACGTTGCTGGTGATCCGAAGAACAATTTATACATCTCCACGGGCGTTGCGCCCATAAAATGTTGGAGAGCTCGTGGTCCCTCCGGATTAAACTCCCACAAATGAAGGGAGCGACGTTTGCCGGGAAGGGTTCAGTGGATCAGCATGACTTGCGTCATTTTGACCAGGCTGAGGTCTCTTTCCAAGAGATCCCTGATACGGCCCTGCAACAAAGGCACGTCCTGAGATGGCCCCCAGTCTAGGCCTTTATTGACCCATGACCCTAGCTGTTGTGGGGGACCCGAGCAAAAGGCAGGCGGCACCACCCATTTGGTGCCCCTGGGAGCGGTGATATAGAACCACTCCCGTTGCCACAAGCCGAGCTCCTCTTGAAAAGAGCCCTCGGGCCATGGAGCATCAACATTCTTACTTATAACAGCACCTCCGCACTCTGCGTGCCGTCCCTCGATCATCTTCGGCTCCACTTTAAAGGTCTTGAGCCATAATCCAAAGTGAGGGGTAACACGGAGGAATGCTTCACACACGACGATGAATGAGGAAATATGGAGGATGGACTCCGGGGCTAAGTCGTGAAATTCCATCCCATAATAGAATAACAGCCCCCTCACAAAGGGATCCATTGCGAAGCCTAACCCCCGAAGGAAGTGAGATATGAACACCACACTCTCACCAGGCTGGGGACTGGGAAACGCCTGCCCTTGAGCAGGCAACCTATGCGAAATTTCGCCGGTCAAGAACTTAGCCTCTCTCAACTTTAGCACGTCCTCCTCCGTGACGGAGGAGGGCATCCACCGGCCTTGAAGGTCGGAACCGGACATTGTCGAAGGTCCGAAGCGCCTGGAATCTGGGGCCTAGGGTGTTGGAACTCGAGGCGACGGGCGAACTCGTTTGAGATTGGAAAAGGAGTAAGGCCTTGGTCTCTTTATAAGAGGTTGAATACCAAGAGCCCTCCCCGTGACCGTTTGGGACTCACTTTTAATCGAGAAAACCTGCTAAGCGGGCACGATTTGGTTACCCACATCTATATTGATGAGAATCCCGTAAATAAACGGGACATGATCTCTGCTTTGACAAGACGTGCCAAGGAAACCGCCTCGCAAAACGCACTGAGGTGGAGAAGTGAAAACGATTCGAATAAAGGCTTGGCCGCAGTGTGATGTCACGCTACAGAATACGTCAGCAGATTAGATTTGTGTTAATTTTATTCTCTCTATGGCAATATGTGGAAACTTGTTTTGCAGAGCCGGACACTATTCTTGGTGTTTACAATCTTTTATGAAGAACTTGGAGGAGGAACCCGCCTTGCAATGCCGAAGACAATCTGCGCGCCGGACTCGTCATCATTAAAGCCTGGTTCAGGGGCTACTGAGGGAGTCCTGGATTAGGGGGTGTCCGGATGGCCGGACTATACCTTCAGCCGGACTCCTGGACTATGAAGATACAAGATTGAAGACTTCGTCCCGTGTCCGGATGGGACTTTCCTTGGCGTGGAAGGCAAGCTTGGTGATGCCGATATTTAGATCTCCTACCATTGTAACCGACTTTGTGTAACCCTAACCCTCTCCGGTGTCTATATAAACCGGAGGGTTTTAGTCCGTAGGACAACAACTCCAACATACAACAATCATACCATAGGCTAGCTTCTAGGGTTTAGCCTCCTTGATCTCGTGGTAGATCTACTCTTGTACTACCCATATCATCAATATTAATCAAGCAGGACGTAGGGTTTTACCTCCATCGAGAGGGCCCGAACCTGGGTAAAACTTCGTGTCCCTTGTCTCCTGTTACCATCCGCCTAGACGCACAGTTCGGGACCCCCTACCCGAGATCCTCCGGTTTTGACACCGACAACGACGCTACTGCTATTTAGCAGCAGCGCGTTCCGGGAAAACACGCTGCTGAATAGAAAATAGCAGTAGCGCGTCATCTCTAAACCGTGCTGCTGCTCCCATTGCCATGACCTCGCCGTCCAGCTAGTTATAGCAGTAGCGCCTTATGCCTTACCGCGCTACTGCTATTCTCCTTAGCTGTAGCGCTTTCTCATACCCGCATTGCTACTGACCCTACCTTATCCCCACACGTATGGCCGACCCTATCTCTCTCACTCACTCTCCCTCTCAGTCACTCTTGCCCGCGCCGATAACCGTTGTCGTTCGTCGCCGCCGCCACCTCGTCCGTCCGCCACCGAGGTACTCCCTCCTTCCGTCCCTCCTCCTCCCACCGTGCCCTCCTCCCTCCTCCTCCCTCCGCCTGCGGCCGCCCCCTCCTCCCTCCTCTCCGCCGGCAGCCCTCCTCCCACCGCCCCTCCCTCCTCCTCCTTCGACCGCCCCTCCCTCCTCCTCCTCCGTCCGCCCCCTCCTCCTCCTCTCTCCTCCCTCCCTCCCTCCCTTGTCTCTGTTTTTGCAAATCATAGGTAACTAGTTTATTTAGTAAGTGATTATTATAACTAGTTTATTTATATTAAGTGCTTAATAGAACTAGTTTATTTAGTAAGTGCTTAATAGAACTAGTTTATTTAGTAAGTAGTTAACAAAACTAGTTTATTTAGTAAGTAGTTAATAAAACTAGTTTATTTAGTGTTAGGATTATATATAAGATATTTTCAAATGTTTTTTTTTCATATTTTGAACCATTGAAATGCAATGATCATCAATAAGTGGCCTATGTTTTGCCGGAGTGTTGATTAATTTCCGTTCTGGCAAATTTCAGACGCTCGATATGTCCTTTTTTAGCAAAGGTCATGCCGGATTTTTTGGGTTTTGCCGTCGAATTATAATCTTTGAATTTTGAACACAGGAGATGTCTGATGACGATGGGATCCCGGAGTGTGTGTACTGCTACGATGACCGAGGTGTGTGCGACAGGTTTCCTCACCTGCAAAACGACAGGTTTTTCACCGTGAAGCTGGAAGAGACCTTCGATGTTTGTACGGTATGCAACGACAAGCATTTCATCGTAATTAATATCATCACTTGTGCTTCTTTTGTTTAACGTGTAATTTATGGATTTTTTCAATTCGATTAGTACATCCCGTGCCATGCTAGACCATATGTATTGGAGAAGCTTGGTTTTGGTTTAGATGACTTTGAGAATGTGGAGACGAGGAGGGCTCACTTAAGAACTAAACATGGTTATGAGTTTCTAGTTAAGTTCTACAATGCGGTCAATCGCTCCCATTTTGGTTGCTCTAATTGGGAAGCTCTCTGCAAGTCATATGGATTTGAGGAGGGAATGCGAATAAGATTTGATATTCGTCCTGAAGATTATGATGATGATGATAATATCGACATCTGGGTGGATGTGGATATGCCTCCAGTTTTGCCTAGATGTGAGTTTGCCAAACTAATTTGTTAAGTTCAGTAATTTATGTTGTTAATTTAAAACTATTTGGTGTTCGTCCGTACTAAACTTATTTATTTATAATTTTCAGCTTATTTCTTATCTCCAAGAAATACTCGAAAGGTAGTAGACAACACATACTACAGCTATGACTCCAAGCTTAATTGTGAGGAGAAAGGTTATCTTGTCTCATTCATAGAACATGTTGAGGCCTTCAAAAACAGTCACTCTATCAGCCCAAATTATACTAGATACGTGCCACTAGTCCATACATTGCTTGATGATAACTTCATTGCCAAAAACTTGGTAAGATTTTGTTAATGATAGTAACTCCATTGCATACATTATTCTTAAGTAAACCATAGCTAACTATATATGTTACTATTCCATTTTTGAACAGAGGCTCCCGAAGCAGGTTGTGCCTGATATGCTATTTACCGAAGGTGATATGCATATGGTTAGCTTATGAACAACTCCTTCGGAGGCTTACCTTACTGCATACTCGATTTCTTCAAATGATGGAAGGCTCAAAATCAAAGAATGGAGCAAACTGATGAATGCGCACACCCAAATAATTGGAGACAAAATGAATGTGCGCAAGCCACAAGTTGGAGATAGGTTTATGTCCATTCTCCATTATGGTGAAGGACCGATTTATCTGTTTTATGGTATTTTAGCTAGGAGAGAGGAGTAGGTCCTATGTATTAAGAACAATTAGTTAGTGTTGATTATATATGACTACAATGTCTTAGACTTGATGGTGATGCTGAGTAGGAGTAGTGATCATGATTACTATGATGATGATGAGGAGGAGTTGTTATTATAACTAGTGACGAAGTTGTTATATGACATTGGACGAAAATGATGATTATGAGGAGTTATGTGACAATGATGTATTATTATGATAAGTTGTTAATGATATTATGATGATGATAAGTTATTATGTCATTGGGTGAAAGAACCACCGATTAATTTCAAATGGATGGATCCAAAGTGACCATTTGGTTACTTTGGATCCATGCACTTGAAACTAATCCAAGGTTCTTTCACCTAGTGATTTAATAACTCATTATGATGTAAAAACAATCTCTAAATTGCTACTGTATGAAAAATTGTATACAGGTATATGAATAAGACCTAAAATTCAAGAGAAATGGAATAGGGAATAATAGTAGTAGCGATTGTTTTCGAAAGCGCTACTAGTAATTAGCAGTAGCGCTTGACTAGGAAAGCGCTACTACTAAGTAGATATAGCAGTAGCGAGTGCCAGTAGGCGCTACTGCTAAGCATTAGCTGTAGCGCCTTATCAGTAGCGCGCCTACCCGCGCTACTGATAGGCCAAAAACCGGCGCTACTGCTAGGCTTTTCCCTAGTAGTGTGTAGTGGACATCGTATTTCTGGCAAAGCCACCATTCATAATTCTTTCATACATGTCACTCTTGATTCATTGCATATCCCAGTACATTGCCGGAGGCATTCACATAGAGTCATATTTTGTTCCAAGTATTGAGTTGTAATTTTTGAGTTGTAAGTAAATAAAAGTGTGATGATCATCATTATTAGAGCATTGTCCCAAGTGAGGAAAGGATGATGGATACTATGATACCCCCATAAGTCGGGATGAGACTCCGGATGAAAAGAAAAAAAAAGAGAAAAAAAGAGAAAAAAAAGAGGCCAAAAAAGAGAAAAATGCCCAAATAAAAAAATGAGAGAAAAGAGAGAAGGGACAATGTTACTATCCTTTTACCACACTTGTGATTCAAAGTAGCACCATGATCTTCATGATAGAGAGTCTCCTATGTTGTCACTTTCATATACTAGTGGGAATTTTACATTATAGAACTTGGCTTGTATATTCAAATGATGGGCTTCCTCAAAATGCCCTAGGTCTTCGTGAGCAAGCGAGTTGGATGCACACCCACTTAGTTTCTCTCGTTGAGCTTTCATACACTTATAGCTCTAGTGCATCCGTTGCATGGCAATCCCTACTCACTCACATTGATATCTATTAATGGGCATCTCCATAGCCCGTTGATACGCCTAGTTGATTTGAGACTATCCTCTCCTTTTTGTCTTCTCCACAACCACCATTCTATTCCACCTATAGTGCTATGTCCATGGCCCACGCTCATGTATTGCGTGAAGATTGAAAAAGTTTGAGAACATCAAAAGTATGAAACAATTGCTTGGCTTGTCATTGGGGTTGTGCATGATTAAATACTTTGTGTGATGAAGATAGAGCATAGCTAGACTATATGATTTTGTAGGGATAACTTTCTTTGGCCATGTTATTTTGAGAAGAAATGATTGCTTTGTTAGAATGCTTGCAGTATTATTATTTTTATGTCAATATTAAACTTTTATCTTGAATCTTTTGGATCTGAACATTCATGCCACAATAAAGAAAATTACATTGAGGAATATGCTAGGTAGCATTGCACATCAAAAATTCTGTTTTTATCATTTACCTACTCGAGGACGAGCAGGAATTAAGCTTGGGGATGCTTGATACGTCTCCAACGTATCTATAATTTTTGATTGTTCCATGCTATTATATTATCTGTTTTGGATGTTTAATGGGATTTACTAAGCACTTTTATATTATTTTTGGAACTAACCTACTAACTCAAGGCCCAGTGCAAATTGCTATTTTTTTTCCTAATTCAGTGTTTCACAGAAAAGGAATATTCAAACAGAGTCTAAACAGAATGAAACCTTCGAGAGAGTTATTTTTGGAACAAACGTGATCCAGGAGACTTGTAGTGGACGTCAAGAAAGAAGCAAGGAGGCCACGAGGCAGGGAGGCGCTCCTGCCCCCTGGGCGCGCCCCCACCCTCGTGGGCCCCTTGCAGCTCCACCGACCTACTTCTTCCTCCTATATATACCCATATACCCCAAAACCAACTAGGAGCACCACAAAACGCTATTTCCACTGCCGCAACCTTCTGTACCCGTGAGATCCCATCTTGGGGCCTTTTCCGGCGCTCAGCCGGAGGGGGAATCGATCATGGAGGGCTTCTACATCAACACCATATCCTCTCCGATGATGTGTGAGTAGTTTACCACAGACCTTCGGGTCTATAGTTATTAGCTAGATGACTTCTTCTCTCTCTTTGGATCTCAATACAAAGTTCTCCTCAATCTTTTTGGAGATCTATTCGATGTAAATCTTTTTGCGGTGTGTTTGTCGAGATCCGATGAGTTGTGGGTTTATGATCAAGATTATCTATGAACTATATTTGAATCTCCTCTGAATTCTTTTATGTATGATTGGTTATCTTTGGAAGTCTCTTCGAATTATCAGTTTGGTTTGGTCTACTAGATTGATCTTTCTTGCAATGGGAGAAGTGCTTAGCTTTGGGTTCAATCTTGCGTTGCTCGATCCCAGTGACAGTAGGGGAAATGACACGTATTGTATTGTTGACATCGAGGATAAAAAGATGGGGTTTATATCATATTGCTTGAGTTTATCCCTCTACATCATGTCATCTTGCCTAATGTGTTCCTCTGTTCTTATGAACTTAATACTCTAGATGCATACTAGATAGCGGTCGATGTGTGGAGTAATAGTAGTAGATGCAGAATCGTTTCGGTCTACTTGTCGCGGACGTGATGCCTATATACATGATCATGCTTAGATATTCTCATAACTACGCACTTTTCTATCAATTGCTCGACAGTAATTTGTTTACCCATCGTAATACTTATGCTATCTTGAGAGAAGCCACTATCATATGCACTTTTCTATTTTCCATCATATTAATTTCCCGTCAACTAGCTATTTCTATTGTCGTTTATTTTGCAATCTTTACTTTTAATCTTTATCATAAAAATACCAAAAATACTATCTTATCATCTCTATCGGATCTCACTTTTGCAAGTGGCCGTGAAGGGATTGACAACCCCTTTATTTCGTTGGTTGCAAGGTTCTTATTTGTTTGTGTAGGTACGAGGGATTTGCGTGTGGCCTCCTACTGGATGGATACCTTGGTTCTCAAAAACTAAGGGAAATATTTACGCTACTTTGCTGCATCACCCTTTCCTCTTCAAGGGAAAACCAACGCATTTTCAAGAGGTAGCAGCCTCCATGCCACCTCCCTGGCGGGCAAAAAGGATGCACCCTCGCGGGGCACCCGACCCCATAGGCAAGAAAATTAAACCCATTACAGGACGTGAACCGTTCTTTAGGGATGGCTCGATAAGCCATGCAAGATACACACGACACCGGATTGTGAACCAACCCACAGCCGTAGAGCATGTTGGATACTCCGACAAGTGGCCAAGAGCGGCGAGGATATCCTCACCAAAAATACCTCAGAGCAGCATTCTTCGGAAAACGACGACCTTAGAGTATTGACAGTCTTCGAGACTCTTTCGCTTCAAACAATCGGCGCAAGAGGGCACTCCGTGACCTCGCCAAAGTCTGCCAAGTCGCAGCAATAAATTCCTGGAGCGACACGGCCATAACTTTTAATGCCGATGATGAACCAAAATTCTGGTCAGTCTGGGCACCAGCCGCCTTGGTCCTCAATCCAATTGTGGATGGCTTTCGGCTCACTAAAGTGCTCATGGACGGCGGCAGCAGTCTGAACCTCATCTACGAGGACACTCTCAATAATATGCAAATAGATAGAAGCCGCATCGAGCAAAGTAATACGACTTTTCGAGGAATCATTCCCAGTCGGGAAGCAAGATGCGCAGGAAAAATTAAACTCGATGTGGTATTCGACACGCGGGAGAACTATCGGTCTAAAGAGATAACCTTCCAAGTGGCCCCTTTTAACAGCGGGTATCACGCCCTGTTGGGGCGAGATGCATTCACGTGCTTTCAAGCCATACCTCATTACAGGTATATGAAGCTCAAGATGCCCAGGCCCAATGGTATTATCACTCTCGCCAGTGATCCGGACATAGGAATCCGCATCGAGAACAAAACCGCATGCGTGGCCCTCAAGGCACTATCCGAGGCCCTTGGAGCCAAAGAATTAACCACACTATGCTCCACGGTGGATAGGGACGATGTAATCCTCGATAAGCGGCCCAAATCCACCTCCTTCAAACCAGCAGACGAAATAGTCAAATTCCAAGTTCACCTGACGGACCCCAAAAAGACAGCTTCCATCGGGGCACAGCTGGACCCGACAGTCGACGCCGTAGTACGCGCGTTCCTACGCGAGAACTGGGACATATTCGCCTGTCACCCTTCTGATATGCCAGGAATCCCACACAGATTGGCCGAACACAGCCTCAATATATTGAAGGGATACAAGCCGGTCAAGCAAGCACTGCGGTGTTTTTCCGAACCCAAACGACAAGCTATGGGGGAGGAGCTAGCCAAGTTAATTGAGGCTGGATTCATCAGAGAAATAAAACACCCAGACTAGCTAGCAAACCTGGTGATGGTACCAAACAAGGATAAATCCTAGCGCATGTGTGTCGATTTCAAAGACCTCAACAAGGCCTGCCCTAAGGATCCCTTCCCCCTCCCCCGCATCGATCAGATCATTGATTCTACTGCAGGACACGACTCACTGTGTTTCCTCGACTCATACTCCGGATACCACCAAATCAAAATGAAGGAGTCTGATCAAGCCGCAACGGCATTCATTACCCCATACGGGCCTTTCTGCTTCAACACTATGCCCTTCAGGCTGAAAAATGCAGGCGGCACCTACCAACGCATGATTCAAACATGCCTGGAGAAACAAACCAATAAGACGGTCGAGGCATATGTGGATGACATCGTCATCAAAACTAAGCACGTCGAGTCACTAGTAGACGACCCGCGTCTCACATTTGACAACCTCCATACATATGACATCAAGCTCAATCCAGAAAAGTGTGTCTTCGGCGTCCCCGCCGAAAAACTACTGGGCTTCATTGTTTCGAATAGAGGAATTGAGGCAAACCCAGCCAAAATCTGAGCTTTGTCACAATTGGCTACACCAAGAGACCTCAAACAGATCCAAAAACTAGCCGGATGCGTGGCAGCTTTAAGCCGCTTTATCTCCAGATTAGGAGAAAAGGCATTGCCACTATATCGGCTGCTCCGACGCACCGACCACTTCGAGTGGACGGACGCGGCAACGGTCGGACTGGAAGAAATAAAAGCTCTTTTAGCGAGCAACCCAATCCTGGCCGCGCCGATCGTCGGCGAACCCATGTTATTATACATCTCCGCAACACACCAGGTGGTGAGTGCGGTGCTCGTCGTCGAACGAGAGGAGGACGAACATAAATTCCCACTTCAGAAATTGGTATACTATGTATCCACTGTCCTCACACATGAAGAGGGAGAATGCCGGCAGCTGGAATTCTGAGCTGGAAAAGGAGCAAATATTGGAGACCTATTCTGTGCAACTCCAAAAGCCCTGAAACTCCACGGAATATCTTAAAATAAATAAAGAAAAATCCTCGCCAAAGATGAAGGCCAGGGAGCCCACTCCCTGCTCACGAGGGTGGGGGGCGCGCCCCCCCTCCTAGGGTGCGCCCCTACCTCGTGGGCCCCCTGGTGGCTCTCCGACACCCATCTTCTCCTATATGAAGTCTTTCTTCAAGAAAAAACCAGAAGCAATCTTTAGGGACGAGACTCCGCCGCCACGAGGCGGAACCTTGGCGGAACCAATCTATAGCTCCGGTAGAGCTGTTCTGCCGGGGATACTTGCCTCCGGGAGGGGGAAATCATCGCCATCGTCATCACCAATGCTCCTCTCATTGGGAGAGGGAAATCTCCATCAACATCTTCACCAGCAACATCTCATCTCCAAACCCTAGTTCATTTCTTGTATCCCATTCTTGTCTCCAAGTCCGGGATTGGTGCTAGTAGGTTGCTAGTAGTGTTGATTACTCCTTGTAGTTGATGCTAGTTGGTTTATTTGGTGGAAGATCATATGTTCAGATCCTATATGCATATTATTACCCCTCTGATTATGAACTTGAATATGCTTTGTGAGTAGTTACATTTGTTCCTGAGGACAAGGGAGAAGTCTTGCTATTAGTAGTCATGTGAATTTGGTATTCGTTCGATATTTTGATAAGATGTATGTTGTCTAGCCACTAGTGGTGTTATGTGAACGTCGACTACATAACACTTCACCATTATTTGGGCCTAGAGGAAGGCATTGGGAAGTAACAAGTAGATGATGGGTTGCTAGAGTGACAGAAGCTTAAACCCTAGTTTATGCATTGCTTCGTAAGGGGCTGATTTGGATCCACATGTTTCATGCTATGGTTAGGTTTACCTTAATACTTTTGTTGTAGTTGCGGATGCTTGTAATAGAGGTTAATCATAAGTGGGATGCTTGTTCAAGTAAGAACAGCACCCAAGCACCAGTCCACCCACATATCAAATTATCAAAGTACCGAACGCGAATCATATGAACGTGATCAAAACTAGCTTGACGATATTCCCATGTGTCCTAGGGAGCGCTTTTCCTTATATAAGAGTTTTTCTAGGCTTGTCCTTTGCTACAAAAAGGATTGGGCCACCTTTCTGCACTTTATTTACTTTTGTTACTTGTTGCTCGTTACAATTTATCTTGTCACAAAACTATCTGTTACCACTTATTTCAGTACTTGCAGAGAATACCTTGCTGAAAACCGCTTATCATTTCCTTCTGCTCCTCGTTGGGTTCGACACTCTTACTTATCGAAAGGACTACGATAGATCCCCTATACTTGTGGGTCATCAAGACTCTTTTCTGGCGCCGTTGCCGGGGAGTGTAGCGCCTTTGGTATGTTGAATTTGGTAAGGAAAAATTTATATAGTGTGCTGAAATTTACTGTCACTTGTTACTATGGAAAGTAATTCTCTGAGGGGCTTGTTCGGGGTATCTTCACCCCGTCCAGTAGAGCAAAGAGTTTCTCCTCAACCTACTGAACCTATTGAAAATGAAAATCCTTTTGAATTTCCTTCGGGTATGCTGGAAAAACTGCTAGCTAATCCTTTTACAGGAGATGGAACAAAGCATCCTGATGAGCACTTAATTTATGTGGATGAAGTTTGTGGATTATTTAAGCTTGCAGGTATACCCGATGTTGTTGCTAAGAAAAAGGTCTTCCCTGTATCTTTGAAGGGAGATGCATTGACATGGTATAGGCTATGTGATGATACGAGATCATGGAACTATAAAAGACTGAAATTGGAATTTCATCAAAAGTATTACCCTATGCATCTTGTTCATCGTGATCGCAATTATATATATAATTTCTGGCCTTGCGAAGGAGAAAGCATCGCTCAAGCTTGGGGGAGGCTTAAATCAATGTTATATTCATGCCCCAATCATGTGCTCTCGAGAGAAATAATTATTCAAAGTTTTTATGCTCGGCTTTCTCATAATAATCAAACCATGCTCGATACTTCTTGTGCTGGCTCTTTTATGATGAAGACTATTGAATTTAGATGGGATTTATTGGATAGAATTAAACGCAACTCTTAAGATTGGGATCTCGACGAAGGTAAGGAGTCAGGTATGACACCTAAGTTTGATTGTGTTAAATCTTTTATGGATACCGTTATTTTCCGTAAGTTTAGCACTAAATATGGACTTGATTCTGAGATAGTAGCTTCTTTCTGTGAATCTTTTGCTACTTATGTTGATCTCCCTAAGGAGAAGTGGTTTAAATATCATCCTCCCATAGAAGTAAAAGTAGCTGCATCTATTAAAGTTGATGAAAAGATTGTCACTTATAATGATCCTATTGTTCCTACTTCTTATGTTGAGAAACCACCTTTCCCTATTAAAATAAAGGATCATGCTAAAGCTTCAACTGTTGTTCGTAAAAGCAATATTAGAACTTATACACCTCCTGAGCAAGTTAAAGTACAACCTAATATTTCTATTGTTAAAGATCTCTTGTCTGATAATATTGATGGGCATGTTATTCAGTTCGACGGTGAAACTGCTAGAATTGCTAAACCTTGTGCTAAAGATAAACATAGACCTGTGGTAGGCGTGCCTGTTATTTCTGTTAAAATAGGAGATCATTGTTATCATGGCTTATGTGACATGGGTGCTAGTGTCATACCTATTACCTTATTTGAAGAAATCAAGCATGAAATTGCAGCTTGCCTATAGAGATACTATTTCACCAATTGGGATTGTTAGTGATGTTGAAGTCTTGTGTGGGAAAACTAAATATCCTGCTGATTTTCTTGTTCTTGGTTCCCCACAAGATAGCTTTTGTCCCATCATATTTGGTAGACCCTTCTTGAACACTGTTAATGCTAAGATAGATTGCGAAAAGAATGTTGTTACTATTGGCTTGGATGATATGGTTCATGAGTTTAACTTCTCTAAATTTAGTAAACAACATCGTGAGGAAGAATTGCCTAGTAAGGATGATATTATTGGTCTTGCTTCTATTGCCGTACCTCCTAGTGATCCTTTAGAACACTATTTGCTAGACCATGAAAATGATATGTTCATGAATGAAAGAAGGGAAATAGATGAAGTATTCTTTAAACAGGAACCTATTCTGCAACATAATTTGCCTGTTGAAATTTTAGGGGATCCTCCTCCACCTAAGAGTGATCCCGTGTTTGAGCTTAAACCTTTGCCTGATAATCTTAAATATGCTTATCTTGATGAAAAGAAGATATATCCTATTATTATTAGTGCTAACCTTTTAGAGCATGAAGAAAAAAGATTATTGAAAACTCTGAAGAAGCACCGTGCCGCTATTGGATATACTCTTGATGATCTTAAGGGCATTAGTCCCACTCTATGTCAACATAAAATAAATTTGGAAGCAGATGCCAAACCAGTTCGTGACCCCCAACGGCGTTTGAATCCTAAAAATGAAAGAAGTGGTAAGAAAAGAAATACTCAAGCTTCTGGAGGCAGGTATAATTTATCCCGTTGCTGATAGTCAGTGGGTAAGTCCTGTCCATTGTATCCCTAAGAAGGGAGGTATTACTGTTGTCCCTAATGATAAAGATGAATTGATTCCACAAAGAATTATCACATGTTATAGGATGGTAATTGATTTTCGCAAATTAAATAAGGCTACTAAGAAAGATCATTACCCCTTACCTTTTATTGATCAAATGCTAGAAAGATTATGCAAACATACACATTACTGCTTTCTAGATGGTTATTATGGTTTCTCTCAAATACCTGCGTCGGCTAGAGATCAATCAAAGACTACTTTTACATGCCCTTTTGGTACTTTTGCTTATAGACATATGCCTTTTGATCTATGTAATGCACCTGCTACCTTTCAAAGATGCATGATGGCTATCTCTGACTTTTGTGAAAAGATTTGTGAGGTTTTCATGGACGACTTTTCCGTCTATGGTTCCTCTTTTGATGATTGCTTGAGCAATCTTGATCGAGTTTTGTAGAGATGTGAAGAAACTAATCTTGTGTTGAATTGGAAAAAGTGCCACTTTATGGTTAATGAAGGTATTGTCTTGGGGCATAAAGTTTCTGAAAGAGGTATTGAAGTTGATAAAGCCAAGGTTGATGCTATTGAAAATATGCCATGTCCCAAGGACATAAAAGGTATAAGAAGGTTCCTTGGTCACGCTGGATTTTATAGGAGGTTCATTAAGGACTTCTCAAAAATTTCTCGGCCTCTGACTAATTTATTGCAAAAGATGTACCATTTGTCTTTGATGATGATTGTGTAGAAGCAATTGAAATACTTAAGAAAGCATTAGTCTCTACACCTGTTATTCAGCCACCTGATTGGAATTTACCTTTTGAAATTATGTGTGATGCTAGTGATTATGCTGTAGGTGCTGTTCTAGGGCAAAGAGTTGATAAGAAATTAAATGTTATCCATTATGCTAGTAAGACTCTAGACAATGCTCAAAGAAATTATGCTACTACTGAAAAAGAACTTTTAGCAGTTGTATTTGCTTGTGATAAGTTCAGACCTTATATTGTTGATTCTAAAGTAACTATTCACACTGATCATGCTGCTATTAAATATCTTATGGAAAAGAAAGATGCTAAACCTAGACTTATTAGATGTGCTCTCTTGCTACAAGAATTTGATTTGCATATTGTTGATAGAAAAGGAGCTGAGAACCCCGTTGCAGACAACTTATCTAGGTTAGAGAATGTTCTTGATGACCCACTACCTATTAATGATAGCTTTCCTGATGAACAATTAAATGTTATAAGTACTTCTCATAGTACCCCTTGGTATGCTAATTTTGCTAATTACATAGTTGCTAAATTCATACCACCTAGTTTCACATACCAACAAAATAAAAAGTTTTTCTATGATTTGAGACATTACTTTTGGGATGACCCACATCTTTATAAAGAAGGAGTAGATGGTGTTATTAGACGTTGTGTACCTGAGCATGAATAGGAACAGATCCTACGCAAGTGCCACTCCGAAGCTTATGGAGGACACCACGCTGGAGATAGAACTGCACATAAGGTATTGCAATCCGGTTTTTATTGGCCTACTCTCTTCAAGGATGCCCGCAAGTTTGTCTTGTCTTGCGATGAATGCCAAAGAATTGGTAATATTAGTAGACGTCAAGAAATGCCTATGAATTATTCACTTGTTATTGAACCATTTGATGTTTGGGGCTTTGATTATATGGAACCTTTTCCTGCCTCTAATGGATATACACATATTTTAGTTGCTGTTGATTACGTTACTAAGTGGGTAGAAGCTATTCCAACTAGTAGTGCTGATCATAACACTTCTATTAAAATGCTTAAGGAAGTTATTTTTCCGAGGTTTGGAGTCCCTAGATATTTAATGACTGATGGTGGTTCACACTTTATTCATGGTGCTTTCCATAAAATGCTTGCTAAATATGATGTTAATCATAGAATTGCATCTCCCTATCATCCTCAGTCTAGTGGTCAAGTAGAATTGAGTAACAGAGAACTCAAATTAATTTTGCAAAAGACTGTCAATAGGTCTAGAAAGAATTGGTCCAAGAAACTTGATGATGCATTATGGGCATATAGAACTGCATATAAAATTCCTATGGGTATGTCTCCATACAAAATGGTTTATGGAAAAGCATGTCATTTACCTCTCGAACTAGAACATAAGGCATATTGGGCTATCAAAGAGCTCAACTACGATTTCAAACTTGCCGGTGAGAAGAGGTTATTTGATATTAGCTCACTTGATGAATGGAGAACCCAAGCTTATGAAAATGCCAAGTTGTTTAAAGAAAAAGTTAAAAGATGGCATGACAAAAGGATACAAAAGCGTGAGTTTAATGTAGGTGACTATGTATTGCTATACAACTCTCGTTTAGGATTTTTTGCAGGAAAACTTATCTCTAAATGGGAAGGCCCCTACGTTATCGAGGAGGTCTATCATTCCGGTGCCATAAAAATCAACAACTTC
Source organism: Triticum urartu (assembly GCF_056163025.1). Taxonomy (NCBI): domain Eukaryota; kingdom Viridiplantae; phylum Streptophyta; class Magnoliopsida; order Poales; family Poaceae; genus Triticum; species Triticum urartu. The sequence continues at coordinate 83,193,502 of NC_141878.1, read as the reverse complement.
GAAGGCACGAATCCGAAGGTGGCAAACGGTCAAAGAATCAAACATTATATCTCAGGTAATCCCATAAATGTTGAAACCAATATTATTGAAACCTTAACCCCGGAGGAATACAGAAGAGACACTTTCCAGAACGTTTCAGACTCCGAAAAGGAATAGGTATGTGGTACAGTAAGTAAACCGACTCCAAAACAATTTTTAAGGCAATATTTCTCCGTATTGGAATATTTAGAAAAATAGAAAAATAAGCAGCAGTCCGGGAAGGACACGAGGGCCCCACGAGGGTGGTGGGTGCGCCCCCCTCTTAGGGCGCACCCCCTACCTCATGAGCACCTCGTGCGCCATCCAGACTCCGTTTTCCTGTGCGATACGTATTTTGGTTGGTAAAAATTCATTATATATTCTCCCGAAGGTTTTGACTCCCGTATCGCGCAAATCTCCTCTGTTCTTGTTTCGAGCTGTTTTTCTGACAGATCTAGATTATCATGATGTCCTCAAGTGCCTCCAAGGACAAGTTCTTTGAGAAGGTCATCAACCCTTACCTCGTGGAGGTGCTGTGACACCCTCAAACCATTGAGTTGCGTGATGGGTTGCTGCACATCCACGATGAAGAGGGACAAAAGGGGACCGGAAGCATGGAGACGAGGCTCGAAGCAGTGGAGCAACAAGTTTTCTAGTGTCAAGGGATGGTGGAACGTGGACTCAACTCCAACCACATGATGATCGCGGAGTTCACTAGCAACCACAAGTTGGATGCTGACAACATCGGGGAGGCCATCTTCAAGCTTCATGAGAAGATCGAGCACCTCCAAGCCCAAATCTATGACCTGCAAAACCAAAACTGTGAGTATGAATATAGATTCAAAAGGATGAGTTTGGCTGCAGATTTGAGGATCCCGGAGACTCGATCATCCTTCTATGATGGTGAGCCTATGCCTTGGAAGATGGACGACAAGCCCGCATCATCGACAACACCTCCACCTTCTTCATCAGCAAAGGAGACATAATCATATGGGTATGGGCACTCCCCTTGGCAACTGCCAAGCTTGGGGGAGGTGCCCTGGTATCGTATCACCATCACAACTCCTATCTTTACCGTTTTTCTTAGTTCGATCCTATTAGTAGTATCTTGATCTAGTAGAATAAAGTTGATGGCATGATCTAGTTTTGATTTTTGCTTTATGATCTCTCTATGTAATCGAGTCCGTGAGCTATATATAATAAAGATTAGTGTTGAGTCAAGGGCTTGATTATTTTTCCATGATCTTGGGTGAATAAAAGAAAGGAAGAAAAATAATAAAAAGAAACAAAGGTTCATATTGATCTTATCGAAAGTAATGACTTCACATAGAAAGAGTATGATGATTAAAAGTTGCTGGGAGTTGGCAGACATAGCTTTGGTCATCGTTGCAATTAATAGGAAGTAATAAGGAAAGAGAGGTTTCACATATAGATATATTATTATTGACATCCTTTATGATTGGGAGCACTCATTAAAATATGACATGCTAAATAGTTGATGTTGGAGAAGGAAGACAACGTGATGAGTTATGTTTTCTTATATCTAAAATAAAGTATGTTGTCATGGATCCTCTAACATGTTGAGCTTGCCTTTCCTCCTCATGCTAGCCAAATTCTCAGCACCAAGTAGAGATACTACTTGTGCTTCCAAATACCCTTAAACCAGTTTTGCCATGAGAGTCCACCATATCTACCTATGGATTGAGTAAGATCCTTCAAGTAAGTTGTCATCGGTGCAAAGCAATAAAAATTGCTCTAAATATGTATGATTGATTGGTGTGGGAGAAATAAGATTTATACGATCTTGTGATGTGAAAGTAATAAAAGCGACGGACTGCATAATAAAGGTTCATATCACAAGGGGCAATATAAAGTGACGTTCTTTTGCATTGAGATTTTGTGCATCCAACCATAAAAGCGCATGGCAACCTCTGCTTCCCTCTGCGAAGGGTCTATCTTTTATTATTTTCTTCTACCTTATGCAAGAGTCATGGTGATCTTCACCTTTCCTTTTTCATTTTATCCTTTGGCAAGCACAGCATGTTGGAAAGAACATGATATACATATCCAATTGGATGTAGGGGAGCATGAGTTATTATTGTTGACATTACCCTTGAGGTAAAAGGTTGTGGGGCAAAACTATAGGCCCCTATCTTTCTCTGTGTCCGATTAAAAGTTCATAACCACAAGTATTGCGTGAGTGTTAGCAATTATGAAGGACTAGATGATAGTTGAGTATGTGGACTTGCTTTTTAGCTCTGACATAGACTCTTTCCGATGTTATGATAAATTGCAATTGTTTCAATGACTGAGGTTATAGTTTGTTGGGTCTTGTCGGTGTTTTGGAACGACACCTATGGGATCACAAGAATCCCTACTGCGGTTGCGGGGCGCGGGGTCGTGAGAAGAGCGGATCAAGCAGATAGCACACGGTTCCTTTACCCAGGTTCGGGCCGCGAGGATGCGTAAAACCCTACTCCTGCTTTGGTGGTTTGTTTATCTGTGTTCTTGAACTAGCAATGGGGCGCGAAGAGCTCCAAAAAGCCGAATCCTCTTCCTGGCCTCCTTGGGCCTCCTTTTATAGGGAAAGGGGTTGCCACAATGGCACACAGGAGGTGGAAAGGGGTACAGTGATGCGAGGTTCTCCCTCGCATTACATGACAAGGCGTCTTTAATGCGTCTTGCTTAGGTGTCCTTGCTTTATCGGGGACGGGGGAGAGCCCTGTCTCGTCCGTCACCGCTCCTTCTTGCGTGGACACGCGCCCTGGCCAGCGGTTCCCGCGGTGCCATGTAGGCAGGCAGGCAGCTGAGGTGGCGCAGTGGTGGGTCTCCACGAAGATCTGCTTGCCGCCATGCAGGTGCCTGCCCAGCTGGTTGGGTCGGCAGCTGCATGCGAACGGCGGTGGGGGTTTGATTGGCATGGGCCTGATGGTGGCCCTACGGGTGTTCATGGCAAGGGCCTTGCCGTGGCCCCGGCAAGGGCCTTGCCGTGGCCCCGGCAAGGGTCTTGCCGTGGCGCCTGCTGTCATCCCCGGCAAGGCTCTTGCTAGGGGCCTTGTGGTCCTCCTTGGCTGGGATCCCGCGAAGGATCATCATCTTCTAAAGTGTGTATCTGATCTTGAATGTCTTCACAAAGATCTGCATGCCACCACGGGGATGTCTCCCGAATCCTTGCCCCATGGGGGCAGTGGACTCAAGGGTGACTCGCTCCGTAGGTGTGGGGCGAGCTGCCACGGCAAGGGTCTTGCCGGGTTTGCTAGAACTGCCCCCCGGCAAGGATCTTGCTGGGGGAGTCCGCTTCGTCCCCTTTGCTCCTTGTGGTCTTGGTATTGACGTCGTTCTGCTTCTCTTGAGCTCCGGCCTTACCTTGGCTTACCTCCCTTGCCGTGCTTGGTGTGGCGGTGCCCGTGGCTCAGACTGCCCATGCACAGTTATAGGGGTACAAAAAGTGTACCCACCTTTTTGTACACCGACAGGAGCCCCCGGGCCTGGGCCACACATAAGCGCGATGCGTTGTTGGGCTAGGCCTAAAAACGGTGCGCGGGCAGGCGGGGCGGTTTTTACTGCGGTAAGTTCCTTCACGCGCTGCGCTTCCCACGCTTCCCGCACGTGGCGCGGCATGGGGAGGCGTGTGTGACGTGGGCGGCATGCGTGGGGCTAAGCTCTGCACGCATGCATCACGTCATAGTAAAGGGGGTGGTTCGCGCCTTCCCCATGAGCAGGGAGAGGCGTGGGGCGTGGCCCATTTATTGAACGGGGCCGAGGCGTGGTCTTCAAGGCGTCCACTCCCCATGATCACGGGGTGGGGAGAGGTCGCCTCACCTGTCGCCTCGGTCCTGCACGCCTGCCACGTGGCTCTCATGCGCTTGGGGTGGCGAACGGTGGAGGCGGGAAACCGGGCCGCCGCGGGCTGGGGCAGCGGGTCGGTCCCAGTTCCCTGCGCCTTCCATGTCTTGATTGGCTGAGCGGGGCGGCCGAGGCCCCACCCCGTTCCTTTATAAAGAGAGGAGGGGGGATGGCATCCCGCATTCCTTCATCTCCTCCTTCCTTCAGCTTCTGCTCCCCCCTCCATCCGCCATGGAGAGAGGGAACCCTGGTCCTTCAACGGTGGCGGCGAGGGTCGCCGCTCGACAACGTGTCCCTCCTTCTCCTTCACCTGCGGTGGCAGAGCCAGCCGCAAGGGGAAGGGGGAGGGGGCGAGGCCGTGGGCGAGGCCGAGGCGCTCGGGGAAGAGGAGAACGGGGCGGCGCGCCGGCCTTGCCTCTGCCAGCAGTTCCTCCTCCCATGGAGGGCCATGTTGGGGATGATCCTTGCGAGTTCTTTGTCAGGCTACGCCGGCTGCCTCGCCGTCGCCTTCGTCTCCCGACTCCATTCGCGCGGGAGATGGAGCTGGATCCGCCGGTGTCATTCTGGCTGCACATGAGGGGCTGTGGGATCAGCGGTACGCGGGTTCGCGTCGACTTCCCAGCCCCTCACGTGATGTATCTTCGTCGGGGATGGAAGACGTTCGCTCATATCCACCGCTTGACGGAGGGGCTCACTCTCCACTTCAAGCTGATGGAGGGCGGCCTCCTCTCCGTCAAGGTCTTCGGGCTCTTCGGGACCCATGCAAGGTGCTGCATGGAGAGCTCTTCTGATAGCGAAGACTCCTCCTCGGGTGGGAGTGACGAGGAGGACAGCGGCAGCGACGACGAGGGTAGCAGGCGGCAGAATGACGGGTCCTACTAGGTGTCGGGCACCGCCCCGTGCGGCACCGGCGACCCCATCATCCGTGTCGCCGGCTCCCTGAACTTCTCGGGGTCGTCTCCTTGGGCGGCTGGCGTTGGGAGGCTGCGGAAGAGGAATAGGGCAGGCGGCAAGGCCGTCAACTCAGAGTATGCGGGCACTGACGCCTTCGACGCGTGCTGACGTCCTGCCGCCTCGTCTTCGAGCTCAGCTTCCGGTGCCGCCATCACCATCCAGCCTTCGGACGGCCACCGAGATGTTCTCTTGGTGTCTTCTGCCACCCGTAGCTCGCCTAGGCGCCCCTTTTGCCCTTTTCGCCTCCTTGACCTGCCTCCTGAGGAGAGAGACAA